>NC_073744.1:15638511-15964940 GCF_029784135.1 Toxorhynchites rutilus septentrionalis | reverse complement strand
CGAGCAGATTCGATCACACTGTATGGAATGCCATAATTAATCCTAGGTTCCATCCAATCACTGTTCATCTCTGAGGATGGTTCAATGGGTAAAGACTCAGGATGCTCAAGTGATTATCTCTTAGTTTTTGCGTTCACAATTGAAATAATAACAATAAAAAATCATCCAATCGCAGTCTTGAGAAAGAGAAATCTAATAACAGCATCCTACATATGCAATACGCAATCTTATACACTACCATGAATAGTATTATGGTTCATGGCTCTTGACTGTGGGTTTTACAGTTTATATCCTTCATAAAAAAGGGTTTTGGATGTAGTTATGATACACATCTCTCTCATACATTCTACCTTGTGAACTTGCATGTTATCAATAGATTAGACTGACGCTGTTCAAACCATTCCGAGCCAACTGGTTCGATGAAACCAATGATCGATGATCAGGGGGAATCGATTTGATCTGCTGTAAACGCGAAAATCTCTAATCAGTGCTACTCACACTCATACTGTTCGTAATAATAATAAACACACGAAACAGCAAACGCGGGTTCTCCAATGCTTCTCTTTTCTCCCCATCGACAGACACAGTTCCGTTTAAAGACATAAACAGAGGGATTCCCCCAGCTCTCTCTCTCTTAGCATTCGTCTGGACTGGTTCTTCAGTCTGCTCCAGGCGTTCGAGTTAATCAAGTGTGATTCTTTGTTGCTGACCAAGAGAGACTAATGGTCACTGATAGTTCGAAATGACCCAATACTATCGGTTGTTACAGGCTGTTCTGCTGGCCCTGGCATCGTCGCAGGTCCTCGCTAGTGGCCTTCCTGCAGATTGTGGCCAGCGGAAGCACATGTACACCAATTTGATTGTCAAGGGCAAGGAAGCAAAGGCAGGCAACTGGCCGTGGCACACGGCGATCTTCCATCGTGTGGATTCTGTGTTTGAGTACAAGTGCGGTGGAACGATCATTGATAAGAATACTATACTCACAGGTGAGAATTTGTGAAACGATTGGTTGGTTACGCCTGCTAATTAATGAAACCCAGACACTGTTGCCAGATTATATTTTTTTTATCAAACAATTAAATCTTTCAGCGGCTCACTGCGTTCGCTTGTCGAATGGCATCATCCCCAGCGAAAAGCTCTCGATACAGGTGGGTCGAAACCAACTGCTAGTGGCGGACGATCGTGCGGCGGAGCATGCAGCGAGTCGGATTCTGGTGGACAAACGCTACCAGAGCGGTGCCGTAGACCACGACATTGCGCTTATCAAACTGGCAACCGATATCCAGTTCACGGATTACATTCAACCCGTGTGTCTGTGGAACAGAGGCGAAGATCGGCTGTTGATCCGAGAGCGGGAAGGTACGATCGTTGGGTTTGGGGCGACGGCAACCTCCGGCTTCTCGGAGGTATTGAACGAAGCACAGCTTCCAGTGGTTGATAATCAGATATGTTTGGAAAGTAATAGGGAGATATTTGCGCGAACCCTTACCAACAATATGTACTGCGCGGGACGGCGTAACGGTGTCAATGCCTGCAATGGTGACAGCGGAGGAGGAATGTTCTTTTTGATCGGTGAGCACTGGTTTGTGCGAGGAATTGTATCGTTCTCGCCCGTTGTTGAGAGTACCGGTGCATGCGATCCGCAGGAATACGTCGTGTTCACCGATGTTGCTCGATACGTCGACTGGATTGCTCACCAGTTGAACGCATCATTCGTTGAGGCTCCTGCTCGATCCGATGTGCACCCAAAATTGAAACTTCTCAAACAGGATATCTGTGGGACCAATACTTATCCGTTCCACAAGGAAACAGAGAAACCAGTGTTTCTTACGTATCCATGGGTAGGCTTGATAGAATACACCAAGCAAGGTGGAACTGAGACCAAAACCCTCTGTCATGCGATTCTGATCAGCGATCGTTATCTAGTGACAGCTGCCCAGTGTGTTTACAACACCAAAAACTACAAACCAACCTCGATCCGATTGGGTGATTATGATACTTCCACTGACCAGGACTGTGATCAACTTGACGGGACCGTGGTATGTGCTGATCCCATCCAAACGTTACCCATCGAAACCATCACCGTTCACCAGCAATACAACAAACCACGTTACGCCAACGATATCGCACTGATTCGACTTCGAAGGCGCGCGGACATCACCCCGGAGAATGTACGACCCGTCTGTCTGCCACTCTCCAAAGCGCTTCGGAGCCACAAGCCGCCCACCTTCACGAGAACCGGCTGGAAGGGAAGCAACAGTCAGACAACCATGCAGCGCTCCCAGGTGAACGTCGTTGAATCCGTGGCCTGTCAGCGTCTGTACAACGCGAATCGTGTCCGGCTGGAGAAGACTTTCCGCCAGATTTGTGTCGAGCGGGACCCGGTGCCGGCGAGTGGTACCTGTGTGTTCGACAGAGCCGCTGCGCCCCTGCAATCCGTCCAAACGGTGGACGCTAGCCCGCGGTACGTGCTCCATGGAATACTCACCCTCGGTCCCAACAAGTGTCACCTGAACTATCCCGATGTGTACACTAACATAGGCACCTACTTGGAGTGGATATTGGACAATTTGCAGGAGTGAGCAAAAACGGGGACAGATTGTTTTTTTATCTCTCTTATTTTATTCCATTAAATGCTATGATTTGTTTTATCGATAGGTGAGATTATACACGTGTGTAGTAAACTTAATACTGATTAGAAATAAATACACCACTTTCAAACCGTTTTCTCTTTCTCTGAATGACACAATTTTTGTTTCCTTTTTTTCTGCTGACTCTCTGGAATGCGACGATTCGACGGTGAGTAGTATGGTTCTGGAAAGATGCGGCTTTGCGTCGGTTTTCACTGGGTTTGTTAGTGTCTATACTTTATATTGACTTTTTCTTGATAGCTAAATGGCCTCAATTAACCATCCTGTACTCGCGCCCAAAAAAAACTCGTATACCCGCGCACGGTCTCACAGGCCGTGCGTGTCTCTGTAATTCTTCTTCTTCTTCTTCTTGAATGGCGTTAACGTTCCCTGTGGAACTTTTGCCGTCATTAACTAGCGTCATTTATTAATACTTAGTTGAGATTTCTTAAGCCAAATAACACGCCTTGAATGTATTCCGAGGGGCAAGCTCTAGAATACGCATGACCACAGTGCCAGTCGAAGGAAATTTCTTTGACGAAAAATCCCCCGGCCAGAACGGGAATCGAACCCGAACACCCGGCATGGCTCTGTAATATAGCTATTGTGTATTTTTAGGCATTATTTAAAGAAAAAATATAATTGAATAAAATAAAACTCCAGAAAATATGTTTTCTTTAACTTCATTCAATTTTAACAGTCATTGAATTGAGCCTCCTCAAAACAAAATTACTGATTTTCGGTCTGTGAGACCGTACGCGCGAGTAGAGGAGGTGTTTGAGCAAGAAACAAATATTAATAGAAAGACTTAAGGTGGCCGTACACTGTTTGCCCGGAGATCAAATATTTGATATTTTTTGACAGATAAGGTTTGATTTGATATTTGTACAAACACTATTTTGTTTGCCACTCTTCAATTTTAAACAGTAGTAAACAATATCAAACACCGAACATGGAAAAAAAATCAACTGAAATATCCAAGGTAACCGACAGGTTCGAAGAACAAACTGAAAAAATATTTTAGGCATCCAATAATTGAATATTTGCTTGTCGTGTTTTGTGTAGAATATATTTGATCAGTACACGTTGACCAAATTTTATCTGTCAAAAAGAGTCAAATATTTGGCTTCGGTCAAACAGTGTATGAGCACCCTTAGAGCCATCACAATTGATTGACATCTAGCTAATTGAACATTTTTTGTAAATATCGTTTGTGCAAGTTTCTACAACACGATAAATTTTTTAGGAGTGTTTTCAACCATTTTCCAATCAAAATAATCTTGTATTTTACTGAACCTCATTTTCAACGGGTTTATTGTTGGTTTTGCTGAGGGTGATTTGTACTAATGCACTAGAACAGCTCGAATGAATGTTGGCCGATAGTAGATCTTCAAAAAGCTCTTCTAAATGTTCTTCTTGCTTGTATTCCTCATCAAAGTCTACGAACGTTGAGTTCATTTTACTAGATTATGTATTTTGCACACATTTCTAATGGATATTTGTAGTTTTTCAATAATTTTCCTGTTTTAACTTGTTTTTCACATTGTGTTGTGTTTGTTGATATGTCCAATTATAGGTTAAAATCGAATTATTTTAATCGAATTCCCGAAGAAAATCTTCAGGCTTCAAAAATTCTGATTTACTCGTCTAAATTTTGTTTGATTCGCGTTAACACTTATTCTTGACTCCGGGGATGTATTCAATGGTTGTGAACACTTCTGGAGTTCTTCTACAGACGGGCGGATTCGAATTAAAAAATGTTGCTTCAAATGGCAACTGACAGCGGGAATTTCATGACATACTAGTGGAATTGGCAACTATTTGATTTTATCACATGCATAGAATCCGTCTGAGCCGACAAGGACTGAGAACGTTGAAATCTGATTGATTCGAAATTCTTTTGAATTACGTTGGTGCTCTAATTGGCAGCAGCCAAAACTATATAGTGCCAAAACTCTTTACTCTATACCGAGCTTTAGTCTTATGCATATTCTACTACTTCTGAAACAATACATACAATTTAACTATTATATTGGGTGTTCAACTTGAATCGTTCTGTTTTTTTGCATGAAAAACACATTTATATTTGAAAAAAATCAAAAACACAACATATTTAAATGATAGAATGAATTAAAGGAGTAGTACACTATGGAATCTTAACAAAATAAAAAATGTAAGGGGTTGTATCTAGGACACGACCGCATATTTTTGACGTAGAACTACGCAATTATATTATACAATCAACTTGTTTACCACTTCGAATATTATTTTAGAATTCATCGAAATTTTTGTAATAGTTACAAATAAATTTAATGAACGTGCTATAACGTTTGATATGATGCCTAGGACTCCTAAAATATGTGAACGGAAGAATTGTCAAACCATCATTGTATTTTACATTTCCCACTGAAATTATCGCACATCTCATGTTTACGTAGTTCTCGAACCGCGAAAGTTCATTCACCTCTAGTATCTGAAATGACGATTTTACCAGGCTTCTCAGCTTAAAAGTACGTTTTAGGGAAACATATTCCGGTCTGCACAACGACAAACGAGTACAAAAGTACTCAACACCAAAAGTTACCCCCGACTTGCATGTATATTTGCAGAGCGAATTTCTACAGTTACATCGATTTAGAAGTGTGTGTTGGGGAAACCATAAATCGAGTCAATCAAAACTTGACAGTTAGGGCGTTTATATAGCGCTTTACATTTTACAGTTATTCAATTGTTCATCTCATGAAAAATAATATTTTATTAATTGTGATAGACGCGTAGAAATATTTCCTATCAATCGATGTAAACATCCTTTGCGATCTGTTAAGAAATGTTCGAGTTATAAGCATTCGAAATACGGGTAGGGTTAGCACACAAATCGGCAGAACAAATGTACGGGAAAAAAAGGAAGTTCTTCCAGTTTTCATGAATTTACACCGTTTAGAGATTAGCGAATTGTAATGTATAGCATATCAAACAAATCTTAGAGAATTTCCGATTCGATTGGTATGCAAATCATGAGAATAAGTTCACAATGAAAATAGTTATTAACGATAACTTTATTTCATAAAAACGTGACCTATTTTCTGATTTGGCACCCTTCCTGAAAAACGTAGTTCTACGTCAAAACATAATTCTGGCTTAAAATGTTCTATGGAATGTCTTCTTTACTGTAGTTTTTGTCCCATGTTTGCCCGATGCTCCGTTCCGTAGTTATAAGCCAATTAATGGACCGAAGTGCTACCATCAGGTATGGGCATAATCACATCGAAATTCGTTCAACAACACTCATTCACAGATAAAACTCACCCTTCTATTCTCCGTTTATGCCTCACTTTATTTGAGACAGAAAACATTCACCTATCCTCTTCGCAAAGTTCATTCTCGATTAGAACGGAAAAATACTGTCTCGATTCCGCTTATCTATTCTCAGAAATTTTAGCATTCCCTCATTTGCCTCTCGGAATGACGTTAGATGTTGATAGAATCAAATTAGAAACTTTTGCTTGAACCAGCGAGTGTCTCTGTAAAATCATCCGTTTTTCACTCAAATAGCAATCATTGAGCCTCGATCGCGGCAGTTAAATATAGGTAGATAGTTGAAATCGATTTGTTTCCTGTGCACTATTGTAATGACTTTTTTTTTTGTGTCTAGAATGAAACGATCTAAGCCAACGCAAAAGACCATATTAACGCAAGTTATTGGTGAGCGGGAAGGTGGATTCATGTGCACTTAAATGCTGACAAGGAAAAGAGTATAAGGGAAAATACATACACGCAGATTCAGTCTATTTTGACGCACTCGTTATTTTGTTTCGTGCGAGCTTTCCAAAGGAGTATTCATTCATTGAATGTTGTTTTCCAATCTTTGTTTTGTTATGTTCACTATAAGTCCCGAATTAAGGAGGAGTGTGAAATGATTCATCGTGCAATCTCACGATTGCCTGCTGCATTCTTTTCGCCATGATTATTCCAAGCAGATACAAGAGTGATTTATAATCGAACCGATGAGGAACGAGCCGAACGAGCAGAGATGCGGATGTCAGAAGCAGCTAGAGAAGCCTGCAAGTCCCATTTTGGCAACAAAAAAGCGACAGGAAGATCACCTTCTAAGTGTTGTAGGACATTTTTAGGGTCCAGGGATTGCAGACTGAAGGCACGATGTAAAATAAGTAAATGTATCAAATATTTAAAACGCGTTTTTCTCGAAACCAGAGGTGGCATCGCGCATTTCGAAACGAGTAACTCGTTTCGAGAAAATTCGAACTCAAATCGAGTTGGTTTTAGTATTATGTATCTTTTTCAAGTTCATATGTTCGGTGTACTAGATTTAGAGCAAAATTTGTCTCGTAGAGAAATGTAAAATTTTTGGGTTCGTAAACAAAGCTGGTCAAAGGCATGTCAAAATGGTCGAAACGAACATAAATCACTCGTTTCGAAATGCGCAATGTCACCCCAGGGCTCGGCATAGTCATAGTCAACTGAGGATAGTCAGCTGACTATCTGACTGACTATATCCGTATTCAGTCTGAAATGACTTTTGGCTTCTTCACGCAGTTTCTCCACCAAAACGACTAAACAGTCAGTCGGGCGTTTAGTCGCTATCCCCCTCTACGGTCTCGACTATATCATTTCAAGTGACTTCCCCTAAAACAAATTCGTTCCTCTCTCTCTCCCATGTATCATTATGCATGCTACACGAAAATTAGTCACACGTATAAAATAGTGTGCAGTGTGTGTGCGCTATTTTGCTCGCTTTTTACTAATACTAACGCGAGGACCTTTATAGAACACCTGATAAATGTCTAAGTTCGTTGGTTTGAGTTCACGATGGGTGGACAATAAATCGTCCATTGATGGGGTAACCACTTTTTGACGTAGGATTACGTCTTTCGGGAACATGTTGGGGTATCAATTGAAAATCGAAAATCGAGCACATCGTGAAAATTGTCCAATTTCAAACGCATATTTCTCAGTCATTTCATGATGGATTGATGAAATTCGATTCAATCGATTTCGCCACTTCAAAACAATGTTTTATATTGAAGATAATAATATATGTCATGAAACTAACTATCGAACTATTGAAAAATTTCAACCTCTATCCTAACGGGAATAACCACATCTGATTGGTCGAAATTTACAACACGTGTGGCGGGTCCCTAACAGAGACATCAAAACCAAGCTGCCTGGGAGAAATCGGCTTTGCAAATACATGATAGTAGGGGGAGCTTTTGCTCTCACCGAAATGTTGCTTCGTGGAATTGCATATCAATGACTGATCGTGTATTGTGAAAAATTTATCACAAGTGTAAGTGTAAAATATATTGTAGCAGTTGTGTTGAAAATTACTTGATATATGAAACGATTTATTTCGATTTTCATATATAAAAACCAAGGTGTGTTCCAGCTCGAGAACGGGTCGTTTGGTCACCAAATCATTATCAAAGAGTTTAACGATGTAATTCTTCAAACATATCCAAAATCAACAGATAGCCTGATGGAATCCTACGTCAACTATGCGGTCGTGTCTCGGACACAACCCTCCTGTGACTTTTTGCATCAGGAATCAAGTTCTCGTTCCTCTTTATGTGGACGTAAAAATAAGATTGCGTACGCGGGTATAAAATTAGTCTCAGGGGGAAATGGAAGTGTGGATTGAAGTCAGTTGAATGAAGAGGCAAATTTGTATTCATCAATCGCGTCAGTTAAAATAACCCAGTGGACTAGTTCACCAGTCATCCTCGCTAGTCAACGCTAGTCAATTCATTTACTAGTCAAGTCATTTTTTGTTCACGGCGACTGCCGAAGCAGTTCTAGTCGAGACGAAGCTACTGAGAGTAGAGCCGGTCTTCATTTTTCACCTTCGAAGAACTCGGGTCCTGCTCGAAACCATGTTTTTCAATATGGTGGGAGTTCCACCTCCGGAACGGTCCATCCGATTTTGATGAATTATTTTTTCCCAGATTCTCCACTAAATTTCCTGTCAATGTAAGTAGGATTTTTTGACGTAGAACTACGTCTTTCATTAAGGGTGCCAAATCAGAAAACAGGTCACGTTTTTATGAAATAAAGTTAACGTTAATAACTATTTTTGCCGTGAACGGATTTTGACGATTTACATACTAAACGAATCGGAAATTCCGTAAGATTTGTTTAATATGCTATACATTAGAATTCCCTGGTTTGTAAATGGTTAAAATTCATGAAAAATGTGAGCGTTTCCATTTTTCCATACATTTGTTCTGTCCATTTGTGTGCTTTCCCGAACAGAGATGTCAACAACGAGCAACTTATCGACGACCAACGGAGGGGAAGTCGTAAGATTTAAAGTCTCCGTGAACAAAGAAAAAGTAGAAGAATGAAGGGGAATACTTGCCTAGAGTATAAACAGTGGATCTCGCTAAAGCAAACTTTCATTCGGCATCGGACTGTTGAGCAATCCAGTTCACTTTGCTTTCGCTGCGCTTCGATCTAAGATTGGACCCCACCAGTGGTAATCCAACTTGGATATCGTCGTGTGGTTTTTTCAATTCGTTTTTGGCGTTATTCGTATCGTGTGTTTTTCTTTCCGCGTCATAAATTGGACACTTCGCGTAGTGTGTGATGAGCAAGAAAAAGAAGAAGGCAGGCTCGAGCCCTGCAAAAAACGAACGCATTGCCAGGGACAATAAAATTTCGAGGCATCGTCATCTAATGATGCACGCGATGTTGGTGCAGTGAAAAGCGCTCACACTGAACCGAGCCTTCGCGAGTGTGACACCGCATCGATCAACAGCGAAGTAGGCGATTTCGGCGCGTCGCTCGAAAATGTAAACGCCGTTACCCAGGCAGCAACCAAATCAAGCTCCCCCCGCTGGTGATGAAGGCGGTCGCTCTTGACAAAATCATCAGCGAATTCTCATCGATGGGTGTTACAGCAGGGTACAAGCTGTGTGGCATAATTCAGTCTTTTTCCAAGCAGTTAATATTGTTTGTTTTCCGTCATCAAAAGGGCTTCGTTGGTGCCTTTGAGGATGCATCAATGCATTAAACTGACGTTATGGCGAAGCAGACATTAAGATTGTGCGCCAAAGCATTATAGAATAATATCCGAATATATAAACAAGCGACTTATATAAAAAAAAAACAGCTTAGTTCTACGTCAACAATGCGGTCGTATCTTGGACACAACCTCGTATAATTTTTTGATATTTTTGAAAATGAAATTTTGGTGAATATTTTTGTCTCGATATTTTAGGCATAAACGCAATTTTTTTACGACAAATGTCGCCATTTCATCAAAAATCAATATTTTGAAAAAATTCTAAGTGCTATGACAGGAAATATATCCAAGATTACGTAAAAAAAAGTTACGTTACGGTTACGATTACGTAGGAAATCGGTCTACTGGAAAAACTTGTAGAACTCCCACCAGTTTACAAGGTTTTGACTGCAAGGGTTCAAGAAACCGGTTGCGGCTATTCATGGGACAGTCCAATTGTCACCTTTTTTTCGTTTGTTAAGTAATATATAGGGGAAAGTCGGGAAAGACGGACACCCCTTACCCCTGTATAATGGGTAAATTACATTTTTATTTTAAGTTTTAATGATGGATAAACTTGCAATACAGTGTATCAATACCTTTGACACTTACTGTATACCCCTAGCTAGCTTTATGTTAAAATTGTAAATAAAAACAAAAAAGTAATCTACGAAGAGCAGCTCGACATAAATTTTCGTGTGCAGAAAGTGAGGCTTTCATTATTATCGAGTAATTTTTTGGGGTAGTTTTCGTTCCGTGAATATTCTACCATCACTTCTCTTCCAGTTTATCGAATCAGCGGTGAAGTTTTCTCATTTCTACTCCAGAAATATTGACGAGAATAAAATACTAATCAAGTCGTTTTGTTTTGTTTTGAGAAAAAAATTATTATCTCCTCCTTCTTTTATTAACAGATGCCCACTAACTACGTTTGCAAGAGCAACCAGATATCATGGACGAATAAGCAGAGCGGTTTTAAAAACGTAATCCGAATTGATCATTCCGAATGCTGGAAGCTATTTTAGACATGAAAAAATTACAAGCCCTTCTAGGTGATTTATGTCTAGCTGTCTAGATTTTTGTTAGATCATATTTGAAGACCTCCAAAACTTATCGAGTACATAAACTTGAATTTTCAGTTAGTGTCCCTCTTTCCCGACTCAATCTTATTTTTTCAAAGATGTCGGACACATTAGTTTTTCAAAATTTCTGCCTCAAAGACAAGTTTCATTATAAAAAGAGACCTAGACTATCAATTTGTAGTGAAATAGCTATATATTTTTTGTGAATTTCACGAAAAAAAATCAACTTTTACTTAGGGTGTCCGTCTTTACCACCCTTACCCTACATAATAAAACTATGATATCAGATTAATCATAGTAATTTATTTCTCGTTGAAGAAAATCGTAAAAATCACATACTTTTTATGGTGTTCATAGTGCACTACCCCCTTAATACATTATTCACAGTATTGGCCATCGCTAGACGCTTATTTTTCCCCTCCATCTGATAATTTACGGATTCTGTCGCGTCAGAAGTATTCATCTTCTGAGGCCAAGGATTATTCCATCCAATTTTTTTATGTTCTGAAGTAAAGCATATTCCACTCAAAGCATCCTGCATCGATTGAAACAAATGGTAGCCGGAAGGGGCAAGGTTGGGGCTACAAGCCGGGTGAACCCTTGTTAACTCGAACCAAATACAGAGCATTACTTTGGCACCGTGGATATCCGGCTTCGGAATTGACGTTTCTATTTGGCCGGACTTGACATACGATCGTTAGCGTTTTGGATTGTCGTAGTGAATCAATTTTTCGTCCCACGTTTCCAATTCAAGCTTTAAAATGCATACATTTTTCCCAATATCATAAGCTACAATTCATAAGCACGTCTTTCCAGGAAACATATTCTCGGTAATCGGTAATGAATTAGAGAGACTTTAAACTCTGAGAGTTCATTCGTCTCTAACAACATATTCTCATATGAGCTTTATCCCTAGTATTAAAAAAAACCTGTTTCGCGTGTGATTGAAATCAATCTAAATCGAAAAAAATTGCATCACAGTCCCACAGCTCCACTCACCGTCTCGCAATATCAATATCTGAGTATGTTTTGGTCCTCCCGCTTTCCTTCGCCCTAACCTACACACAAATATGGCCACTCATTCAACCCCGCCCTGCACTGTTCCCGCAGTCCTCACTTACTCTTAATGACCATCATTTTTTTCGCTTTCCGCTTGCTGTGCATCTTGGCAACGTGTCGATTGAGCGTGTACCCTCGGAGAAACTTCAGTCCGCAGAACTCGCATGCCGTCACCGTGAGGCCGGGTGCCAGCTCGCCGTGTACCTCGTACATGTGCCTCTTCAGGTTGTACGATTTGGTGAACCGCATCTGGCAGGGATCGCAAGCCAGCGAGCATCGCGATCCGCGGTCCCACGCGTGCACATTATCCATGTGCTGCTCGTAATCGTAATGCGTCGCGAAGCTCTCTTGGCAAAGCTCGCAATCGGGTGGCGGTTTGTTCGGATCGAGCTTCCCCTTCCGGAAGGCTGACCGAGCACGTGACTCTGCGCTGGCTACGGATGTTTCGTCTAAGGGAGGCGCCATATGCGCCACATTAGGTTCACTGTCACCCAGCGATATCTGGTTCACCTGCACCGATATCGACAAATTGCTAATCGCAGATGACTGTGAGTAAAGGGAGATCTCCGCCGGTGGCTGAAAACAACTACTATTGGCTACGAGACTAGATTCATGTACTGATTGCGTTGACTGGGACGGTTCCTCGTCGTCATCTTGCTCCTCCTCCTTGCAATCGTCTATCACAATGGTCGGTGGCTCCTCTGGTTCTTCCTCCTTAATTTCAACCACCTCATCCGCAACGGAAAGTTGCTGTGCTGCTAACCGCTGTTGTGCTTCTCGTTGTTCTTTCTCCAACACTCGCCGGGTTCGGATCATCACATCCTGTCGCAGACATTCCTCTCTGAACTGGCAAAACAAATCCAACATCTGTAAACACTTGTCACATATTACTGCACCGGTGTCTTGTGTCCGTGTGAGCGTCACCGAGGTAAGCACATCGATCATCCGTACCAACTCGTCCTTCGGGTCATCATCCCCAGGAGGAAATAGCGGATGTATTACCACCCCCTCCGAAGCGCACAGTCTACAAAAGAACTCCAGGGTGCTACGGTTGGAGGGAACAAACCATTAGAGAAACACACTATTTTTTTTCGCTAGGACACTTACAATTCACCATTCTCCATTGCACAAACAATACTCCGCTAGTGGTTGTATTTTTTTTTTACCTTCGGCTGACACTTTCATTTATGCGTTGTGTGATATGTGGCTGCTCCCCCAACGCACAATCACATATTTCTGTTTACAAGCGAATCCTGAATGTTTTGACAGCTGGTGCGCAGTGTTTTTCTTTTCGGTTTGTCAAAAACACTGAAATATTCACCACCACGACGACGGTGGTGAATATCCTAAGCGCGGTGGCTTTTCGTGGAAGCTAGGATGAAAAAAATATGCTCTTCGAAAAAAAACAACCATATTATAGACAATTAAAATAACAACATTAATTTATTTATGGACAAATTTTGCAATTTTTCTCCTTTTGATGGCATTGTGAGATTGGGGACATTTCGGCACAAACAATTTCCCGCGCACCGCTGCTTCGATATAAAATTGTATATACTATACGTCTCAACAGATGATAAAAGGTATAATTTGCATTCGTTATAAATGTATCAAAAAATAAAAATTAAAACAGAAGACGGCTTTCAACAAATACACACACGTATAGGAAGCTGCTCCCCCGATCAGTGTGGTCTCCTGCAAAATTTCCCCCTGGAGTCGCTCGTGGCCCACTCCTGTTTGTGGGCACTGAACAGATGACCGAGCAGCTGGTAGCGCCGGGGGAACCGCTTGTTGCAGAAATTGCAAGTGAACGGCCGCTCGCCGGTGTGTATCCGCATGTGCTCTCCGTAGGCGAATTGGCTGCGAAATTGGCGGTTACAGTACTTGCAGTAGATCATCGCCTTCGTTCGCTCTCGGGCCCGTCCCCGGGATCGAATACGATCCTGGTGTGCGTGCGATAGGTGTTCCCTGAGCTGCTGCAAGTTGGTCTGGTCGGTGTTGCAGATGTAGCAAGCGTACGATCGCTTCTCGAGTAAATCAATCTGACGGTTCTCCTCGTCATCTTCGACGGTGCCAGCGACGGTGGCACTGTTGCTAGTGCCGGGTATTGGTTGTGGAACAGTGCCCGGCACCACAGCACTGTTCGAAGCCGCTGCAGCAGCTGCAGCCTCGATTTTTACAGGACTAGTGCTGGCGGTTATCGCTGCAGCGGTGGCAGCGGCAGCCGCTGTGTTGCTAGCTGCTTGTACAGCACTACCAATCCGCGACGACGTGGACGGGATTGGCGTCAGATTTGGCGCTACGGACGTCGTCGGAACCGAGGACATAGAATTGGCTCGCGATGTCGAGGGAATCGCAACGGGCGTCGAAGGAGTTAGTACGGTCGAAGCTGGTGCCGATGTGGATGGAACCGACACCACCGCCGAAGCCGGTATAACGTGGGTTCGCATGTGGATGACCAGCTTGGATCGCTTGAGGAAAACTCGCCCGCACAGAATACAGTTGAATTCGTTCTTGAAGCGTTTGCGCGAATCGGTTGACTCGGAACTGCGTCGCCGCACGCTGGGAACTCGATAGTCAAAGGCACACTCCTCCGAATCCTCCGCCTCTTCGCTGGTTTGCTGCGGGGAGAAAAAATGAATAATTTTTAGTTTGTAAGTGGAATGCGATACAATTCAAACTCTGAGCAGGATAATTCTCATTCGAGTCAGCTCATCAGAATCTGATTTGCTACTCCGAAGACGTAGACAAAAATGTTTGACGAATGATGTCCAATGAATTCATTGATAGTCTATAGCACAATCACAATTCCTTCCAGAATTTGTGAATCAAACTTGCACCGGACCTGACAATAAAATACCTTTTACGCTTTTTACCAAGTAAGCATGTTCTTCAATAATCATCGATACATGTATTAAAATAATTAGAACCGACTGCAGATCACTATTCTAGAAGATCATGGAAACGGACTATTTTGGATTCCTCTGATCATCATTGAGCATTAAAATCATGATCACGATCATGAGCATTGAAATTATCAGTAATGACAATACCAGCAAGAATCACTCCATTCCATATTACAATTATTTTTCAACACCGCACAATCCTTTTCATTGACAATGCTTTCCTTCAGCATTGTGTTCGACAGCTTGCAGGAATAGACCAACTCCAACCTGTATAGTCGTAAGAGGAAAATTTTCGAAATTAAAATTAATTTTCGTGTTTCAAATAAACTCCTCACCAATAATTTGCTGCAAGTTGGTCTGGTCGGTGTTGCAGATGTAGCAAGCGTACGATCGCCTCTCGAGTAAATCAATCTGACGGTTCTTCTCGTCATCTTCGACGGTGCATCAAAATAATCTTGAACAAAACTTGTGCCTTATAATGGTCTCTAATTATAATTTCAACAATTTGATCTGCCCTTATAATCACCTCTATTCCGGAACCCGAACGAGTTTGGAAATTTCACAAACCGATCGAGATCGACTTCGGCATTCTAAAATCCATCCGAGATTCAAACTCATTCGACATATGCAAAAGTGGCAGCATTGTCTTGAACCAAACAAATGTCAAAATGATTCATCCGTATTTGTGAAGCTATTTACTCACTATCAAATTAACATGCCCAAATGCAATTTAAAATTGTTGAAATATGAATGAAAAGTATGACTTGTTATTAAACTATTTTTTTATAAATTCTGAAGTATTTATGCTAAAACTTTATCAATAATATAAAATCACTATTACGCACAACTTTGTTTCGCTTCAAGGCAATAAAGCCACTTTTGCGAATGGGTTTGAATCTTGGATGGATTTTACAAGTCGATATCGTTCGGGTTACAGAATGCAACATCGTGCTAATTTCAAACCCGATCGTGTTCCGGAATAAGGGTGAATGTCTTTCAGTGATGGATGAAGAGAGTTCAAAACGATACGTTATGAGCATTCAAAGAACATTTTGCTATTATTTTTATTGATCTAACAACAATTAGCAGCTGTATTGACGTACGACTACGTCTTTCATTTCTGTACCGGATAAAATGTCCAAGATTAATATGATTGTTACTTATTGATCCAAAAAAAAATTCAATAGCTGAAAAACTACTTTGAAACATACTATCAAAATCACTATAAATATAGCAATCACTTCAAATATCATTTCAGTCGCGATTTGACTACGGTTGTAGCATGATGCATGATATCGACGCCAACCTCTCTCAGTTTCTATGTTGCTTTCGCATGGAGTGTTCTTGTAAAATTGTTTGCTTGTGTATGCGCCCGAACGGAAGAATATTCGCACACATTCGATTCGATGTTCTGTGGTGCAATCCAAGAGCATCAGTTTCTATTCTGCTTTCGCACGGAATAGTCATGAAAAATTGTTTGCTTGAGAATGCACCGGAGCGGAGGAATATTCGCGCACATTTGCTCATTCGACTAGGTGTTCCGTGATAAAATCCATAAGCATCAGATTCTATTCTACTTTTATATGGAATGGTCGTGAACAATCTCGTGTATTATTCTAACGAAAACAAAATGAATCGTGTATCAAATATCTTCAGTGACTTTTACAAAGCCACTCGAACCCATCGGTTCTTCACGTTCGAAATAGTTGAATTTTATATTTATAATAATTTCATACTTATACTAATATACCTAAAAACTAACGAGAAAAACTCAGCAATCTTTCAAAAAATTCATTCATTCATCCATTGAGAACTGATTCAGATGCGAATTACCATTTAAAACTTCGCGCTCAATCGTTGTAAAGCGTAAATGATAACAGATTTCCATGTGGCATTAACAAACTTTAGTAGGATTACACCATGGGCTGTCAATTTAAATAACTTATCGAATATCCGAATAGTTTTTCTGTACATATTAGCAAAATTACATCCCTAACGCTCCCAAAAACATCATTCCCAAACAAAACATTCACAAATTATACTATGCAGCATAATTCGCAGAACGATAACAAAAAATCTGAAATCAATCGTGTTGGTGGCAACTATAGCTATAGTAACTGAAACACTTTGAAGCCACTTTCAATTCGTAAAACATGCACGGATTCGTAAAACTTGAAACTTGATCGATCTAAAAGACCCCAACCACCAAAAAGTTCAAAAAACCGTCTAAAGTTACACAGGCCCTTCCCAAGCAAACAAAAATCAGTTTATATATATTACCATATTATTCAGATATCACTCTAGAATCCATCGTATTTATTATAACAATAGATAGGACGAACAAGAAATAACAGAATTTTAATGAGTTGGTCTTATGGTTTTTTTTTATGTTAAAATGTGACTACTTTATAGTCGAATTACAGACTATCGACATGGTTTCGAATAAATATCTTCGGGAGTTGAGACCGACGCTGATATTGTACGAGCGCTTCCCGCTAATTTTCTTTCGCTCTCTTGTTAGCGGCTCAATGGATGCCTGCCCCATCGTAAAATTTTTAATTAAGCTTCAAACAGCTCCACAGCTTCGAATTCAATTTATGCTTTGACGATTTTGATCGTTCTTGTAATTCCCGATGAAAATGATCAATGCACTGCAACATTCCCATTCCCATTTCATTAGCAAATGTTTAATCGTTGGATTTAAAAAAAAACTTTTGAATGGCCATTTCGACTAGACTAATCCTTTCAACAGCAAGGAAAATTACCAGAGCATTGAGTATGATCACAGCGTTACTCCGAGACGGTCCTTTGATTTGCAAATATTCTGCGCCAGATCTTCTTCATGTAGTAAAACGCACCAGAAGTACGGATAAAAAAGAAGTATTAAATCATAAACTGCTGGTAGTAGGAACCGTGCACTTGATCCAGTATTTGAGCCGCGCAATACTCCAGTGGCATTATAATGAACAGTCCATCAAGTTTGTCTTTCTAACATAACAACTGTGTGGCTCAGAAACATATCTCAGTGATCAGTCGGAACTGTGAAAAACGAGTAAACAGATTAAACCGTTCTCAAAAATGTTACACATTGTAGATTCTCAGCAAAATCATGTTGTCCTCATGGATACAAAGAGTTATCTACAAGCCCACGCACGGATTCTTTATTTTGCTTCCTCAACAAAACCGGAACTCCTTCATTTGATCCTGACATGATTGGAACGGTTGATATGCTGTGAATGGGACTCCAACCTTTCTGTTGTTGAAGCAGAGGCGACGCGTGATCAACTGAGCTACCTGTTCAATTTCATTTGCAACATTGAAACAACAGTATTGCGATGACAGATTCTAACATTTTTATCTCTCAACATTTATCGTTACAGTAAACGAACGAACGTGATGAATTATAGAGGTTTTAAACTTTTCAGTTCATTCGCCTCTAGTTTACAGTAAAACTAGTTTTTGTGCGGTTTTTATGCGATTTTTTTTTGTGCGACTTTTTTTGTGCGGTATTTGAAAAAAATGAAGTCATCGGTCATTTTTTTCTATCTTTGATATGTATTTTATCGCTCTGCATAGGGACTGTGTCAGCTAATTCCCATTCTCATGTTTTGTTTTGTTTGTTTGAAGGTGTCAGTAAGAGCTTATTGACAGGAGCAAAAAGTTGATTTTATGATCTGCGCAAGTGAGTAGGCCGCTTATGAAAGTGAAAAAAGGTAATCGAATGTTGATCACGAATGGATTCATTAGGATTTGGGTTATTTTCTTAAGGAAACTTTTTTAAGCGGTTCCTATCCACCACATAACGAAATTTTTTTTTTCAAATTGTTTAGCGAACACGATTTTTTTGTGCGGTACCTATCACCCGCACAAAAACAAGTTTGCCTGTATAACACAATCAATCAATAACAATCCTACGGTCAACTATGAGCGCAAACTTATCAATGATTTCCTCATAAAATAAAGGCATCTGCATTATCTCATAAAAGAAATCTTTTTCCACAGTCATCATCATAATTGCGAATAACCATTTCTGGTCAGATCTCGACCGCAAATCGACCGTCTAATTCCGCCGGACATTACAGTAGCGCCATCATAGCTCAGGGCCACAATTTTGTCAGCATTAAGACCAAAGTACGCAGCTATTACATTCACATGACCGACCAATGCAGCGGAGGTTTTGAAACGTAAGCAGACAAACGTGTACTATATGTATCGGGTTCAAGTTGTCGAATGAACAAATTCGATAAGAACGCTCGAATTAAAACCACACCTCAACGAAAGAATACCAGCACATCCATAGAAATCATGAATGAATTTGCTCGATTTTTTTATTCACGTCATGCTCGCTCGGGGTGTTTGGTGCTGTATACTTTCGCGGTCTCGTGCCCTCTCTCAAATTTTAATGACGTCAGGAATAGAAAGAGAAACAGAAAGGGAAACGATGACAACCAGGAACAAACACTGAAGAGCGGTAGTGTGTATTTTCAATCGTTTTCATCGGTTCGTTCAGCAGAAAAATTGAACCTAAAACGTTATTTTTACGCAAGGCGGCGCATTAGTAATAGTGATCGTTTCATACGTAGTTGACGAGTTAAGATGAATGGTTTGAACCCGGTAGTCATTACTGCTTATTTCGTAGCGTTAAGGCTATGTTGCGCGCGGATTGGGGTGAAATCAAATATAACTATCAGATTATATTCTTCACGGTGGGTTTGAGTTCCACCAAAATAGAAAATAAAATAAGGATATTCGGGATAATATGGAAATCAGAAAAAAATACCTTCGATCATTCCTCATCCATGTTACAAATGTGAAATAATATACCTTTTATTCTGAGATTGTCTATCTGTCCTATGAACAGTTTGAACAGTCGGACGAGACGAGACGTGTTGACAAGAAAATATAAAATAAATAAACTGAGAGCAGGTCTCTTTTTGACACTCAAATCATCAAAATGGGTTCAATGCTCCGTGTACCAGAAATATCATATAATCAACTTTTTCAAATTTTCCAAAAATGGCTTTTTTCAAAAACTCATAACTTTTGAACTACTAGACCGATTCAGATGATCGACATATCAAATTGATGCCAATCACCTGGTCTTATTTGAAAAAAATGCTGTAGCTGCTGTAACTTCGAATTCTGTTCTTGTTATTATTGATTGTATTCGTTTTTTGTTGATTTCATAGTATCGGGACCAAGGGCGCTATATTTTTTATATTTTTTCTGGAAAGCTGAAAAGCTGTTTTCCACATAACATTCGTCGAAACCAGAGAGGCGTTTTATTGTTTTTGAGTTATGATTTTTCAAAGTTAACCGATAGTCTAAAAATAAATCGGTCTAGCAGTTCAAAAGTTATGAATTTATTTTTGAAAAAAGTCATTTTTGGAAAAAAGAGGAAAACATTTTTCGGACAACCCTAAACTGGAAATGGTCACCCTATTGAAAAAATAAAAAAATACGAGTCTAATGTTTTGTGATAAAGAATAAACCTACCACTTTTCACGAAAATCTGAGAACCACTATATCGGTTTGGCATGGAATGGCTGTATATTTATAATGATTTGAATAGTTTGCTTTCTGAGCTGTTCTGAACTGTTGAAACATTTTTCGTGGCCACTAAATAAAAAAAAAACATCCCTCGTATACCTTTTATCTTTCAAATAAAGTTACATTCATACCATTTTGTTCATTCGGGAAAGAAATACTAACGAAAACCTTGTACTCCGAACGCAATCGCCTCGTTTCCGAGACATTGAACAAACATCCCAGTACTGAAATGAAAGACATAGTTCCACGTGAAAAGTAAGAAATATTCTTTTCCATAGTGACTTGCATTGTTAAATAATACCATAAATAATAACTGGTTACCTTCATTCAAAATCACGATTTTTTTCAATATAAAAAACTAATCATGGTCATGGGTGCCACCTCCCTAAGGGTGACAACCGGGACGGACCGCCCTCCCCGTATGAGCGCTACATCAAATTAAACTCTTTACCCGCTGTCACCGTTGCCGATTCACAACAAGAGCGGCTTACAATATGATTCATTGCTTGTATCCAAATTATATGCCGCTGTTACTCTGGTTGCTCCTTTTGGTCGGACCCATTTGAGGAGCACAAATTGGACCAATCAAAACGAGACAAGAAAAATAAAATGTTATTCATTGTGATAGATGCGTGGAAATATTTCCTATCCATTGATGTGAACATTTTAGCGATCTTTTAAGAAATGTTCGAGTTATAAGCGTTCGGAATCTTTCATTTTTTCCTGCATGTTCAGTGCCTAGATTATCTTTTTATCCCCTACATCTTCCGGTTAGACTTCCGGCCTGATTCTCGAATACACTTCAAGGTGGAAACGGAATGAAACGTATCCGTGATGACAACGGTACAGTGTCGACATCTGGATACGAGATTAGTTTCCCACTAAACTTATCATTATAATATCAAATTATCTTCAGATGAAATTTTTGTATGAGATTATTATATCGCATAAAGACAACAAAGTTTTCCCCTCACATTAAATACCAGTTTGATACGAAGAAGTTAATTTTCAATAATGATTTTTTTATTTGAAAAGTGCTCATTCTGCCTGAAAACTCATTATTATCTTCGACACTTCACTAACTCGTAAAACGTAGTTCAATGGCGTGCCGTTTAGTTCGTTTCCACCGTGAAGTGTATTCGAGAATCAGGCCCGTAGTCTTACCTGTGTCATAGTGCTTGCCGAAAAAATAAGTTTGGACCGTTCTTTGGACTTGAAAACATTTTTATTCCAGAACAAATGGAGGAACAGGTGAATCAAAGCTCTGACCTGCCATAAAGTAAGGCACTTTTTGAAACAACCAGTAATCAGAGAGAGCAATGTTCAGAAGATACGATGGGTACGGTTAAAATTCCATTCGAGGATCAGGAATTGATTCAAAAAACATTTGTATTGTCATATTTCATGGATATTCTCACAGCGTTGCGGGTATTCCAAAGAGATCCCAACATTTTCCATGAATTAATTTCAAGCAGCATACAATTCAAAACCGACGGTCCCCAGGATGAGTTCAGCGGTTCATTCCCACTCAGTCGCATGGAAAACAAAGAAGGAACCTGGAAGCAAACTCACCGTACTCCTCGCCCTCAGCTCTTGTAGCATATTGAAAAGCACCTCCCGGCTGCCACCCGCTTCACTATCACTGTCGGAATCGCGACGGAACAAACTTTTAAAGTAGCTCACTTCCTGTTTCTCCAGATTTGTCGCACTTATTGCGACTGCAGCGGCAGCAGCTGCCGCACTTATCTGCTCCATCGACCCGCTGCTGGCGCCCGGAGTAGTGGCGACGATGGCTGCAGCCGCTGCCCGATGCTGCATTAGAATCGCCCGCAGCTGCGAGGTCAGTGGCGTTTCGGAATGTGATTTGTTGTGGTTGAGTTCATGTGGGGACGACTCACGTTTGTGATTCATTGTGCTCGGTCCTTCGAGGGGAGACTGTCGGCCTCCCCCCTCCATGAGCATTCGTTTCAGAAGCGAGGGAGACGCGTTAGGGTTGCTAGGTCCAGCCTGCGCTGGTGATTGAGAATCTCGCACAGAAGATTGCTGGAGAAGCATCTGCTGTAGAAGCGAAGCCGGAGCGGGCTCACTGCCGCCCTCATGATGTTGTTTATCATCATCATATCCTCCACCTTGTTGTTGTTGTTGCTGCTGCTGAGGTGAAGCAAAATTTTTTTGCTCAGGTTCTTGTGCTGCTAGTGGTGCCCTTTCAGGCTCTCGATTTTGCAGTAAAATGCTTCTCAGAATAGATGAGCCTCCTGGATCTTCTTGCTTGATCGGTTGAGCACGCTGCTCTAGTTCTGGTGCTATCACCGCAGGGTATGACACTTGTTCCTCATAATGTTCCGGTTCCTGTTTCACCTGAACCAACTGTTGTTGTTCCTGAGTAGGCTTGGCGTTAGTGGATGACGATGAGGATGAAGATGTCGAGCCTCGCTGAGATTTCAATATTCTATCATTTTGTTGACATCGCTGTCGATATTGGTAAAACTTGTCTAACGTCTCCAAGCATTTCTCGCATACTTTCGAGGGGTAGTCTTCCTCCAAGGTTATCTAACGAAAGCAAAACAAAACAACACGCGTAAAGTTAATGCGCCATAACATCGCGAAGCACGAGTCAGTCAAGGCCTACTCGATATACCTACCCGTATCGAGGTGCACTCCAGTATCATTTCGATCACCTCCCGACGGGGCTCCTCTTCGGGCGGGAAGAGGGAGTACGAAAGATCCTCCACAGAGAAGCACAGTCGACAACGACTTTCAACGTCTGCTTGTTCCATTTTCTTTTTTTTTCCTTTAGCAATACATACGAGCGAGGTTTCTTCTCACATTGGTGACGATCACTTGCAGGCGCCCGAGAACTACCAACCGGACGACCAAATTGACAAACCTCGCGGCACTACAGGCACCGGAATCGCTGGATTTCCGTTGCAATTTGACCAATTTCCTACCAGAGGCACAATTTCTGCGTGCAAATTTTCGCTCCCGTTGAACTAAAATTGCTTCCACGAAGACAGATACCTATCTTTCACTCATTCTCCCATTCCCGCGACTCAGTAGCAGCAGCAGCAGCAAGCAGCACACATTGTGTGTGCTGCTCTCAGATAGACAGACCTTGCAATTTCTTCCAACACAAACACACCGCTCGCGCTCTCGGACGAAATTTGCACAAACACCACGTTTGTACGGCGCGAGGTCAATAACAAATAAATGTCAAATTTATTCACCACTCCCTCCTTATGCTAGTGGTTTGTCCCACGGCGCGGCGGCTTATGGATGAGAAGAACACCGAAGGGAACGTGCCCCTGAGTGGAGGGAAGGATGTTGAAAACGCCGAAGAAGGTTACTGGCGGCGGTGGCGGTGGTGTTTGGAGTGTGTATGTATAAAATGAATAGCTATGCGCGGCTCGAGAGAAAGAGGTGAATCAGCTGCACATTCGAAATTGGCGATTAGTGAAGTATATACGCCAGTCACTAGCTAGCAGCGGCAGTCGTACAACATGATTGGATGGAAATGAGAGGCATGATTTTTGCGATATAGCGGAGCGAGACAATGCAACTGAGACCTACGAAGACGACAACAACAACGACGACAACGACATCGGGAGCACGATATAGCCTAGCTAGCAGCTATATCAGGTCGATGACCTCTCGCGGCTTGAGGTTTTGCTTTCTCTTCGGTGTTTAGGTCCAACGGCGGAGAGAGAACATACATGTGTGTGTGTATGCGCGCGAGAGAGAAGCGTATTTGGGTGCTCGATCCGGCAGTCAAGTAACCGAGCGTGAATGACGTAATTGAAGGATATTTGGCGCTTTTTCAACCGGCTCTTGTTTTGCACCTTGGAGCTGTTGCCTTTCGATTCGGTGAAGGCTGACCATCACCACTTGGAAGGTCTCTTCGCTGTTTATTGTTGAACAAAACACAAAACGTGAGAGAGAAATCGAAGGTTTTTTTCCCCTCGAAACGCATTTGAATACGAACGAATGATGACAATAGAAGGTCGCTTGTACTGCGGCATATATTGTTTAACCTTTTTTTCCAATGGTCAAAAGAACTGTGGATCTATGCACAGCTATCTCAAAAACCCTACAATACGCCCTTCGAATACCTTTGATGTGGATAGCCTTCGAGAATTAATGGAACCATGATATACGCGTGCTTCTGCACTGACGTGTTTTCGAAAGACAATGCAATTCAACCTTCACACCACATGTCGCAAAGATACCATAGGGCTCTGAAGTAGTGATGTCCGCTAATCGTTCGATTAATCGAATATTTTCTACAAAAATCGATTATTAAATGAACGAAAACTGTGCAACCAATAATCGAAGCGAACGAATAATTCTCGCGTAACTTTTGAAAAGGTCCTATGTAACAAATGTAAACAAATCGAGTTAATGGATGCACGCTATTAGTTTTCAATCATTGAATGCATTACAAAAACAATTGTTCACGTATCTATCTTCTTCATCTTTTTATCGCCGATGCAAAAAATATCCAATGTACAGAATCGGATTTGAAGCGCCCGGCTGTTACTTCAGACGCCTCTTTCCTCCGACGCCCGAAACGTCCGAAGTAACAAAGCAGTCAAAACAATACGAAGTCGTACTTCGGTTGTTTGAGTTTTTTTTTCGTACAGCTGTTGTTACCAATTTCAATGCAATCCGACGAGTGATAACAATAATAATTCGCCTTTAGAATGAAATGCTTTTATTTGGATTGTTGCTTAGAAGTTAGTTTCAAATTTTTTTCGTGCAACGTAATATGTCCAATGGGCAAATGCGGGCAGACAAAACGTCCAATGTAACATTTTTCGCTCCTAGTCTTCAACTTTAATCTTAAATCACGGAACAACAGTTATGATTGGTTTTTCAGAGTTATTCTTGACTGCTAGTGGTGAAAGTAGTGATAAAGATCGGAAGCTTTTAAGACAATTCGCGGAATAATGTTTGGGTCTTCAACTTTGTTTTTCTCGAGTTGACGAAAATGTTACATTGGACCTTTTCAAAAGTTATGCGAGAATTGAATCGTTTGTTTGAGAAACCCCATAAACGCTACTTTAAAAATTTCAGGAAAAGTTTGTTCTACGAACCCCCCCTGGGCCTAGTTTAAACATTGCGAGTAAGCACACGAGTCGGCCTAGTCAGCTACTGCAGTGCAGCTACCCACACCGTGTGAATACATAACTTCATACTTCTTTTTTGAGATAGTTTTCTTGAAAATATAGAATTTAAAATCATTATCAGACACATTTTTCGTTCAAAATTCGCTCGCCATTTGCAAAAAAAAGTATTGCTCTATAAAACAGAATACATATTCGATTTGAAAAAGTCCTTTTTAATTCATTATTTAAATTTCTGACGCGTATTTATTCCATCTGTAAATCTACTATCATTTTTATTTCACAAATTGGTACACGAAACTGCTGTCAAGGCAAAATAAATAAAATTTAAAAAAATCTTTTAGACTGCCATTTATAGACTGTTATACATACAGTAATTTACATTTGACGTGAGAGTGGACAGACCTGTTATGCGACACGTTTAATTGGACATTTTTACCTCTAATTCGCGTTGACGGCGGACGATGCCGACATCTGGATACGACATTAGTTTGTATGAGGCCGAATATTCTCTATCAGATTAGTCGGCCCTAAGGCAGTTTTAAATTGTTAAAATTTGTATGAAATTTTTTTCTTGACGTTATTTACCTTCTAAAAGTACGTTGTTCTCACCCTAATTTAAACTATTTTCTATGGTTTTTCAGATATTCACTACTACTACTACATTTTTCACTACTTGCAAGCAAAAGTGATTTTAATTTACATGAAGTGCTAATTTGATTTGGGAAAAATAGTTTTCATTCATAATATTAATTTTAAAAGTGCGTCATTTTTTCTGCAAACCCATATTCCTATAGTAAACCTACTCCCCCATTTCGTAATACGAAGCTCAATTCGCGACTACGAAGCTAAATTTGACAGCATGTGTGCGTGAAGCGAATGTCAACAAAGAATTGCAAAAAGAATGTGATTTTGAAACGCACCGTTTTTAACGTTTTTTTGCGGAAATTTTCGTAATGGTGAGTATGTATCGAAAGAACTATCCTCTAGGATGCTAATTTAGTTAAATCACATAAATTTACTGCAGGGGAAAACGTTTTCTTACCGCATCCGAAGGATACTGTCTTTATTTGTGAATAAGTAAACAAACTTCCAGGATACTAAATTTTAATAAAAATTAATAATTGTGTGCAAAATTTATCTTCCAAACGGTTGGAAAATGAGTTTTCCTCATGCAGTGAAAAAAACTTTGCCGTAGCTTAAGCTGAATTTAACTTATAAGTGGTTTTTCTGTGACCATGTTTCATGCATTATCAGGAGCCATCAGTCGGAGAAAATGAAAACTGCTACGTGGCTGTGGAGTTTGCGGATGTGTTCGATTACGCTGCGGGTGGAAGCCGTTTAGTCGTCGAAGGCGAAAGAGTATTCAAAGCTGGACATCTTTTAATAGTTGGTGTTGAAGAAGTTCACGATGAAGGCTTCAGTATTTTCTCGTCCTGCCTCCAGTCATCATCTCCAAGCTCGGAACCCCATACAATAAAAATTCGTACGAAAATCTCCTTCTCCAAATGGTTGTTTTCGTGTTCCTGTAAAGCTGGCAAAGGAAAGTGCAAACACGTAATGGCTGTTTTGTATCATTTGCTTAAGTATGTTTTATTTTATTTCTTTATTATTGCACATTTTGCACCAAGTTGGACTGTTTCACACTTTTTCAAAAGTGCGAAAATGTGAATGTGAATACTTGGAGAGTAGAAGTTCGACACGATGAAATGGAGGCTACAAATACGGGAGGTTTTTGTAAGTTCTATCTTTAACCGTAGTCGTTGGATCCAGTCTAGATACCGCGATTTGTCCGTTTTCGGAGGGAAGGCATGAAAAGAAATTCCGGGGCGATATCTCTGCTTACATCCGGGGACGACACAAACAATACGGCTTTTGAATTTTGCAGATTGTTCGGAGTCAGCTTCAAGCAAATTTCGTCCGACTTGCATGTTCTCCGGGCAATTTGCGCAGCTTTTGACGTCCATATTTCACACGTTCTAAGGAAAATATTTTGAAAAATATTAGAGCACTGATTGAGTAGAAGCCAGATCTTTGTATTTTAGGTATTTTATGAACACTAAGCGGATATTTTTATATCAAATTTCATTAATTCGGTTTACCTCTCTCGCAGGGTGATTGACAGAGGGTGTGCTTCAACGGCTTTTTTTCACTACTAAATGACAATAAATTTTGGTTCGGAGCATCGAAACAGCTAAGAAAAACTATTTTTCAACAATTTCCACTAATGGTAAGATAAACACGGTACAAATTTTCGAGAAATCAGTATATTAATTACAGAGAAAATATGCAACGGTTTGTTTACATATTTTTCACTCACACGCGAAACTTTCATAGGTGGCGACACCGTACCTTCGATGACGCGAATGCCGTCAACGCGGATTGGACATTTTTGTAAACATCGAGTTCGGGGCCCAAATTATGGCCCCACATTGAAAGTCGCCATCAGACGTCGACACTGTACCACTCTCTTCGTCAATGTTCAATCACAGGTCAAAATCGCCTCCAATGCGACACTGAGTGGTGCCTCGGCATGTCATATTAAATGTAAATTACTGTACTTCCGAAATTATCTTAGCTATGATTGCTTTCGAGATTCTAAAAAATATCAACAATAATCTGAATGATATCCCAGAAGATATTCAATGTAATTTCTAATTTCACACTTGCATGTATAACATCCCTCATGAGTGTATCTTGGCGTTCTATTTTTGGAGCAATTAAATCCAACAGTGTTTCCACTTGTTCAGGTGTTATTCTCCACACTGCCTCTGTACTCTCGGAGATCATTATCGTAGAGTTCCTTCAACACCAATGAAACCAAAATCAAAACAAAAGCCGAGACACAAAGCCCAGACAAAACCACAACGAACCGTCCGTCTCCGTCAATTATTCTTTTCTACAAATCCTGCCTGTATTGAACTGTGATGTTCCGAGTATTGTTTTGGAAAATCAAAAAATTAAGACTATGAAAATGGAAAACCTGCTGCTTATGTATTATTGGAATAGTAATTCAATTCGGATTCTGATTTTGAAGAGTATATTCGTGTAGACGGCATTAAGCGTTGTGTGCTTTCATTGGGAGGCGAAAATAATGATGGATATTCAGGTGGAATAAACATGCTTCCAAAATCAAAATTATGAATGAAAATTTACTGTAACGTATCGAATATTTATTTTTTTGTGATGAAATAAGAGATTTTTTTATCGATATCCCAGAAACATATTGAACGAAAACTGTGTCTAATGATGATTTTATATTATAATAGTAATTATTTGTGGAACAAACAGGAAATGCATCGACAAATGGTTAAGTGAGTGTCAGGACTACATGTGTTAGGTAATCAAACAATATGAAGTAAAAATTTTCATTCAAACTTTTATATTTTTACACTGCACTTGGCTCTTCTGATCTGATAGAGAATAATTTACCTCCCAAACAATAATATCGCCACTAGACGTCGAAACTGTACATTTGTCGTCGCAAATATAAACAAATTAGAATATATAATGCACACCAGTTTAAAGCCTCTTAAAAACAAAGAAAGAAGAAGAATGCACACCAACGTGGTGACGCATTCGTGGTAACGCATTCGTGAAACTAAAAACGTTTTGACGTAGGATTACGTCTTTCGGGAACATATGGGGGTACAAATCGAAAATCGAAAATCGAGCACATCGTGAAAATTGTCCAATTTCAAATTGTTATTGCTCAGTCATTTTATGATGGATTGATGAGATTTTTGCGTCAATCAATTTCGGCACTTCATAACAATTTTTTACATTGAATAAAATAATATATGTCATGAAACTAACTATCGAACAACTATGAACTATGATTGGTCGAAATTGACGACACATGCGGCGGCTCATGTACTTACAATTATTGGTCAGTTATTTCCTGATGGACTTGCGAGATATTTTCATCAATCGATCTGAGCATTCCATAACGAGTCATCACAATGGATAAAATAACATATCATATGATACTAACTATCAAACAATCGAAAAATCTCCAAACGGAAATACCTCGTTCTGATTGGTCGAAATTGAAGATAGGGAGAAATCGGCATTGCAAATACATCAATGTTAAGTGAACTTTTGTTCCCACCGAAGTGTGTTCCCTAACAGAGACATCAAAACCAAGCAGCCTGGGGGAAATCGGCATAGCAAGTGCATGAAAGCAGGGGGAGCTTTTGTTTCCATCGACATGTATTCCCTAACAGAGATTTCAAATTAAATGTACCTGGGGGAAAAGAGAGTTTTTTCTTTTATTTTCGTTCCAATAAGAATCGATGGATTGATTGAAGAATGATGTTTCAATGAACTGAATAAAACTTATGTTTGATAATATATAAATAATATTTAAATTTGGAACTTTTATGATGGTTGCTTCGTGAAATTTCATATCAATGACCGATCATGGATTGTAAAACTTTCAGAACAAGTGTGAGTGTAAAATTGTATATGGTAGCGGTTGTGTACGCACCATGTAAAATGACTTGAAATATCAAACCATTTTTTTTCTCCCAAGAAAAGTTCATGCGACGAGAAAAATGAAGGAGTTCCGTGTTCCGTTGGGTTTAAAGCGAAAATGAAAATGGAATGAATAAACACTCAGAAAGTGAAAATTATAAATGAAATCGTTTTCCATTTCATATATATTTTCTCTATAATAAAGTTTTTTCTGGTGAGAACAATTGATAATTTTGTTCGCTAATAATAATTATCTTATATTACATTGATGAGTTTTTTTTCTTCATTTCATTCATACTTCATCTTCGTCATCTCGTTCAGGGTCACAAAGGGAGGCTTTCATCATATATCATTCCACTGTGTCATCTTCTATCGTGATACGCACCAATCACCATTCTTCTATCATCATTACTCATCACGAGTGAACAAACAATACCTAACGACCAGACAAAACGGCCCTTTTCCGGGCCACCAAATCATTAACGAAGAGTTTAACAATGTAATTATTCAAACATATCCAAAACAACAGATAGCGTAACGGAATACTACGTCAACTATGCGGTCGTGTGTCGGACACAACCCTCCTGTGACTTTTTTATTACAGAGTCAGTTTGGCATTAACTCAGTTTTAAAAACGAATTCGCTATGAGTGAATAAAAAAAGTTAGGTTGGAACTGGGATTGAAACCGAACAAAAACGAATTCGCTATAAGTGACATAATCGATTTCTCTACATCGACTGTCTCTTTTGGTCATAACTTAGCTGCAAACTCATTCTCAGTTGTATTTGGTAATGTGGAAGATAGGTCAGAACCTCATCTATAGGATTCTATAACAAACTCAACGGAACGTTTTCGCAGTTGAGTTATTAACTAAAGAAAAAGTTGATGTAGAGAAATCGATCAAGTCACTTACACCCCTTTCGTTCTGAGTCCCTCATATAGAACAAGACGAAATGATACATTAATTATAGAAACCAGGGCCTTTCTCTCCAACTGGTCTAACTTTTCAACCAACTGGTCCGAAAAGTTACAACACCAATCTGATTTCAAATACGAATTCGTCAGAACAGCTGCAAAAGAGTAACGACCTTCAAAGATCAGGAGAGCCACAACACCAGTTCTGACGACTTGTGGGTGATTCACGATCCAATTGTGGCTGAAAGCAATCACCTGTATGGAAATGACAAAGCTAGAGAAATCGGACCTTTTTTCAGCATTTTCGCACATTCGTGCGGAGCTGTGCGATGTATATCATAAATATAAACAGTATAAATAATAAAATAGTATGCAGGCTAAAAACGTTTCTGTTTGCAATATTCGAATCGATAAAAACATCTCTTTTATCAATGAAAAAAAAATAGCACTAGAGGAAAACATGACATAACCATTTTCTAAAAATTTCGTGACACTCTTGATTTATTCACCAATTACAAAGAATCATGTCATCCTATCAAATAGAACATCTGTTTAATACGGAAAAACTTTTGATCATATACAGTAGAACCCCAATTATCCGTGAGCGGATGATCCGCGGTGCGGATTATTCGCGGCAGCGAGTTGCAAGGTAAATCTATAGACCTTCCTGGAAATTGTGAGTGAGTGGTAGACGCAGTCCTTTACTGCGTTATCCGTGTTTTTTGTTATACGACGTTACCTTACCCGACTATTCCGCGGATAATCGGGGTTCTACAGTATTTCAATTTCAATATTAATTAACATTGTTTCGGGTAGAGCTATGCATAGCTTGTTTTCACGTTTTACAGCTGTTGAAGAGATGTTACAAACACGTTGGTAAACCAAACAGTGCTGCGGATCACCACTTGTAACTAAAATAATCTATATAAATAAAAATGTAAGGCCAAATGTGTTGCTAAGGGCGAAACCCAAAGAAGGAAACGTCCGACTTGAGCCATCTTTATTTTGATGTATTCGTCTCTGCCCGTAGATCAATGTTATGGAGAGAAAAATCGGAAAATTCAGAAAATTGATTTCCCATATGTTTCAAAATTACATCATGATAAGCGTTGCCGGTCCAATCGATATTTGCACTATTGAAATTGATCTTTGTTTGAAGGTGGGAATGGATTTTCAGGTGAAATAACGCACTCCTATATCTTCTATCTTCTACATAAATAAAAAGGGGAGGCCAAATGTGTTACTAAGCGCAAAACCCGAAGAAGGAATGGTCCGATTTGAGTCGTCTTTATTTTGTTGTATTTGTCTTGGCCCATAGATCAATATAGCGGGTAGAAAATCATATCAAAACAATAATTTTGGGCAGGATGAAGTTCGACGGGTCAGCTAGTTACAAATATAAATAATTCTAACGGTAACAAAAATTCTGGAAAAATATTAAAATTGGTCTAACTAATTATTTTTCTCAGTAAGGCGATTAATCGATTAATCGTATCGAATAATGAACAGCTGAAAAATATCGATTGGTTGATGAACGAATAATTTCAAAAATCGGGGATCACTACTCAGAAGGTGCTTCTCATCGCTTCGAAAACTGGGTTTAAAGCTAGTCATCTTTTTTAAAGCATTTTAGAGTGACTTTTAGCAAGTGTCTGCCGCAACGGAGAAGCGATTTTAAACCATATCCTGTATGTTTTTCATATTTACACAGCCGCAGCCCCTAGTAGCAAGCTTCCTTTCACAATCGGAACTATTATCTATGCTATCAACGATACGGTCCCCTCTTCCTCTGGGGTGGCTCAATTTCAACATCATCCGCATTACGACTAGCGCTCGCAGTTCCACCCTCGCTTCTGCCTCCATTCGCGGCAGATTGATTTCGTTTCAAGAAATGCTTTCGCAAATTCACAGACTTCTGACAAACGATCAGTCGGGCAAGCTTCTCGTGGGAACGAGCGAGCAGTTCCTCTTTGTTTGAATTACCTAATTCCAGCTGAATCCGCTCGAACAGTTTCACTGTGGACAAGAAGAAAGGATACATCAGTTGTTTAGTAGCAAATCGATATATGACTCCGTGGCGCAACGGTAGCGCGTCTGACTCCAGATCAGAAGGTTGCGTGTTCAAATCACGTCGGGGTCAAGCCAGACATTTTTTTTATGATGAATTACAATTATGAGATAAAAATAGAGGTCGATAAAAAAATATAACCTGGCTCCAGAGAGGATCGAACTCACGACCTTCGCGTTATTAGCACGACGCTCTAACCAGCTGAGCTATGGAGCCATTCAATCCAATAGGTGCACAATGATAAAGTTCAGACAAATACTCACATCCAATCGCAGCTATTTTCTATGGACAAAGCGGGGGTTTTGCTGGAATATTATGGTGTGCATTGGATGGACGTCCGGTGACACTAGAACTGGCCATCGTCTCGGCTCCAAACACCGCGACAGCTAGCTTGCTGACAATGTTTCGATCGCCTTTTTCGCCTGGTCCAGATTTGAAATTTAATGTTTGCAGAAATTCGACTGAAATCTGCGGAAAAGCCGGATGCATCTTAAATTCCCCACACTAGCCATCGGATGGCTCTACCTTGGGTTCTCTTCCCGGTCCACTGTTAACTCCTGATCTCAGGAAACTGGCCTGCTGCTGGTATGCTCTTAACGTTTCTTTGGTACTCTTTATTTTGGTGTGCTGCTCTCGGAAAGCCGTCTGCAGGTGATTATTATTCTTTCGAAGCGTCAGATACTTCAACTTCCAATCTTCCATTTTCTCGTCAGAATCACGTTCCTCGCCATCTTCACCACTTAGTTAGTTTCGATGTGTACCTTATGTCCACAAACCTCATTTATTGTCAACTGAAAATTATCCGACTTAAAATCGGAGCGATAATGCTTCAACGCATTGTTTACTTTAGCCAGCGCCTTCGTTCAATCTCCCGAACCTTACTCTTCAATGAATCTGTTTCTTCACCAATCCATAAAATTTTCTGTCACCACTCGATTCAGTCTGTTTCACAGCAGACGGATAGTATAGACACGCCAACGGAACCATTTCTGTCTGCTTATGCTCTTCCCCATCCGATTCTCTATTCTTCTCAACGCGGATCCGTCTCAGTTCCCGATCGTTATCCATGCATTTCCGTCGGTAGGCATAAAATGTGTTCAATATCCGGACACAGCTGCTACACACCGGACACGGAAAGTCCCGCTCGAAGCTGATCCGAATCGAGGTGCATGCATAGATTTTCTGAATGAATTCCTCGTTCGGGACGCTATCCGCTGGGAAGATTACATCGGTGAGATTGCTCGAACTGGAGCAAAGCCGGCATCGACTTAAAACGGAAGGTAGGTTAATACAGTAATTGTGTTCTGTTTTATGCCGACATGTTACTTTAATTCATTGAGATCGGCCATCTCATGGCGGAAAGAAAGGACGTTTCTATTGAAAAAAGATCAACGATACGAAAAATGTATATTGACGACACATCACCAACAGAAGTTACTGCTCTGCGTTCTCTTCCTTTGACATATTCTTTATTTACGTACACTACAGATTATAAACAGTAGATTCGGTGCAATGAGAGAAATGTCAACTAGAGGAACAAAATTCACCACACCAGCCGATGTTATTTTTAAGTGCGTGTGTGCAGAATTATAACTATCAACACAATCTGTATGCTCTGTTTTGTTTCCGCTCATGTTCATGATGATCCTTCAATGGTTCCTATTTTCTCCCTCTCGATATGGAATATAGACATGTTAGAAAAAATATGCTACAAGTTCGTAAATAAATAATCTTATTAATTGGAATATTAACACAGTTTGGCGAACTGAATGTCCCAAAATTGAGTAGCTTTTTACCCGACTATTTATCACCATTATTTTGTTCTCTTTTATACTTGTATTTTTACCTTATCATGAACTTTAACATAAAAGTATTATTTATTCTAAAGAAAGCATCGAATCCAATCTAATCATAGTTTCAAATCCCATTCAAATATTTACTCTGAAGGAATGGAATGATACCAATTGACAGACACGAATCTTCTTCGTCGAGCAAAAGCACATAAAATATTAATTAAACATTTGAACGTAGTCAAATTTAGTTGTATTAGCCAACAGGAATGGACATTGAGAACTGTCTGCAAGTTTGACGATCTCAGATATAAAAAAAAACAATTGCTGTCGAGTTGTTATAATCTTCGTATTTGTCAAAGTTTCTCTCTCTTCCTAATTTTTATGTTGGAATTTGTGTACATCATGTACATATTATTCAATCTGTATTGAAAACAATTCAGCCAGATTTTGTGTTCGATTACCACAGTTGAATTGTGTTTTTGTGTTGGATGTTAAATCTGCAGAAATTTCGTAGTAGCTCAAAAGATTGAGACTGGATCTTAGAACTGCATTTTATAATAGTTTTCAAAAAATCATAACTTGTTCAAAGAACGTTGGTGTCTTGGATTTAGCAAAATTACATCTTTTCATACAGAAGAGCCTCGATTGTACACAGAGTTGAATGACAAAATCACCCAGTATAACATAATAAAATACTAAGAATTAGAAGCAAACAAGAAAAACTCTGTTCGACCGAAGCCAAATAAAACTGTTTAACAGATAAAGTTTGATCTACGAGTACTAATAAATATATATTTGACACAAAACACGACAAGCAGATATTCAGTTTGTGAATGCCTAATTTTTTGTTTCGATTTGTTCGTTAAACCTGTGAGTACATATTCACGTTACGTTAGATATTTCAGTCGACTCTTTTCCATGTTTGATGATTGTCATTGTTTTTCTTTCCAAAATATATATTTTGTAATTGTATTCCACTGTTGTCAATTGAAAAGTGACAATCAAAATAGTTTTAGTATCAAATTCAAACCAAACTCTAATAATGAACTGCAAACACAAAAAATGTATTTCAGCATGACAACTATGTAAATTATTGCTGCTAGAGTGCAAAAACTTAGAAACATACAATTTAATATCAAACTCAGAAGTTTGCCTAAGCATTCTAGGCCCTTCCGGCGACTGGCAAAAGTGTTAAAAAATAAACCGAAACACGTGCCTCCTATTAAAGTAAATAATCGAATCTACCTTACATCTACTGAAAAAGCAAACGCCATAACGCAGCAAACAGGGACACATAATCTGGGTCAGAATATTGCTAGTCCGATGGAGGTATCGGTTGCGCTTCGAGCTTGTAGAAGATCAACGATCAAGCCATCAAATACTCTCGCAATATGAAAGCCCCCGGACTCGAAGGCTGCTTCCACATTGTGCTTAAAAACCTCGGACCCAAATCATACGCTCTACTGGCAAGCACTTTCAACCGTTGTCTCGAACTCGGATATTTTCCACCTGCCTGGAAGGCGTTCAAGATTGTGCCGATCCTCAAGCCAGGTAAGAATCCTTTGAGCTCGTCAAGCTACCGCCCGATCAGCCTACTCTCCTCCATCAGCAAGCTGATCGAGAGAATAATGTACACTGGACTCCTCCGGCACACAGAGTCCAGTCCACTCCTCCGGCACACAGAGGAAAACTACATCCTGCTCGTAGGAGTTCTCTAAACAGTCATGACTCTGATGGACATCGAAAAGGCATTCGATAATGTCTGGCATGACGGACTGGTATTTAAGCTTCAGAGATTCGACTTCCCAGAATATCTGGTGAAAACTTTCCAGAAATATCTCCATGGTAGAACATTCAAAGTATACATTGCTGATGCGCTCTCGGAGACGTACCCGGTCGCAGCTGGTGTCCCCAAAGGGAGTATTCTGGGTTCGCTACTGTACAACCTGTACACTTCGGACATTCCTCCTTTACCCGGTGTCGATGTTTGCCAATGATTCGAAAACCCTCTACAACGGACGTGTCATCAACGCCCAAGCTCCAAACCGGACTCAACGCTCACGTCGAATATCTTTTTTTTGTTTTGTTTTGACCTGGAAGTTTCGAGTAAACGCGGCAAAAACCCAAGGGATTATTTTCGCAAAATGTAACACGGAGCGATTTAAGCCTACGTCGAGATTGAAAGTACTGAACAGCGAGATAGAGTAGTCACCTGATGTTCGCTACCATGGTGTGATTCTCGATAGCAAACTTTTCTTCTGTCCGCACGTAAATGATCGCGTAAACAAAGCCATCACCATGTTCCGTAACCTCTACCCGATCATCGCCAGGCGAGCCAAAACATGTACTGGGAACAAACTGGCGGTATTCAAACAGATGGTGTCTGGAGTGGATGTGCTAGATCTCACCTGAATTAGCTTCAGGTAATCTAGAACCGCTTCCTGAAGCTAATACTCAATCTTCCGTGGCACACGAGAACCACTGACGTCCACCGGCTAGCTTGTTTTGGCCCAATAGGAATTAGAATCGAGCAGTTCGAACAACGACACATAGCCAGATCCTGACAGGTCGGAATGGCAAAAAAATCAGAGACCTTTATCCCTAAATTTTGTAAATGTGTGTACATAGTAGATTAAGTGTATTTAAATCAAACAACAATAGTTCAGTAGCAACTAACAAAATGGTACATCAACCATCTACGAAAAATATATATTTTATATAAATTAATTATATCAATAACAGCTGGACTAAAGATTGAATCACCATGTGGAATCTTTCACACTGTAAACTAATTGTAAATCAAAAATTAAACTAATAAAATTGAATAAAATAAAAAATAATTGGGTAAACAGTTCCCTATTATTTTCTCGGTAGTGCCAGTAGTATATCTCGCGTAATATCGATCATACAATTTTCAATTTAGGCTCGTTGTAAAGGTTTTCGCACATTTCGCACTAAAAAAAATCTTTTGCGATTTTTTGTTTGTTCCATTCAATTGTGAGTATCAGGTTGTTAACAATGGAGATCAACAAAAAGAAAATTCGGTACATCACATCTCACACTTTTCTTTTTATGAAGGCGAAATTTCGAGCCAGGCCACTGAAATTGTGAATGGTGTGTATAGTGCCGATACTGCAGCAGTAAAATACGTGCAATTCAATTTATTTAAAAAACATTTTTAAAATTTTTTTAAATTTTTTTTCTAACAAACCAATCAATTTTCTTAATTTTTTTTCATGTTTTAATTTTTTTTCGGTGCAATACTCTAAATTCTGATCTCTACAGTCAACGAATGGACCGTTTGAGGCTAGCGGTTGACCAGAAACGTCCAGAATTGGCCAAAAGAAGAAGCGTTGTGTTCCATCAGTACATCACAAGGATACACAATTCCGAGAGTTTGATTGGGATGTTTTAATGCATCTACCATATAGTCAGGACCTGGTATGAAACGATTACCTGGTATCAAACGATTACCACCTTTTTTTTGCATTGTAAAATTTTCATAACGATAAGAAACTGGGACCAATAGAAGGTTGTAAAAATCTATTGCTAGAGTTTTTCGCCAGTAAGAACCAAGACTTCTGCGATAGAGATATTATGAAGCTACATTTAGAAAGGCAACAAATTTTACAACCAAACATGTGCATTCCGAAGCATATTAAAAATGGTTTGAATTTCACCCAAAAATAATGGATTACTTTTTCCCCAACCTAATATAATGGAAAAAATGACAACTATGTTTTATCGCTACAGACACCATTAAACTGTTCATCTGTAAGGTTGGATGGCAAGGATGTTCTCGGACCATGGCACTAAACCACTGGGGAGGAATCTGCGTCGTGAAAAGATGCCTAGAAGTTCTTGTTCCCCTTGATTATATAAGAGGAAGGAACAAGGAGCATCATGGCTGATCCATTATTGATCTGTCTCCCCCGTTGAAGACCTGTGAAACCGAGTATTGCCGTATCCTTAGTCTTGTTGTACATTCCATGTTATCGGCGCTTGAATTAAAATTTATTTATTTGAGAATCGTAATTAATTTTTTTGTTCCTTGCGCTCATGGATAATCGGTAGTACACTGTATTAATTTATTCCAATATAGCGAACACTGACAAAAAATGGAGAAATAAGCTTGCATATGAGCATATTTGTTCTTGGTCTAGAATGAGCAACCAATCAACCAATCTCATTATCCAATAATATGCAGAATTTTCTAGAAACAACCGCTTTATTAGTTTTGTTTTTCGTGTGATTTCATTACAATCATCGCATCAAGCAGACTTTAAGTGTTTGTGTGACATATTCACCATAAAGAAAAAAATAATTCACCTCAATGGCGTTTGTTGCTCAAGTGCAAGATTCGCGTTGACAGTGATACTGTGTCGTCGTCTGTTGGCGACTTCCAATTAGGGGCCTCAATTTGGGTCCCAAACTCGTTACTGAAATCTGTATCAGATTAGAAGAAACGAAACCGGTTTTAAAATGTTAAAATTTGAATGAAAATGTTCACATCATGTTATTTATTTACTTGAAACACGTATTTTTTACTTTTATTCGACTATATGGCTATACATTTCCAACATTGTTTCTAAATCTTTTCATTATAATATAAAGTTTTCTTCAAAAACAATTTTCATACGAGATTTTCCACCTCCTGCAAAAAAAGTGTTTTTTTTATTTAAATATAATACTATTTTGATACAGGAAAATTAATTTTCATTCATAATTTTAATTTTGAAAACGTGTTCATTCCGTCCGAAAAACAGTTATTCTTTGACGCTCCCCTAAACTAGTGAACGAAGCTCAATGCTATCAACGCGGATTACATAAGCAATATATTTAACCATTCTATGAATCTTCTGAGAGGCAGCTGTGATAAATTCTGAGTCCGCTTTATGTTATTTTTCAACAATTCATTTGGGCAAAATCCTGCAATCCTCTCAGCATTTAATTAATTCTTTTTATTGATTGAGTTAGAAAATTGAAATAAAAAAAGAAAGTTATATTTTTTCCTCGAGAATACACCTTACAAATCAATTAAATCTAGAGTAACATGTCAAAAGGGTCTATCTTCTTTGATCGATTCTCTTCATCAACTTTCTCTTTCGATAACCACGGTGTTTCAGACGGATTTTGCTCCAGTTTTGCCGTCTAGTTTGATAAACGAGATTTTCTTTCACACTCCTTATCGTCGAAAACATAGGGAAATGCTTTTACCGATGAGGTATTAATGAAAGAAAATGTAGATGGAGAGAGTCAATCAAAGAAGATAGGCCCTTTTGACATGTTGCTCTAGAAATGACAGGTAAATCGTTTTTTATCTACTTCAATGTTTTGATATGGACTAGACTAAAGTTTTGAAGGACGGTCTTTATACAGTGCAATATCAATGTGTTATGTTCGGTTTGAAACTGCCACATTGCCCACAAATGAGTTATTTTGTATTTATTGTAACTTCATTATCGTCGTCGGCAATACACAAAAAAATTGGATACCCACTATAAGGTTCTGTTATCCAGTATGTAGTCGAGGACTCTTTGTATATTCCAATATTCATAGGAATACATCGTTTGTTTTCGAGAATACTGTGGCTTGTGCCATTTCACATCTTTCGCCGAGCAGAATAAAAGGGAATGGTTCTTTCGGTTTGCATGTTATCTAATGAAAATGTGTTATTTGGCACTGTCACATTATCCAAGTTTTAATAAAAAATGATTCATTGAAATGAAAAAAAATATCTGTCGAATATAGTAGCATTCAGGCAGAATGAAGCGTCAAACATTTTCAGACAAAAAGCATTAACCAAAGTAGGGAGAACAAATATTCCAGACATGCTATGTGCCAAAACCTAAATTTTTATCCACTCACCACTCTAGAACACTTTGACAGATAAATTCCCCACACGTAGCCAAACTGTCAGCCTATGCCGTCGTGATTTTTCCTTCCTCACGTCAGTCTCTGCGCTACAATAGGTCGGGTCAGATGTGTCAAAAATTGTTCGCTTTGCAAAGTAAAACGGAATAGTGTGTAGGCTACCGATGCAGCAGCAGCAGCAACAAATCGATTCAGCCCCGACTCAGGGGCACAAGCAGCTAATGCGCGTCCGCTCAAAGACGTGCGACGTGCGGGGTTGCCCCTCCAACAGTTTGCGCAACCCAGATCTGCTTTTCGTCGGTGTCCCGGGTCATTGTTTCCCCGAACGACGCTTCGTTTGGTTGACACTGATGCAAGCGATTCGTGACAAGAAACGAAGTTACGTTTGTTCTCGTCATTTTAAGGTGCGATAACCCTGTTATGAAGAATCAAGATGGTTGCCAATTGGATTGGTGGTGTGCATCTGTTTTCATATGACTTTGTTTTCCACCTACAGATTCCCGATGATTTTAAAGATTTTCATGAATTTATTTCTGCCCCACCGGGCTATAAGCGTCAACTAATGGTAAAAAAGGGTGTCGTACCGCATCTCAACATGCCACCGAGCAACAACACTGGGCTACCGCCGTTGACAGACAAATGGCAGATGACGCTTCCTGTCACGTTGACGGAAAGTCATCGGATCAAAGAAGCAGCGTCTATGGCTGCTGCGCCGACTGCAAGTGTTTTGAGCCGTTTTCAGAGCACTACCGGAACGTCGGTGCGTCAACAGGGGTGGACGCAGGATTTGCCCCAGCGAAAAACATGTATGCCCAGCAATAACAACAGAAACAATGATAGGATACAGCTGAACAAAGCGATACAAACTGATTCTAAAAGCGATTTTTGTGGACTTCGGGTGGTACGGCCTAGTTTACAGTACTGCAGATTGTGCTTGAAGCGGCACGATCTTGAGCCTATCTTTGCCGGTGATCAGACTTTAATTGAACCCGATTTGATCGATAAAATATATCGGAATTTAGGGATAATGGTAAGCCAAAAGAAATGTTACTGCGTAGAAGCAATTTGTAATTTTTTTTATTGTTTGATAGATCACTGCACAGTGCGATTTTCCCTCCTCGATCTGTTCCGGCTGCTATCAAAGCGTATATGAGTTCGCCAAATTCTACGAGTTGGTACGAAAACATGACAGATCTTTGTGGGTGTCTACTAGCTCTCAAGGAAAGACCAATCCCAAGAATCTTCCTGTGCAGACATCTACTTCTGTTCGAACGAAAACCACCGCACTAAAGCAACCCGTATTTCGAGTGCATAATGCCTCTGTACCGAAAGTTATTCCGAACATTTCTTTGCAACAGACGGAACGCCAAGAGGATTCTCTGTTAGTGGTGGGTCACGTAGAGGACGTTCGAACGTACGAACAAAGACAGAAAACTATTGAAAGAAATCAACCGCGAGAGCAGCGCATTCAAGACACGCTCATTCCTGTTCCCTACAGGCGGAAGCCAATGTTGGACCCACTTCAAAACATTGAAGAACAGACGGATCGGTCGGTTGAAACAGATGCCCCGGCGAGGGGAGTCCAAATGGGTGATCGCATCGTTCCGGTCACTTTTATCGAAGCTCAGATCGACACGCATGATTCAAATAGTGAGTCTACGGAAATTAATGTTTCGAAATTGGAACAAACTTCATCTTCCGGGCAAAGCGCTGCTGCCGGACAAACGGAAGAAACGACGGTGAAAGATGAGATTGGCGATGACCTGGGAAACGAACCTACCCGGCAAACCAAATCTGTTGAGCCCTCACCTGACGTGCTTCAAGCGGTCAAGTTAATATCGAAGACTGTTCTAGAAGCAGCTTCTCAACAGAGAACTTCTTCCAGGATTTTAGGGACGAAATCGAAATATTCGTGCGATAATAAGGTATCAAAAATTTGGAAAATAATCCATAGCGATCGGAAGAAGATCTCCGTAGAAAATAAATCGTTGCCAACGAATCGTGTGGTGTCGAAAGTGAGTCGGGGGATTAAATTCCCAGGCACATTAACTACTCTATTTTCTGGGGGGAAGAAAAATGTATCTAAGCAGCAGCAGCAGATCGAGGCAACGCCGTCAAAAAATTCCGAAGCCGTTAAACCGATTAAGAAGCCCGAAGTGTTGAAATCAAGCGTAAGTTCTCAACTGTCCGAAACATTGAAGGTTAAAGAACCGGAACCGAAGCCAACCGATGGCGTCCAACAAAAGCTGAAAGAGAACGATGCCGTTTCAAAAGCCGTTAAACCGATTAAAAAGCCCGAAGTGTTGAAATCAAGCGTAAGTTCCCAACAGTCCGAAACATTGAAGATTACAGAACCGGAACCGAAGCCAACCGATTGCGTCCAACAAAAGCTGAAAGAAAACGATGCACGTTCAAAGGCCGTTCCCATTACATCCCCCCGTACAGCACGTGCCCGGAAAATTCCGCTGAAATATAAAGATACTGTGGGTTTCCCGATGCCTAAAATTATAATCGTTAAGAAAGAGTCGGAGCCTCCGTTGGAACAGTCACAGCGGGTGACGGAAAAATCTAAATCCAAACCTCCCACCAGCCAGAAATCGGAAGTGCCCGCGGAAGTCAAAACGCCACAACGCATTGAAGAATCAGTTCAAACGCCAGAGGTAATTCCCGAAGAACGGACAACCAGAGCAAGAGGACGCCCGCGGAAATATGATCAGCCAGTAGAAGCCGATCCGAAGCCGCCTCCCAAACCGATTGGTCGACCTTCGAAGCGGAAATCGGATTCCATCACCAGTCAGGTTGAGCTAAAGGAAACGATCACTACCAAGCTATCTAAAGTGGACAATTTAGATAAGAACACCGAACAGACACAGTCACAGCGTCAGAAAAATCCTAGAGCGAATGGTTCTCGTAAAAGTGCACCGGCGAAAATTTCCGAGGAAAAAGGGAAAGAAACAACGCAGAACACCGTTGTTTCGTCACAGGATTGGAAATGCCCGTTCTGTCCGGACAGAAACTTCGACCAAAAGAAGGGTTTGGTGAAGCATCTGCGGAAGAGGCACGGAATGGATTACGCGCTTGTGCGACAGAGACTGGCCATCTACGGAGGAAATTGGCGATAGAGCAGGAGTGTTCCCGGGAAGGCTAGGCTATTCTTTGTTTTTTTTTTCTCAGAAAAATAACCGTTGTATATATACGATTTTTTATATTGTTTTAATTGTACTTAGGTCGTTATTATGTGAGAGTTAGTTTAGCTTGCAGAAAATAATTTGAAGATTAATTATTAACTATTTTGTTTGCCCACAAAATCATTTCACATGCGAAAGAAACTGTCGAATATTGGAATAATATGATCACTCAGTAAAGCAAACGGATGAATGGATAGTGTCTTTTATTTCTCGTGACATTTTGATTCTTATTACTTGAGTTGCATTATGTTCAGCTACGACAAACTGTTCCTCTACCAAAAGTTGCGATATCGTTCATTTGATATCTCTTTTTTTGATATTTTTTTCTTGTGTCTCGACTACTGTTCTTTTGGAATTTTTACTTGTTTTTATGTTTTGTTTATATTGTCGCTTTCCAAAGAAGTTTATTTCTATTCTACAGGCATTGACCAGTGCTACAGTTAGTGTGATCGATTGTAGTACATCGGGTCTTCGTAGCCAAATTGATTGCCTATCCGCTACTAAGCGAACGATCGTGTGCTCAAAACTCAGAGCCCATAATTGATTTCAATTGAATTTTGTGTGTTACTCTAGCTCAGGGTTTCTCAAAGTGGTCGATTTCGATCTCCCAGGGGTCGACTTGAAACTATTTTGGGGGTCGAGGAGGTCTGAAAATCGACCCATTTGAATAACACAAGTTTTTTTTTGAAACTTATAAAACGCTGCATAAGTTGTGTGAACCAGGCGAATACACGAGTCAAGCCGTTTATTGTTGCCGTAATTTGTTCTATGTCAAGTGACTACTACAAAGATGAGTTCCGAAGACGACGGGGAGGAGTGTTTGGTGCAATCTGTGCGAGAAGTGCAGGACAATCAATACAACCTTGCATTATGTCAAAAATCAATATTCGCTGCATTGTAGCGCGCCTGGAACTTAATGATTCCAATCCTATAGGCTAGCACCGGTCGGAATACGGAGGTATAATAGCTGGATCGTTCTATTGAAGTCGTCTCAGAGCAAACCGTAAAAACTTTTACTGCACCCATACGATTGACAAAGCATGGACTACATAAAAGGGGGACCGAACAGGGGCCGCATACTCCAGAATACCACGAACCAACGAGCAGTACAAAATCTTCAAAGCATGGATATCGGTGAACTCGTACTGATCTCTGAGCTGAAGATCAATCATGACTCCGAAATGACAGATTGACGATGTTAATTCCAGTATTGACGATTCCATCCTGTATTGATGAAGCATGAGACTATTGAAGTGACCAAAGGAAATGATCCTGCATTTCTTGTCGAGATATGAAAATATCCAATCCGTTATCAAGTCTGGCAAACCTATTTGCTTCAGTTTCTCGACTACTGTGCGAGGCAAAGCGGTAACGTTGCACATCAAACTCGATGTGGTAGAGCGATGTTTCATGAATCCATGCTGGCCGTCGAAGATTATAGGAGACGTTGTATAAAAGATTGTGCATCAGTCTTTCCAACACTTTGCTTAGGCAGCAAAATATGGATACCCCGCGATAGTTCGTCACCTGCTTACAGTTGCTAGATTTATGAATAGGAATGATGCAAGCTGTTTTCTAAGACGCTGGAAATATCCTTTCTTGAAGCGATCGGTTGAATAGATTCGCAAGTTCTCTGGAGCAGCTTTTCAGGGGTACCGTCCGTATCATATCCTTTTATGATGTCTAGGCCATCAATGGCTTTTGTTATTTCGTCTTCGGAAAACTAAATGACGGGTAGATGGATGTTGTACGAAGGAATATGCACAAAATAGTCACTTTTTGGCATAGGTGACGATTTGCTGAAGACGCTCTCAAAAAATATACCGAACATATTAGCGACATCCGCATTCGTATTAGTCTGTAACCCATTGAATATTACGTTGCTCAGGATACGAGTGGAATTTTGCCGTTTTTTTCACGAAGTCCCAAAAGCGCGATGGATCCTGTCACTGATGTCACATTAGGCAGATTCGCCGCCGTCGGATCATCCGACGCGAACCCCCGGCATGTTAGGTGTGACGCTAAACACTCGGACATGGGAGCACAACGATTGAGAACCTGCTGATTATGAAGTGAGCATGGTCTGGGCTAAGCAATGAAAACAAATATTTGACGATATATAGTGGTGATAAGTTCTTATAAATCGAGATTGTATGTGGAGACGAAAAATTTCTTCAAAATTTTCAATCACAAATGTGTTTGTGATTTCGTATTTCACCAGTATTCTGAGAGAAAGTTTCCAGAATCGATTCTCTAAAGTTGTTTCTTCTGCCAGGGGTGAATGAACTGCAAAGTTTGGAGCCTCTTTAATGCAGAAAGTAAAGTTACTTCTTGTTACTGATGTCGTTTGAACGTCTCAGGTTTGAACTGCAGCCTCATGGTCGGCGGCCGTTCAGTTCCTTGTTCCCTATAGCTAGGGATGCAGACCACAAGAAAACAAATTGATAAACGTTTGGAAGAGACCCATTGCCAAGTTTCTCATAACATTATCTTGAAATTTAAAAACATATATTTATTGAGTTCTTGAAAATCATATTTTATTTTATCTCTTCATAAAACACAAATAATGTTGTGTAATAAAAAGTACTTAAGGGGGTATTCTAGTGTAGAGACACGAATTTCGGACGTTTTTTCGAACTCCGTAAAAATATAACAAAGAACATTTTTACTATCTATTATATCATTATTTGTTTATCTATCTCTTAACAATAAAACAAAAAATGAACGGCGAAAAAATATTCATAACGAGAATAACCAAGAGCTGATGAAGTGAGGGGGAGCAAAAAAAAGTTGTGCCATGGCGTACACGATTCCAGCCCTTCTGGTTATCTGAAACAAAAAAATCGAACAGATTCTGAATCAGTAAAGATGCCGCTCTCGCATGGACTTCGGACAAGTCAAAAAGATATTTTTTGACAAAATGGCGGCCATTTGAAAACAAAATGCGGTTTAAAATGTTTTTTCTTACGTTTTCCGATTTTAGAATTTAGTAAAATTTAAAAAATATAATTTTTTAAAGGTTCATGCGATAGACAGATGCCTGCAGATTGTATCCATATAAATTTGATATGAATCGGTTCAGTAGAATTTGAGATGTCGTGTACGCCAGTTTGAAAAAACTAGTTTTGACGAAAACGCGTTTGAAGTTCATTGTTATGACCGTACCAAGTTAGATACCGCATCACTAATATAGCTTTAACTCGGTAAATAATAGGATTTTCTATATATCCTTTCAAGAGTATATTTTTGAATACCTAATTTACAGAAATATTAAGCAAAAAAATTGATTTTTCCAAATTTCTAGACTAGAATACTGTCTTAAGGGGGCACTATGAACACCATAAATAATATGAGATTTTCGCGATTTTTTTTTCATGGAGAAAATAAATTTCTATGATTAATCTGATATCATAGTTTCATTAGGTGTATATCATTTAACAAACAAAAAATAAATTGGACTTTCCCTTAAATAGATGCAACCGATTTGTTGAAAACTTGCAACCAAAACCTTGTAAACTGGTTGGAGTTCTACAACCGATTTGAACCAATTGTTTTTTTACGTGATCTTGGATATATTTCCTGTCATCGTACGTAGGATTTTATCAAAATATAGATATTTAACGAAATGGTGATTTTTTTTTTGTAAAAAGATGCGTTTTGATCAAAAATGGAGACATAAACTTTCACCAAAATATTATTTTTCAAAATATCGAAAAAATCCTACGTACGATGACAGGGAATTTAGTGGAGATTTTGGGAAAAACTATTTCACCAAAATCGGATGAACCGTTCCGGAGGTAGAACCCCCACCAGTTTGCAAAATACGGTTTCGAGAAAAACGCGTTATAATTTTTAGATACATTTATTTCGTCTATTTTACATCGTAACATCAGACTGCAATCCCTGGACCATGAAACTGTCCTTCAATGCATAAAAGACGATCTTCCTGTCACTTTTTTGTTGCCAGATTGGACTTGCGGACTTCTCTAGATGCTTCTGACATCCGCTCTTCTGCTCGTTCGATTCGTTCCTTAGCCGATTGTTCGCAGAAATTGTTGCACTCCGATCCAATTTCAAGCTCAAGTCCTTTCATTATCTCCAAAACACCTTGTACACCATCATTTAGGTTACAGGATGCTATATTTGCTGCAATTTCCAAAACTTTTGATTATTGGTTGCATGCACCAATATTGCAAATCCACCGCTATGGTCGCGATAGTATGCGAATCAAGTTGTTTGAATGTTTGATCGATAAATGTACATAGGACCAATTCGAAAATCAATCCACATATATCCATCCATTATATTGTATGATAGCTTTGGTAGCCAGGAGAATATACATTCCCGTAAGCAACTGATGTATGCGTTGTGCGCATTCTTCACGCGCTCCTCAACAAAGACTTAGGTCCACTAATTGGCTTGTAACTTCGAAACGGAGCATCGGGCAAACCTGGGCAAAAACTACAGTGACGTAGACATACCAGAGAACATTTTAAGCCAAAATTTTTTTTAACATTTTTTCAAGTTTCCATAGTATACTATCCCCTTAAATTTACATGCCTTCAAACAAATTTCGCTGCTGCTTGCAAATTCCTTCGTTCCCACCGGTGTTGACCAACAACGGTTTGATTGTTGCAAAGAAATGTCAAAAATCAAAAACAAACCGTCGCTATAGAGCGGTTTTCTCAGTTGTCCATCTTGATTATGTCTGTTAAATTGTTCGAAATATTGTAAATTGAAAAACAGGCAATTGTCCATCAATCATGTATGAAGTAATATCCTGTGCGAAGGACACGCAGCTGCACACATTCCCCTCGTTCAATCTACTCTCTACAAGTGCCCATGTGAATGGAAATGGGAGCGACTGCCAGTTCTTCCCGGCCTCGAAGTTGTTCCTCCGGGCGAACAAGAACTGGGGTGTGGAGATGATGAGAATCAAAACTGTTGACGGAAAACGTAAGTCCTATTCTTCCACGAAGCATTGATTATATGATAATGGACTATTCATGCACTTTAACACAGCCACGCTCGGAAATGTGAAGAAAATTACTATGGACAACCTGTACTGTGTGGCCTGTCCTAAAACGGACCGCGAAGATATCGCAATTGGTCTAACATCGGGAGTGATTCGACTGATGAATTACAAGAAATCTTCGGCCACCAAACGGTTCGAGGCGGATCGCATAGCCAATGGGGTCACTTGTTTGGATTTCAATGCCACTGATGATTGTCTGGCGGCGGTTTATGAAAGTGGAACGGTCAATTTGTTCGGCATAAAGACCAATGCCCGGGTGGCAACAATGACTTTTGATAAGCAGTGAGTGGTCGATGACGATTTGCTTGTTTTACTTTTTATTCTCTATATTTTCTCTCGTATTTGCAGCACAACCAAAGTCCGCTTTCATCCGACCAGACGATTCCTCATGGCAGTGGCCTCTTACAATGGGTCCGTTGTGTTGTATGACACACAATCAAAAAAGGTTGCCTTCAGCCAATCGGAAGCACATTCCGCTCCCTGTCGAGACATTGGTATGACTAGCAACTGTCCGGATGCCTTATTTACCGTTGGGTATGACAACGTGATCAATATATTCGACACACGAAAGAAGCTAACCGCATCGCAGATTCGGTCCAACTACCCGTTTGAATCTATCGCCGTCTCGGAGTGTGGCGGATTTTTCTGCGTAGGAAATTTGAAGGGATTCGTTTCCGGATACGATATGAGAAACTTGGCGGAGCCATTGAAGACCAGCAAAATTCACGACAACATTGTAAACAGTATAGCGTTTGTTCCAAAACCGTCGGAAAAAGGAGGACACCGGGTGAGCTTCGATCCGGCTCAGGTATCTAAAATCGACGAAGTCAGTTTGACGAGCAACTCTGGTGGTTCGCGACCGGGATCAGCGAACAATTCACAAAATTCTCAGAATGCCAACAAATCCGATCAGGATAGTTTTATGGGTGAAATCGATTTGTTCCTGCAAAGGCGCGATTCGATGGATTACATGTCTCGATTGAGTTCATCTTCCAGATTGAGCACCGAATCCCGCAGTAGCATTAATATGGGAGGTGGTAACAATTTGATGGGGTATTTGGACGACATCTCTGATAGTAATCTGGATGTCGATCAGGGTGGAAATGTTCAAAGTAACCTCGATGATAGTTTCGTGAACGTTAATCGTCTGCTGAAGCGAACCACAACCACCACCACCACTAAAAAACAAAGTTTTGTGGATCGCACTCAAAAATCTACCATTAACTTGGAAAACATTCGAGAAGAATCGCATGACAATGATAGTAGCCGTACGCTTGCCGAAATCCCTGCCGATACAAACGTTGAACCTCAAAAACCTATGGTCGGCGTTAAAAAATCAGCTTCGTTTCGTCGCTCTGTTGCCACCGAAAATAAGGAGAATCATTTTGATGGCACAGAAAAAAACTCAACCCCCCAGTCGGAAGTCATAATCACCTCCACTCCTGACTGGGATACACCTAAAACAGCTCTTCCAACCACCACTAGCACCGAGCCAATACCGGCGAGTGTCCAACTCGCTCTACAGGAACTCAAGCTGGAAATCGCAAACTTTCGTACGGAAATCCGCGAGGAAATGAAGGAACACTTTTTTCAGAATAAAGTCGACCGAAAATATACAGCCCAAGCTACGCGAAGTCATGCATGGATGGGTGCCTTCAACCTTTGGCGAGAAACACAGAAGAAGCTCGATCGGGTGGACGAGGTCACGCAAACCGGGTTCGGACTGCTGCTGTCGAATGATGAATTTACTCAGCAATTTCTGAGATTGCAGAGGGAAAATGAAGCCCTCAAACAAAGGATAGCCGAGTTGGAACAAACGAGTGTGAGGAAATAGAATAATATGTCTAGTTTTTATCGAACTCATGATTGTGAACACGTTAGTTATTTTTTTTTAAAGTAAAATTTGACTGGTTTTAAAATATACACTTTTAGTTGGAGAACATTTTCAAGAAAACCGTGTGTCTTATTCTATTTTGGAAAGATAATATTCTAGTGATGAAATTGTATTGTAATTGTTCTTTTCAGTTGTTTCTTGATTAGCAACGCCTGAGATCATGCAGTGGTGGAAATTCATGAGCATTCTGTTTAATCATGGTTAGATATAGGGGAAGGACGATAAAGACGGACACCTTAAGTTTTTTTCCTTGAATTTCACAAATAAATATATAGCCATCTCACCATAAATTGATAGTCTAGGTCTCTTTTTATGATAAAATTTGTCTTTGAGGCAAAAATTTTATAACATGAATGTGTCCGGCTGTGAGAAATCGAAAGAATTTGTTATTCCAATAAACGTAGGCAAACAAAGGTCAAGATCAGAATCACGATTTTCCGCCCAGATATGTATCTGAGCAGAGTTCCAGAGTTTTGAGATGAGAGTAGACTGGCTACCCGATGATTGAGGAAATGATGAGATTGAATGTAGTCAAGATGTTGATCTATACTGATCGGTGGTTTTATTGCAACTGACACTATTCTTACCTTACCTTCTCTATTTTTAAGAGGCTTTAAATTAGTCACTGTTCTTAACATTTCGTGCCCTATTTGTACGATTGGCCCATAGACACTTTAATAGCGTTTGTTTGGATTGCGTCTGGAATATTTGCTATAATACAGTTGCGCGTTGTATAGCCAGTTCATTTCCATCCGTTCCTGGTCTTTTGTCAATTCGCTTGTTATTGTTTGTGATTGTTATGATTGTCTATATGTCGTTTTGTTGTACTGTTGTGTTTCGAGAGGTGCAAATAATGTGTATCAGTTCCGTGCTGAAAAAGTAAGTAACAATAAAGTGCGTACACATACAGCGTCACCGTCACCCACGGCTTACAGAGACAAGGCTAGCTACTCCGGATCAGTCATTTTTTAGTGACGTCATCTGAGTCGTTGAACTAAACAATGTGTTCTTATTTTTTATTTTTCGTGCTTTGTAAGTTTATGCGTTGATAATATAGTTGATTATATTTAACACCATGAATAATTTGATAAAACATTTATCCACAAAGAACATAATTCTCGGTTTTTCGGAAAGCGAAAGAATCTCTTTTTTGGCCCGATAATGTCATTTTCATAATTTATACACCCGCTCACAGCGCATTGAACCATTTTCGATTTTTCATTTCAGGAACATTTACGCGTAAGTCGGAAAACAAAATACAACTGGCGACTGTTTACACTGAGAATTCGGATGACGTCATAAAAAAAAGTTTACTCGCTAAAGAACTAGCCTTGTCTCTGTAAACCGTGACCGTCACCGTCCTGTCAACTATTCTCTTGCACTTATTTTGCCGACGTTAAAGTTGCCAGTGATTGTGTATGTGAATGCTACCATACGATTTCCATGGGAGAATATTTGAAATGTCAAATATTCTCCCATGGAAATCGCATGGTAGCATGCAATTCCTTTACGTTGACTTCACGCTGACGGGACGTTGTATGTGCAGTGCACTTATTTTTTATCGCTTGAAGCGAGCATATGTTTGACTCAGCTGGGAATATAGTTTAGAATTTAGTACGGTATGAGGACGCACGCTGCACATAGAACCAAAACAAACCATTAAATAGGCGAGCACGCGAGCGATTGTTAAACCAACAGCCGGTTGTGGCTGGAACAGAAACAAACACAACACACAACAAAACAGGCAGCTTAAACCAAATGACCCATTCTGGAGCGGGAACACACCTTGGTTTTTATTTATGAAAATTTAAATAAATCCCCTTTTTTTACTAGAATTAATCGTATCACTCACCTTACTTGCAATATAAACTTGCCCCCGACTTGGATATATTTGCAATGCCGATTTCCCCCGGGCACATTGGTTTAAATATCTCTGTTAGGTAATACATTTCGGTAGGAACAAAAGCTCCCCCTACTTTTATGTATTTGCAATGCCGGTTTCTCCCAGGCAGCTTGGTTCTGATGTCTTTGTTAGGGACCCGCCGCATGTGTTGTCAATGCAACCAATCAGAAGCGGGTGTTTCACGATATGCTCGATTTCCGATTTTCAATTTGTACCCCAATATGTTCCCGAAAGACGTAATCCTACGTCAAAGAAAAAAAAAGCAGTCTCAGGCTGCCTTCTGCAGCCAGAAGTTGTCTCAAGTAGAACTGAGACCGGTGTTGTTCCTGGATATATCACAGTCTTGAGTCCGCTAACGAGAGATCAGCAGCAACCAGACTTCCAACCTTCGAAGCATCAATTGTATAATTTGCGCTCGGAGTTCGTGAAGATCTTGCTCTCGTTGATCCTCCCGCTTAGTAGATTTCGACAAATTGTTCAAACTCCCGTTCGTAACGCGTTCCGTAGGGAATTAGTGCGAAGGCTTTGGTTACTTCGAAATCTGTAACGTGCAAGCCAGACTCATTACAAAACTGTTCGTGGAGTGTTTTGCCGCGAGTGAACGCAAGGGTTCCCGGAATAAATCGCCACAGAAAACGACTGCAACAGAAACCACCGCTTATAAAATGTGTAGTAGGCTATAAATATTGTGGCGCGGTATTGTATTTCAAAACAAGAATTAACCGGGCAAACGTATCGCCCCAGGCAAACGTAACGCCCCGGGCAGACGTATACCGTCCGACGCTCGCTAGAGCTCGGTCGGACATTGCTAAAGGATCGTATCCTATGTTTCAAACTAACCGGGCAATCAGTGGATCCCAGGTTTGCGTGCGAGACACCGCCGCTTCCGACGGCGGGTCGGCGGTGGACTCGGATTGCGTCATCTTGGCGGCATGGGCCGCCTCGATTCCTTATCCTCGCCAAATGGGGACTTCGTCCCCATTACATTGTCCTCAGAATAAATTTCGAAAAACGAGAACAAGAGAATAAATTTATAATAGAAATGTGAGGCACATGATGTTTTTCCCGCGCCAAATATTTCTAGCCTACTACACTTTTTCTAAGCGGTTGTTTCTGTTGCAGTTGTTTACTGTGGCGATTTATTCCGGTCACCGAACGCAAGTGATGGTTGCCAGACGATTTTCATAATCGAACTACTCGAACGAAAATAAAAATTGAGTTGTTAAATTATTATTTTCGTGTTGTTTGATAAATCATATAACTTTATTCTAATTCACATAATACATATAATGAAAACCACTATTGATGTTTTTATATTTATTGTAATGAGTTCTGAAAAACACGATATAGACCTTGTTCTCACTGCAGCGGGGCGTCAGCGTGGCTTGGGCGGGGCGTGTGACGCTTACGATTAATCGAGTGTGTTCACACCAGGCTGACGTGTCGTGAGCGTGGTTTTGGCGTGTGGCTGTCGTGCAACCGAAAACACTTCACGCCGGCGATATTTGTACTTCTCCGCTTCTCTCTTGCATATGTTTGTTTGTAGGAGTGACATAATTATAATTTTTTTGATTTTCTTTTTATTTTTTACGGTTTTCACCCTCCAAGTTTTTAGCCGGATACGTCCAACTATGTTGGAATTTTTAAAAATAACCCAATTTTCATTCTTTCATCCAAAAACAGGAAGTGGGTTATATCTATGGTATAACCGCAAGGGTGACGTAGGACTATCGTTGATTTAGAGATAATTTGTTTGAAGTTGAATCTGAATTCATTCTGAATGAATGAATATTTGGGGGACCTCGAAAACGAGAGCGTTACGTTGGAGGCACATGGTTTTATGCATCCAATATTGGATACGGAAATATCCTACTGATGGGGAAGAATAATCTTCAGAAGCTATCCTGTTAATTGCGATTGATTGAAAAATCACAAAACCAAATGTATTTGGTCACAGTGTTACATGGATAGAAAACATTAAAATAAACTGTTTCACATGAATGTATTTTTAAATTCCCATAGGAACTGGCAGATTATTTTCAGTAACGATTAGATATTTCCACATTTTCCTCGATACTGGAAGCCCACCAGTGGTTAATGCTAACTCGATAACCATCTGTTAATAGCACTTGATTGAAACATATTTGGTCACAGTGTTACATGAATAGAAAACATTCAAATAAACTGTTTCACATGAATGCATTTTTAAATTCCCAGAGGATCTGGCAGATTATTTTCCGGATCTTTCTCGATGCTGAATGGCATCCAAACGGAAAGAATTCCGCGCGTGAATGTGTGTGTGTGTGTGTAGCGGCTGCTTCGAGATCTTCCCGGGGAACCGTTTGTGGCATCACTCTCCTCTTGATGGATTCCCTTCTGGCCTAAGGTGCACAAACATGCTCTTGGTGACACCGTTCATCCGCGCTTTCATGATAAACAAAGAGCTTCACCACAACAGCGACAACATGCTCCAATCGCTGTTCAATTTGAACTTAGTGGATTTCCGAGCGGCGCTCGCTTATATACCGATTGGTGATTTCAATAGCCTGTTTTGAAAGCAATTTTAAGACTATTGAAACAAGTTTTTGGATCAGAAAGTAACAAGTATAGAACGCGTAGACATTTTATCTTTCGAATGAAGTATCTATCATACCATTTCGTTCAGTTGTTTAGGAGCTATTAACGCTCAAAATCTCGGTCTCCGGCGTAACGCTTTCGTTTTCGAAACTTTGATTTTACACCCCGGTATAGAAATGAAAGACGTAGTCCTACGTCAAAACACACATTGATAATTTTCATGAAACACGTCGAAGACACGCCGCTGGCACGGTGCAATGTGAGTGAATTAAAATATCGAGGCGAGAAGTGAACACGCCCCGCTCACGCCACATTGACGCCCCACTGTAGTGAGAACATGGCCTTAGAATACTCAAGTGATTTTATCTCAATGTTCTCTCCCAATGTAACTATCTTGATTCCACCCAAACTCAAACCAATTTACTATCAGTGCATGAAACAGAAATAAATCAGTTTATGTTTGAAAGTTCACGCGTACGGGTGTTTATTTGTTTACGTTGAGCCAAAATTCGGTTATACAGTCCACTCTCTCGGAGCTACGGATTCATTTAAGAGCGCAAACCATCACTCTGAAAACATGCCAATGGACCATCCTCAAACCTCGGAAACGACGGGATTAAGTTCAAAACATTCCAAAAAAACTCAAACTGAAGAGCTCGGCTTCAAGCCAGGCCCATTGCCGATCCCTCTTGAGCAAACAGATTATTGTCGGTTGTGTTTCACAATTCAACGCCTCCAACCACTTTGTTCGGGAAGGACTAGGGTTCGAGATGACATGCTGGACATGATCTATGCCTGCACTGGGATTTTGATCATACCAAAGCGAAAAAAAATCTTTTTTATTTGTCAAAACTGCGCTCAGACGATTAGTAATTTCTATATGTATCAGCAGCAAATTTGCAGCAATAATCGTGCACTGGTGGCATATCATGCAAGAAACATAAACATTATGAACTTCCCCACTGATAACTATGCGCTTCCGACAGTACAAGAGACACCGGCCACTAAAATGAGAAAAGTGCCAATCCAAGTTCAAATGAGGACTGAAGAGAGTACTATCGACATCTCAGATGGCACTATATCGGATACTGTTGACCCATTGATGAGTCTTGATGAACCATCGAGCGAATCTAGGTCGGATGCGCTGTTTCTAGAGATCTTACCAGAGGATACCCAAACGATTGCCTTGAAGAGTGAACCTCCGGATGATTCGCTGAATTCAGACGATTCATCGGAAGTTGAGTTGTGGGATTGTTGGCAATGTGGCACGACGTTTGCTTTTAAATTTGAATGCGCCAAACATTTGCTGCAGGCGCATCGAGAGGATGTTTCACTTATAGGAAGGCGCTTGGAGTTGGATGAACTGAACCGTAACATGTTGGAGATGATGAGTAAATGTACTCGGGTGCAGGCGACGGGAAGTAAAAGAAAGATAGCTAATTGAAGATAAAACTTCACATGTCATAAATAAACTCAGCCGTCGGTTCTTTCTCCTTGAATAAATAGCAAAAAACTGAACGTCTAAGATTTATTCATTGCAGTGTGTGTGCGTACCAACAGTGTTGGTAAGCGCAAATTGTACTACCCGACATCGGTCTTGTCTCTAACGGTGATGTAGTGTCTGCAGTGTAGCTAACTGGTGCTCTGCTAAGCTGTCGAGATTCAAATTCTCCGCATTGTGGCTTGGGGCATGCCTCCTGTAGTCCTGTAGACGCGAGAATACTCTTGGACAGAACTCACATTTGATCGATGAGTCCTCATTAACGATGCCCATTTGCGTTAGCTGGATTTGGTTTTGTCGCTGCTGATGCTTCACCTGATGTCGCTTCCACTGGATGTGTTGGGAGAAGCTATCGCCGCAGATAACACACACGTAGGGTCTTTCTCCCGTATGCGTCCTTATGTGGTACCTTAGATGATGGCTGTATTTGAATGATTTCGGGCAGTGGGGACATTTACGGTCCCGTATTTCCTCGTGAACAGCCTTCAAGTGTCTAGATAGTGAACGCTTTTCCCTAAACTGAGCCAAACACTCGAGACACTGGTATGGACGTTCCCCGGCATGGACATCCAAATGAATTTTCCAGGACTCTCGATCGAGGAAAGCTCGCCCACAAACCATACACCGATGTTCCTTGCTTGCATTGGCGGCATTAGGTGGTTCGATCTTCGGAAAAGACTGCTGCTGCTGTTGCTCGATCGCTCCTTGAAATGAGCCCATCAGCTCCCCAAGACCGTTCAAACTGGTTATGGCATCTGCTATAATACTGCTTTCGGTGAGACAATCATCACCGGCATATTCGTCCGGTTCCTCGTGAACTGGTGCCCTCGTTTCGACAACATCACGCGCAGTATTTCCAACAGAACCATCATCTTCGCCCATCTCCACCTTCACCTTAATCTCCGCCAATAGGTTTCGCTTCGTCTTGATTATGCTGTCGCAATGTTTACTTCGCTTTTGAAACTGGTGAATCTCGTCCAGAAATGTCACACACATACTGCAGATTCCAGCTGGATAGTCTTCGCGTAGCGAAATTTTCACTCCCGCACAGCGACGAATTTTGTCCGTCAGTTCGCGGATGTAGCTGCCATCGGGAGGAAACAGATTGACAATGTTCTGGTCGGAAAAACACAGGCGGCAATAGGATTCCGGATTATCGTTGGGGCTGTGAGCAACATAGATTTTGATTTTTTTCACACATTAGAATCTCACTTGTACTTACACATCATTACGGAATTCCACTGCAGCGGTGGATCCCCGTAATTGGGCCTCGATCTCCATAATTTATGGCACTTTTTTTTGAAGATTTTTCTTGTTGGAAAAAGATGGATCGACAATTTCGTCTAGCTTGCCAGACGATGTTTTTGTTTTGCGCCGTTTGTTTTGCTTTAATCATCCGTACAAGTCAGAAGCTGTTGTCATTGCTGTCAACAGCATATTGTTATTCATCGTACGTAGCAATTACCCTGGTATGCTTTAAATATCTTTGCATTAGTATTGCTGGATGGAATATATTTTCGTAATTGAGTGAAGAGCAGAGATGTCAGGTTTAAAGACATGTCTTCGTTTCAAAGACATTCGACTTATACTTATGACAGACATACAGCTGTACTACCGTTGTACTTCGAAAATTGTATGTCTGTCACCATGTACAGCGCTAGAACAATGCAAGCAACTCCGTACAATCGCTGTACCTGTACCGACCTCTTTTACCGCTGTACATGGCTACAGTTGTACTGTGCGCAGCGCCATAGACGGTTAGTGGTGGGTAGCATGAACAAAACGAATCAAAACATTTGGTATACATTCTTTTCAATGACTTTCTCTTGAGTTGATAACTCAGATTGGAAACATATTTGTTGTGTTCGATAGTTTAGACGCTAAATAAAAACCTTTTCCATTGAAATATTGGTGAAAATACAATGCAATAAATTCAAACTTCTGATTGTCAGTCTGACATGCGGTACAATGTACAACCAAAGTATGTGTGTCATGCTATCGTGGTACCTGTACAACGCTGTACACGTACAGCGCTAGTACAGTTGTATGTCTGTCCATGGTATTACTGTCAAGATACAGTGACTCAAACTCGTAATCGTACGGAATAATGTTTACTTGAACATCCTGAAGGAATATATGAAGTAAAGTGTCAACAAAATGTGATGGAATCGAGGATTCAAGTTTTGCCACGACAATTACCCAGAGCTCGAGACATATAAAGTTCGCCCATGGTTACATTGCAATCACTCAAAAGTTATTGATATTCCTCTGCAATTTTCCGACATCAAACACAATAAAAAAACTGAGGAAATTATCTGTGTAGGAAAGAAGAAATCATTAAATTTCTAAAAATAATGACCACTTTATGAAAAAATCGATGAATATTCCTTCCGAATACATAAAAAAAACTCGTAGATAAGGTTAAGCAAAGCTTATAAGAAATTGAAAGGCAAGTCAATTTTAACATCATAAACGATCGAAAGAAGGACAGACGGAAAACATTACACGATGAACGCGAGCCGAGTGTACGATCCTAAAATAAACAACCTATTGGGAGCGGGTGCAATAAAACAGTGAAAGGAGAGGGACCAAAACGATCGCAAACATTTCATATCGCGCTAGGCTCCGTTGGTTTTAGAATGCAGTTACAAATCTTAGATAAACATTAGCCAGGAGTTGTATGGTAATGACGATAGTGAAAGGATTTATATACAAAGAGGCAAGAACGTTTATAGTTTTCTCTTTCCTTCACACGTACCGTGAAGATCTTGTACTCGTTGATCCTCCCGCTTAGTTGATATTTAATAGATTGATTCTGCTCCCGTTCGTGGCTTGTTCCGTACGAAATTTGTGCGAAGGCAGTCAGTTCAATTTGTTGAAAGGAATAACACTGGTTAGCTTCCGTTCGTGGCTCGTTCCGTAGGGAATTAATGCGAAGGCAGTCAATTCAGTTTGTTCCAGGAACAAGGGTAATTCACTCGACACTTTTCCTTACTTCAACCCTGTAAAGTGCCAATCCAGATTCGCAAGGTTGATTCCTTCGCATCAACCGAGTTTGCGTCTTGGGCATCTTTTACACAGCTAAAGATAGTTGCAATGAACAACGGATACCCTACTAATGATGGAGGCAGAGGCAGCCGTGGCAGTATTCCGAGCTCTGCAATACAATTTTCTTAACCGATTTTAAAGTTGCTAAAACTTACATTATAGACCCATTAAACATAAAAACAATAATTTGATATCAACACAATTTTATTTCATTGATTTCCATGACATGAAACGCCAACATAACATAACAACAGTAATAACATTTTATTGAGTGGTTTTTATCAAGGCGCTTATATCAATGTATAACAGGTGAAGCAACATCATCACTTCAATAAGAAGGGGATTACGGTTTGCGGAGCGGGGGCTGTTTGTTTTGTTATTGCTAGGATACCTCTTTTTTGTATTTCCACATGCGAGAGTAGTGGAAATGAGAATGAGATTCTACAAAATCATCCCTTCTTTTTCACATAAATTCGCGAAATCCGAACATAGCATGCATCGTTCGAATAAGCATCGTAGCAGTTTGTAGAGAGCTTGTAGAGAGGTATATATAGAGGCCTTGGTTTTTAGAACCAAGTTGTCTGGCATCAGTGTCGAAAAAATAACGATGCTTTCACCAATACAAACAAATCCATTGCGGAAAATTGAAAAATTAAAATTTAACTTTCAGAGCACTAGCTCGAGTTTTAAAACGTTTTTCACTACACAATGCGACGGCAGATGAAAATTTATTATCTTGTGAGTAATCGATTAAAGTTTGATTGATATCACTTAATGGGAAGTGTGCGAAAACGATCATTTTCTACATACAGTTTCGCAAAATGATTGATTTTCGGGCGAGGGGTGTCGCGTCGTCGCCTGTTTCACCTCTCTGTCTCTCTTAATTATCTCGCTTGCTCTTGGCCGAACATGGTTGCCAATCTAAAGGCGCGTGGTATGTAGACAACCCCAAAGGTAAATGAACAAAGCTCTGTACACAGTGTCCAATAGTTTCTCATACAAATATTTAGACAATTTTACATGAGATATCCAGAATTTATTGAATGAAAGGTAATATTATGTTGACCATTACAACACATGTTTCGGAATAACATCGTTTTTAACCTTTTTGACCAGTTTAAAAACCCGTCGTAGCCGTCGCAAATGAATTTCGTCCCAAATTCGAAGATCAATGCCTTAAACTAGGTCAAACAATTAATTTTTGACAGACTGTATGAACATATAAAGTAATCCAAGGAGTGTAGATCTGGGGGTCTTCGTAGCCACATAGGTTGCGCGTTCACTCACTAAGCGATCGATTGTGAGTTCAAGACTCGGGGCCCTCAATTGATCATCTTTGTGTTGTTATAGAATACCTTCATCCACGCAACAATCTATAGCGTTGGATATCGATTCACGGTAGGAGTCCTGGCCTCTCTTAATCCATACAAGCTCTGCTTGAAAGTGCTCTGTAAGAAACTGTTGTGCTATTAATAACACAACAATGATCATATCAACTGTTTTCGCCGTTCGTTCTAACTGAACGATGGAAGAACCAAAAGAATACTCTTACGCCTGAGTGGATTTTGTGTAATGTACCATATGTAATGGAACAGAAGCAATAATCTTACGCCTAAATGGCTACTGTGTAATTTACAAATTATGGATACCTTATACATGTAACATGAGCCTAAATAAACAAACAAATAGAGTAAAAAAGTGGTTTAGATATGGTAAATCAGGAGGCCATACATCTATTCTGAACTAGATTAGTAGCATGAGAAGTCGTTCCATCCTGCTGAAACACTTAAGGATAATTCCCGTACAACCTTTCCTACTTGGCTTCTCGACATTCTGCGAAACATCCGATTTATAATATAAAGTGTTAATTTCAACGTCTTTTTTCATAGTGAAGAGTGGTAGTTCATCACGTTTGCAAATACCTTCTCAACTCTTACGGATGCGGCGCTTTGGAGCCGTGGAATGTTTCTATCGTTATCTGGAATATTCCTCAAACTGTAGGTTCCCAATTTGTTGTTTGGGCATTGTGAGACTGTTGCAAGAGAAACAACAAATTTAGCATGAAAACTATGTTTTATCAATTCAGAAATCATTAAACTATCCATCTAACGGGTGTTAAATAAAAAATGAGATTTTTTTCAATCACATATAAATTTTTTTTAATTTTTTTTCATCGATTTCAGTATTTTTTATTAATAACATAATGTATTTTCTTCAAAAAAATGTCAGTGAATGTTTGAGTAAGGGCCGTGGTCTGCTGTTCGACGCAACTTTGTCGCGATGCTCTCAAAAGAACGTTGTACGGCACTTACGTCCATTTTCCAGATTCTTGTAGTCAGTTGCTTCGTGTCCTTGGCTCTCCAATTGTTTTTATACACTAGGGCACTGAGTGAGCCAAAGAAATCCTCTATTGGGCGGCACTGGGGCAAGTTTGTTGGGTTACGATCTTTCGGCACGAACGGTATCTTTTTCTCCTCAAGATACGCCAGCGTCTTCTTGGCGTAATGGGAAGACGCCTTGTCCGGCCAGAAGACGTACTTCCCATCCGCGTGATGCTCGTTCAGGAACGGCAGCAGGATTTTATCGAGGCACTCTTCTCGATAGATTTGGTGGTTGATTGCCAGACCGCTCGGCTTAAACCAAGGCTTTGAAATGCCCCGGTCAGAAATGGCGATGTACAACATAACCTTTTTTTCAAACTTGTGCTTGACAAACAGCTTCTCTAACGATGTCTTCCTCTGCTTCGTCATTATCGTCACCGGACGACCACTTCCGACCTTCCGCTCTAAGTTCAGGGAACCCAGGATACGATATACCGTACTGACAGGTACATTTTCTTCCTTAAAATGTGCCACCGTGAACTTTTTTCCTTGCTGGAAATGCATTTCGTAGAACCGTACAATGCGTTCGCGCAGCAGTGCTGTTTCGACGCCATCTTTGCTTTGACTAAATTCAAACTAGCAAAACCAAACACGCCTACTGTTTCTAGGGAGCCCAAAGAGCGATTTTCTTGGACAAAGAAAATTTTACGCTCTTTATTTGAGTTACTGAAAGGTATTGAAAAAATTCTAATTTTTTATTTAACACCCGTTACAATGTCGTGTACACCAGTGGTCAGATAATGTGATAGCCATAACCAAGACGAAACAGCCTGACAAACTGACAAATTTCGGGATGGTCTATAGCGGATCATCCACTCGCAGATAATCGGGGTTCAACTGTATCAAAAATAAACGTGTGTGTCATCTTTCATCCTTTCAATTTTGTAAAGTTCAAAATTGGAGCCGAAAAACTAAATTAACGGATCTCAAAAAATATTTTCTTCACAAAATTCTTGAAAAAAATGTCATGATAAATTTTCTACAGAATAAAATGCTTCCCCTTTAACAATCCTGGCTCACCGTGACTGGTTCTCGCTAAAATATGGGTGATCACCAGAGTGCCTATGAAAATGGCCATCTCGAATTTTCAAAGCGAACTTGAATAAAAATGTTGATTTCCACGAAAAACTAGTCTATGCAAAATATCAGCTCAATTGGACTTCATTTACTAGTGTCACACAACGGTCAAAGTTTGAGTTTTTTGAAAACCGGAAAATCACCCAAGGGGGAAGTAAAGGAAATCGGGGTTTTTGAAAAAAAAAATTGATGCCAAGTGTCTTCAAATTGCATGAAACGTCGAGATCTAGTGTCATCTCGATTTTTTTTTGTCAAAAACCGACACTCTGGGACTTATTTTTCGTAAAATTTTTCGTAATAATTTTGCATAGGGTAGTTTTTCGTGGGAATCAACATTTTTAATCAAGTTCGCTTTGAAATTTCGAGGGTCACTTTTGTTTCTCTCCCCTCCGGAAGATGCATGATTGGGGCCTAATGAACCTTTTGGATATTTCGGTACGACAGTCATGTTGAAAAAAACATTTTTAGTTTGCTTATGCCATTACTTGCGGTCTATATTATTAGTATTTTATTATTTTCGAAAGGGAACAAAATCAGAGTCGCAAAGTGGACAACAAGTAGTCTTCGGCTTATTTCTGGTTGCACTCAAGGATTTTCTGTGCCTCGTTCTGTGGGGGACAAAATTATATTTGGAGAGGTTCTTTTCGTTCATGACTAACATTCAAATACCTGAATCAAATGGTAGATTACGGTTAGCGCCTCAACGGGTGTTTTGCAGTTATCTTGAACGCCAAGCACATTCTGCATGTTCATGCCCAGTGGTGTGGGAGCTCGTTTGCCCCAGGATGGTGTAAAGGTGAGCTGTGGATGATTATCAAAGACCCCTCAGTTGATGGAATATTGAACAATTTCGATGGTTTAATTACCTGTGCTTCGCACACGAAGAGCAAAGAGGCACACACCAACAGTACACTGAACAGTTTAACAAGATCCATTCTGAACAAATCTTAGTGAGAAATGCGAAAGATATTACGTAATTCAAACACAGCTGACAACTTGTCTTCGGTTGTTCGATCCGGATTGATGATGATGGGAGATTAATCGCTCGTTTTTATATCTTTAGTTGGTATCCATTTCCGCAATATATTGTATGGCTTCACAGCCACGATATACATACATTCGAAAGGATTGAGGAGTGAATGGATGAGGCGAAGCAATTATATTTTTAGAGCCAAATGAATCCATTTCTTCGGTAAATAACATACGTTTTCGATTAGATGAATCCTTATCAATAGAGTGTCAACGGTGGGTAGGAAATTTCATGTGTTATTCCATAGTTATAGATTTTAACAGAGGGTGTTATATTTCTCACGTAGAAGCTAGTAGAAGCAAATACTGATTTAATGATAATTCGGAACCTTTTGAGGATATACATACTGTCAAATATATACCGTGAATACCTGTCAGTGGTCTTAATGTCAATTTTGAGTGCGATCTGTAATTTAGTTTATTCACAGCGTCTGTTATCTTCTATTGCTCGGCGATTTTTGATATGATATCCATTAGGAATTCTAAACGCTAAAGGTCAATGATCAAATGACAATGCTGTGTACTGATTCTACGAAGACTAAGGATTCTTGGAAAGGGTATTTATACGCCTTACAAAATCTACTCAATCGAGAAAGGAATGGAAACTGATGAACGCGGCTGAAGGTTTCTGCAGGAAAACACATAACAAAACTGACCACTATGAGCGATGCAATTTTCTTTACAAGATGACGAAGAGAGAAACATTTTCTAATGGAGTTGACGAAATATGATAATTGATTTTCATGGCCAGAAATTGAGGACTGGGATTTAGCCTAGCTGTAGTTTCAGAAAGATGTGGCTAAATACTAAACAAGCCTTCTTTCAACCGAATTTTTTGTTCAATGAGTTCAATATCAGTGTAATATATCGTTTTGGTGATGTTGGGTGAAATTGAACTCGAATGGATCAACAGGAAGGGTGTTCTTACGCTCCTGAACTTTATGCACCACGATTTGCTTGAATCAATTCCGAGAATCCCGAATGATAGTAGGGGTGGCTCATACATAGGCTGACCAAATAGTTCCGGAATAAAATCGAAAATAAAACCATACAATCAATTATTATTTATATTATTTTGGAATATTTGTATTATTCTGATTTTTAGCAATTTTCTCATAATATTTGTCACATTCCAGATAAAAGTTCTGTTTGACAACTGTTTCATGACTTCAACATTGAATCGTGACTTTTCTGTTGTCCACATATCACCATGGAAAAATCCTTCCCACTAACGCTTGTATTAATAAAAATGTACACATTTTACCAATTTTTCATGCGTTCACCCCTTAACACCTGATGATGAGACCACTTGGACATCGTCAATCATAGTAGCTTCCAAACAAAATTTGGTTTATGCGTACTGGGAGCTCCATCCCATTGCGAAGAAAGTGGACATCGTCAAGTATTTTGAGTCCGCCGGATACGCCCGTTCCGGTTCCCGAAGCCTGGTTTCGGTCATCCGACGGTGCAACACGATCGTAAACTGCTGCTGAAACTAAAGCAGAAAACGAAGGGAAAGGCTACCTCATTCCGGGCTTTGGGCCGGGAGTTCGGAGCAACGTTCAATTTAAAAAAAAAATAGGACACAATTTCTTAAAAAGTTGTGACGTTTTGTATAATTTATTAATAAACGTATTAATAAATTGTACAAAAATGAACGTATTAATAAATTGTACAAAAAGTCACAACTTTTTAAGAAATTGTGTCATAATGTGTCATAATTAGTTTTCTAATTGAAATTGGAAAGTAGTCAAAATGACTTGCTTGGGCAATCTACTGTTAACGACGGATTCAAGTAAGAGTGAGCGAATTCAAAATTTTCAAAGGTTCGAGCTTCCATATATCCTCTGTGCTTTAGTGAGCAAAAAATAAGCGATGTTATTTATTTATTATAACGCTATATGAATAAAATAGGTGAGATGGGAAAAAATATGATTAACCTCGGGCCATTATTGCAACGTTATTTTGAAAAATCTGTTAACTCTGTATGATACACAAAAATCTACACATTCTTGGTTTAAAAAAACTGTAGAAATACGATCAAGGCTATCCCCTTCCCCCTATGCCACATTCAGTAACGCAACCTCGACCCCCCTCCCCCCTACTCGCGTTACGTAATTTGCGCATGACGCCTAAATCTCGTTGCATTTCCTCCAAAACTTTGTCCATTCTATAAGTCAGTTCACGATTTTGTCAAACACGTAGAAAAAAAGATGTTTCCATCACATAGAACACATATTCATTTCTGAATAGTCAATTTTCATTAGAAGCTTAATTCCAGAAACGCCATAGTGGTCATACGAAAAATCATTTTTCTTCAAATTTTTATGCCGTAACAACACTCCTGGATGTGGATTGTATATTGTGTCGAATTTTGAGAAAAAAATTATTGTATCGGTATGAACTCATTCGAGCATCCGCGTTTTCTTACTAAACGAACGTTCATGGGTTCAATCGCAGAACTCGACATTGATTAATCTTAGCCCTTTACAATTTCCGGTACTTACTGATAAGCGTCATCGGATCTGAACGAAAGGATCGTCTCCTATGTTCCAAACTAACCTGGCAATCGGTGAGACACAGGTTTGCTTGCGAGAGATAGCCGCTTACTACGGCGGACTGGCGGTCGACTCGGATTGCCGCCTCGATTTCTTATTATCGTTAGATGGAGACTTCGTCACCATATAGCATTGACCCTAGAATAAATTTCATTACGAAAAAATAAATTCATAATGGAAATTGCGCTTGGGTGGTGTTTATACGTAAATACCGCAAAACCCAAATACACATTTTCGTAGCACTTAAAAAATAACAAAACAGTGCAAACAACAAGACAACAACAATACAAAAGTTAACTGAGTGCCCGTGCGAACAATAAAATTTTTATCTATTGAATTTCGGCTCCGATGACGGTCATAGTGAGGACCCAATTCCCTTTCACTATAATTTTCCTATTACTTCGAGCAAAACTCGTCATTATAATAAACATTTATTTTCAGACACAATTCTCGCTCAACATTCTTGATTCACTTGCAAATAACATGTTTCTCCGATACATGGAATACATGTTTGATAAAATTTCTAAAAAATTAACCATAACATAACATTGATCTACGGGAAGAAATGAATACAAAAAACCAAAGAATGCTCGGGTTATCCGCTTACCAATCTGGCCTTCCATTTTTTATTTATATAGATAGAAGATAGAGGAGTGCGTTATTTCGCTTGTAAATCCACTTCCACTTTCAAATAAAATTCAATAGCAAAGTTCATTAGCACAAAAACACAAAAACAAAAACAAAAACTAAAATGAGCGTTGTTAGTCCATGCTAACAACGCTCATCATAATGTAATTGTAGAACATATGGGAATTCAATTCTCCGAATTTTCCGGACTTGCTTCAGAGTTTTCCGGAAATTTTTAGATTTTTTTCTCCGCTATATTGATTTACAGGAAGAAACGAATAGAACAAAATAAAGAAGGCTCAAATCGTTCCATCCCTTCCTCGAGTTTCCCGCTTACCAACATAGTTGGCCTTTCATTTTTATTTATATATATGAGTTTTGGTAGAAGTACAGGTAAATTTATTGTAACAAAATGTACAGGGTCAATCAGAAGATCAATAAAAGAATAGTTCTGCGATTGGATCCATGAACGTTCCCTCAGTAAGAAAACGTGAATGTTTAAAAGTATTGATAATAAAAAATCCATTTTGGGTCAGCTAATAGTAAATAAAAATTCGGTCATCATCATCCACAACAACATTCTTAAAAGGACTAAAATAGCACATTTGATAGCTGGAAAAATGTTCGAAAATATGTATCGAAGCAGAAGATAAAACAGATACCATACTGTGGGTATTTTGGTGAAATCAAACTATACACTAAAATTATTGTACTTATGTGTTTAGGTAGCCGGGATCCTGATCTTCTGCTTCATACCTGTTCCTCAGAAACGCCGATGTCAACGTTTAATGATGTTTCCTTCGTTGTGTCCCCGTTTCATATCCCTCCTATCCGATCGATAAACTTTTACTTAGTCGCGGCAATACATACACACACTCTTTACAGATGCACGGGCCGAAGGTTGTGCAGTCCACTGATCATTCAACAAGAGCCAAAGGTTGTACCGCTCATGACAACTCTACACGAGCTGATGATTGCGCCGGCTAGTGACCATTCTATCCTGGATTCCTCGAGTCGAGAAAGACGCACCACGCTAGATATGGGGTACAGACTAGGGGGGCGTTGCTGATTAATGGTCAGCTGCATCCCAATAGGAAGTATCCCGTGTCGGGCACACGTACTGAGCATCGAAGACTGCAACATACCAATTATGAGAACACTTGTAATACTAACCTCGAGCCAACCGCGAGTAATCGGTTACATATTACTAACATAGTTGTAAGACAAAAATTGTCAAAATATTGGACTCCCGGCCCCGTCAGGCTAACGCCACATGTGCCTTAATAAAATATATATTTTGGGAAAAAAACCATATACAGGGTTTTCCAACTTTAAATTCCGAAAGTAAATTGAAATAAAACACACTTAGAATTCGAATTTCGATGAAACTTTTATTTCAAATTAAAGTTTGGTTTATGCCATTATGTGTGAAATACAACATCATTCAAATGTCCACCTAGGGCTTCCTCGCACACCTTGATCCGGAACAGGTAGTTTTCGATGATTTTTCGGCACATATGGGGCGGTACCTCGGTCATAACTTCACGAATGTTGTCTTCCAAATGTTCAAGAGTTTGCGGAGAGTTGGCATAGACACGGTCTTTCGCATAACCCCACAAAAAAAAGTCTAGCGGGTTCAAATCGCATGATCTGGACGGCCAATTGGCATCACCAAAACGCGAAATTATGCGTCCCTCAAATTTCGTTCGCAATATGGTCATGTTCGGTCGTGTTGTGTGGCACGTGGCGCCGTCCTGCTGAAACCACATGTCATCCGTATCCATATCTTCAATTTGTGGCAACAAAAAAATCGGTTAACATGCGGCCATAGCGCTCACCATTCACAGTTACCGTCTCGCCGTCCTCATTTTCAAAGAAATACGGCCCGATGACTCCACCAGACCATAATGCGCACCAAACAGTAACTTTTGGCGGATCCAGTTTGTTCGAATTTACGCACTACATTAGCGATTGTGTGCTCTGTAGGCCGTCCATGACGACCAAAATCCGTCCGTAATGCTCGAAAAACATTTGCCGGTTTTTCATCATTTTTATAGTATAATTTAACAAAATTGGCAGACATTCAACTAACGATATGAGGCTTTGGTTGACAGCTATGTCAAACGGTTGTCAGCGCTGTATACTTTCGGAAGCCCGAAATGGAAAACCCTGTACAAAGCGATGAACAACTTATTATGATTAAATGAAAGAAATTTTCAATCATTTATTTATTATTAAGGCACTTAATCGGAATCACGCTGTAGTCATTTTATATCCCAAGCACAATTGCACTCCATAATCTCTCGTGCCGCTGATAAAGCAGTGGAAGAATTGTCGATTTTAAGACAAAACCCATTCAATCTGGAAGCAGCTAGCAACGCCACACATATGTTAGATCTTTCATTGATTGGACAAAAGTCCATCGGAAGACACCTGGCTTGAATGAACCAAATAAACACCAACCACACACAAATGAACCAATTTCGCTCGATCAGTATCACGCATATGGTCATTCGCGTATCTTGGCTCTTCATTTTGGAGAGGAAATACTCTCACGGCGTCAGTCGCACAGTGCCCTTTGAATCGGCTGATTGTGAGCACTCGTCGGGTAGAACTTACGGCAGCCTCCGTCGTATGTGTTATCAGTATTACCGCCCTCGACGCTATCGCTGTGGTCGCAGGTTCTCAGCTGTTTGTCCACAATTTACTGATCAGTCTTGCGAAAGCCTGACGCCAAAGCGCGCGGGAGTGCTATATCGACTGCAAATTGGGGGGGTGAACGACACGATGGCATCCCGAAGACAGGAGCTGAGCGGTGAGTAAAGTAACGAACGAATTGCTCTGTTCTAGTTCGCCGTTTGCTTCCTCTTCCATTTACAGATGAAACCCAGGTGGACTATCGCGAGCGTCTGCCCAATGTGGGTGAACTGATTGTTCCGCACATTTATTCCGCCTGCAGTTGGTCAACCGTGCGGACGCGTGTTCATGTGCTTCAATGGTTACCAAAGTACCACGCCAAATATTTGCTCTCGGACATAATCGCCGGAGTAACGGTTACGCTGACTGCAATACCCCAGAGTATAGCCTACGGGATTCTGGCCAATCTACAACCCCAGGATGGCATTTACTCTAATCTGATCGGTTGTTTGATGTATTTCCTGTTCGGAAGCGTCGCCGATGTGACCGTAGCACCGACTTCCATCATGGCCATTATGGTCCAGGGTGTGGTAACGCAGATTGGGCCTGGAGCGGCTCTGCTGACACTGCTGGCTGGTTTGGTTACCTTTCTGTTCGGTATCCTACATCTTGGCTTTTTGGTGCGATTTATTTCGATGCCCGTAATCACCGGGTTTACGACAGCGGCGTGTCTGACCATCGGGAGTGCTCAACTGCGATCGCTGTTCGGAATTAACAGTGCGGGGAAGAGTAGTGATTTTATAGATGCATGGGAGAATGTGATCACTAACATTGGCGAGACTCGACTGTGGGACACCGTTCTTGGATTCAGCTCAATCGCATTCCTGGTTATTTTTAGGGTGAGTCTATTTAGTATATGTCAACACTTAAATGTATTAAGTTTTTTTTATGTCCTTCTTCAGCTGATAAAAGACTGCGGCCAGGGCCATTGGAGAACGTTTTCCAAGTACCTGTCCCTGTTGCGTAATGCACTGGTCGTTGTAATTGGCGCTTCTCTCGCATACGGTTTCTCCCTGAATGGTTCCCAACCGTTCAAACTAACCGGTCATGTCGAGTCCGGCCTTCCTCCGTTCATCGTTCCACCGTTTTCGATCACCAACAACGGCACATACTACGCATTCTCCGACATGATCTCCGTCATGGGCACCTCAATCATCACGATTCCTCTGGTTTCTATCTTGGAGATCATATCGATCGGGAAAGCCTTCTCCAAGAACAAGATGGTGGACGCTACGCAGGAGATAATCGCGTTGGGAATGTGCAACATAGCGGTTGCCTTTTTTTCGCCCCTTCCGGTGGCGGGATCGTTTACTCGAACCGCGATCAACAACAGCAGCGGAGTGAAAACTTCTCTCGGTTGTGTGGTGACAACTGTCATGCTGCTGTTGGCACTGGCCATTCTAGCAGACGCATTTTACTATATTCCGAAGGCAACTCTCGCTTCGGTGGTGATCTCCGCCATGATATTCATGGTGGATTATGGGGGAATCGCTGATATTTGGCGTGCTAAGAAAATTGATGTGTTGCCCCTGGTGGGAACAGTCATCGCTTGCGTCTTCCTGGGACTCGACTATGGGATTCTTGTGGGGATTGCTGTCAATTGTTGCTTCCTGCTTTATCTAATGTCGGCTCCGGAGATAACGATGGAAACGAGACACATCGATAGTACGAATGTGCTGATAGTGCGACCTGCGCTGGATTTAACCTTTTCATCGGCAGAGTATCTGAGAGACCGAGTAATGCGAACGGTAGTGGAAGCGTACCAAAACCCTATCGATCTGGTGGTTCTGGATGGTAGTGGAATGAATTTTGTGGACACGACCGTGGCGAAGAATTTGGCTAGCGTGGTGAGTGATCTCCAGGGACGTGAGGTAGGACTAGTGTTGTGGAAGTGGAACAGAAGCACCGCCGGTACGGTGGTTAGACTAAGTACTAGGTTTGTGCCGCTGTTGAAAAATGGGGCTACGATCGATGATGTAATACTGAAGTGGAAATCGGAATGGGAAAATAGCACAAAAGAGGCCTGATGACGGATAGTATTGCACAAGGCATAATTATTCCTCTCAAATGTATTATAATTCCATGCGCTTTAACGTGCACATGATGGGTTATTATCTAGATGCATATGTTGAAGACGGGTATTAGTAATCATAGCTGACTACTACCATTATAGTTCCACAAATCATGTTCCTATACTAACCGGAAGCTGTGAATTCGCCTGTTTTTACTACTTGATAAATAAACTATTCTATTATAACAACAATCGATGCTATTTCTTACATCCAGAACATACTGGGAAAAGAGTAATCACAAACATGTCTGTCATTTTCAAATTTTTCATTTAGTTTTTCTTTTCTGATTTTTTTAGCTAGCGTAAAATTTACGAAGCTGTTCATTTTTTGTGCAGCGTTTTGTCGGGCTGATAATAGACACGATTTGAACCGAAAATCGAACAGTTGAGATCACTGTACAAAAACTCAACGAGTCAAAAATTTTACGGCTTCAACCGTTACGGGACCCGGCATTCCAGATTTACATCGATCCAAACCAAACACACACCAAACACAATGCGTGATAAATATTTACCCCCGTTGATTAGAGCAAACAATTCGTCGCAGCATCGTAACTGGCTAGATATCATGGTTTTTGACAAGGGAGAAAGACACTTGTTCATTACTCGACTGGATGATCTGGAGGAGAATTACGCAAAATATGCCAGTACCAACTGACCGTTGAACTCAAGGGTTTGTATTTATTTAAATTTTACTTAAACAGATTTGAAGAAATAATCTTAGAGTGGTTTGAAAAATAACTACCAGGTGTATACAAATGAAACTTGGATGGTTCAAAATGTGCACCCGTGGCCGAGTGGTTAGCGTCTCACATTATCATGTCGGGTGTTCGGGTTCGATTCCCGTTCTGGCCGGGGGGATTTTTCGTCAGAGAAATTTCCTTCAACTTGCACTGTGGTCGAGTGTATTCTAGAGCTAGCCCCACGGATTTCATTCAAGGTGGGTTATTTGGCTTAAGAAATCTCAACTAAGTATTAATGAATGACGCTAGTTAATGCATACGTTGAGACGGCAAAAGTTCCACATAGAACGTTAACGCCATTCAAGAAGAAGAATAAGAAGAAGAAGATGGTCTAAATTATTTCATCTAAAAAGTAATGGTCATTGGAAGTTGCAACTGTTCTGCGCCATCAAAAAAAAATATATCTGAAATATGAAATATTTCAGCCGACTTGTTCTTCATGTTAGTGCGCTTCACATTGTAAATTGTCTTATTTATTATAATTTAATTGTAAGCAGTTTTTCCTATCTATTTATCCGAATGTTTAACAGATTTTTCTGTTTCGGACAGCTCTGGGAAACATTTTTCTTCGGGATCTGGTAAGTAAGACATCCAAAGGGCTGCCATGAAGTGTAAAACCGTGTTAAGAGGACTGATCTGCATTTTCGAAAATTGCGTGCAGCCCCAACGAACCAAGTGTAATGCATTTTAAAATCTATTTATGTTTATTTATTAAGATATTATTTTGTCAAAACAGCAAAATTGACAAAAAAAAATAGAGGGACAGAGTGCGAAGTCGGAAATTTTAAGTGATTTTTGACATGCTGTAACTTCGTGAAAAATCAACGCATATCGATAGGATGTACATCATTTTGAAGCTACAAACTTCGGGTATTAGAATATCATGCGTACATATTTTTACCTTGGTGTGAGGTGTAGTGGGCAACAATATCGGGAAGAACTTAAAAATAGATTATTCTGTGTTTTTGTCAAAGGTTTTCTGAACTGACACATTTTTTTGCTAACCAACTCAACAGCAAATCCAATTAACCTTATCATCCAGCTTTCATTTGGTTCCTAGAACATTCCTGTAGGATCTTCCCATACATAGATATGTTAGTTTGAATGAAAATTACTCCTTCGTTTTTGATGATAAATTAGCAAAGAATAAACAATAAACAACCATCGCACCGCAAATTTTTTTTCATCGATTTCAAAAAAAGTGCCAAAAACAGGATTTTTATGGCGCTTTACAAAATCCATCGTAATTCTGCAAATATCGTAGTAAGTTCTAATGTTTGCAGGTAAATTTTTAGCGTAGGGTATTCCCCAAACATCTGTGAATGTTTCATATTGATACGTTCAGCCGTTTTTCTAGCTGATTTTTCAATGTTTGGAGTAAATTAGAGGAGCATTTAATCGCAAATCGTATCAGAAGTACAAAATCCTAAAGGTGGGACCACAATGCCGCGCTATGCGTCGCATTGCGACAATTGTGCTTTGACACTTCATTTTAAATATGTGTGTTTCCATTTAGTCAAACACAATAATGCGTTGCGTCATTAGCATCGTTGTACTAAACGCTAGCATTTGTTCTAAACTGCTTGCGCCGAATTATCGATGGCAGTGGTATGGTGTCGACGTCTGGTGGCAACTTCAAATAAGGGCCATAATTTGGGTCCCAAACTCGTTAGTGTAATCTCTATCAGATTAGAAGACACGAAGCCGGTTTTTTAATTCTAAAATTTGAATGAAAATTTTCACATCATGTTATTTGATTACTTGAAACACGTGTTTCTGACTTTCATTCAACCATATGGCTAAACAATTCCAACATTGTTGCTGAATTGTTTCATCATAATATAGAATTGTGTTCATAAACAATTTTCGTATGAGACTTTTTCACCACCTGCAAACAAAAATGTTTTTCATTTAAATGGAATACTAGTTTGATATGGAAAAGCTAATTTAAATTTTATTCTTAAGCGACTCTCAGAACGAACAGCCACGTTCAATTTTTGGGAGCCCAAACTTCAAAATGAAATATTTCAAAATAATGTTTTTGGCACTTGGTTCGCTTTGACAGAACTCCGACCATTCGGCCTTTTATGTACTTTTCAGTTTGGGTCAGTTTGTGTGCGTGCAGAATAATGCCTCTATTTTGATTTTGACATTTGATCTTCAGTTATCAAAGTGACGTCCAAGCAAGAGGAGCAAGGCATCAAAGTTTTGCTCGCGGATTGCGGGAATTCGAATTATTCGCACGACGAATAAGCGAAATCATTCATAGTGGCCAAATCAACTGTCACCAACACAATACATAACGTCAAATATATACCATGAATTTGTGTTTTTGCAGAAAATGCTTTATTTATCATCTAAATTTATACGAGGGTCACTATTTATATTTCGGGAATAGGAACAAAAACAAATAGTTAAGCTGCGAATATATTTTTATTGTTTTTCAAAGTACTCGCCACGATGCTCGATACACTTTTGCATGCGCTTAAACCAATTTTCAAAGCATTTATTCCAATCGACACGAGCCTTTTTTTTGAGCGATTGTCAAATTATGTGGGATCCAACGTGAACATAATTTTCGCACAACTAAGTGTTCATGTAAAATCGCATATATGTTGGTGGAACTAATGCTTAGGGATGCCTCAATCTCACAATAGGTTACATGACGATCTTGCTAAATCATTTCGTGCACTGCATCGATGTTTTCTGGCACTACAGTCGATTTTGGATGACCTTCACGAAACTCGTCGGACAGCGAACTACGACCACGATTGAATTCACTATACCAGCGATACACAGTGGTTTTTGATGGAGCTTCATCGCCAAAAATTCAAATTAAGTTGATTGACGCACTCTTGTTGTGATAATCCACGTCGAAAGTCATAAAAAATCATCGCACGAAAATGTTCACGATTCAGTTCCATTTTTTTGCCGAGACCAAACTTTCAACTAAATATAAAATAAACAAATAGCGTCCGTATGACAAAATGTTCTGAGTACGTATATCGTCAAAAATGTCAAGCTTTACGATGGAACCGTCAGATGGACTCACATGACATCAGTGTTGCCAATTCCCGAAATATAAATAGTGACCCTCGTATTATCGCCTTGAAAAAATACCCAGCAAACATTAAGTCGTATGAATAGCTATAATTGGAGGCGATATACATACAACCAAGACACATTTGTATGATATATGATGCAGATAACTAGCATATACACACAAAAGTGGAGGCGATATACGTATATGCCATATTTTGTACGCATATAAAGCCGTATATAACGATATGCGATGCTTTTTGGACTGATATGCGATTTGATACGACAACGTTACCACTCAATCCATCGATGACATGGAAAATCGTGTTTTTGCATTTTATGCGATTTTAGATATATATGATCGATATTTTGATTGATATTTTATGCGATTGTGATTTGATACGAAATTATATGTGACTTATCATGTGCAAAGTTATACGATTTAATGTTTGCTGGGTACCCCTTCTGAAGCAATAAACTTTTTCCAACGAACAATCCAGTCATCGAAACATTTTTTATAGCTGTATTCAGAATTGCCTTCAATTCACGCAGCGGTTTCGTTTCTATGTCGTGAATGCTGTCAAAACGGATCTCCCGAAACGGTAATTTGAGTTTCGAAAATAAGAAAAAGGCGCTCAAGGCCGTATCTGCAGATGCGTTGGATGAACATGGGATCAAATCGTTTAAGCATGATCAAGCATGCCACTTGCGATGAAATTTTTGGAGAATATTGAGCTCTTTTGGCACTAGTCGTGCTGGGACTTTTCTCAAACCAAAATAACGGTTTTTTTTCCATAGGGACGCTATAAAAGTAGACCGATAGGGACAGCAAACGACGCCATATTTTCTCCCGCTCTTTTGACATTTCTCTTCAGTAAGGATTGCCATTTCATAATGGAAAGATATACGATCCAACAACAAGTCGAGATTATTAAAATTTACTACCGAAATTCGGAGCTAATGGTCTCAACTTTAAGAGCGTTACGTCCAATTTATGGTCGTCATAATCTTCCTGCCAGATCAACGATTGAGCGTCTAGTGGAAAAATTTGAAATCACAGGCATAGTACAAAATGTCCCCGTGCCAGTGAGACAAAGAAGTGCGCTGATCCGGATTTTCATCGAAAAATCATCATCAGTGATGAGGCTCAATTCTGGCTGAATGGCTTCGTCAATAAGCAAAATATGCGTTATTCGTCAGGCAACAATCCATACGTACTCTATGAGTCACCATTGCATCCCGAAAAAAATACGGTTTGGTGCGGTTTATGGTCCAGCGGCGTCATTGGACCGTACTTCATCCATGATGACCAAGACCGGCACGTTGCTGTGAATAAGAATCGCTTTCTCGAGCACTTTTATGCATACAAATTCTGCTTCGCATTCCGGTCCGGCTTAATATGGGCCTGAAAAATCCTAATCCAGCCCTTTTATTTGTCTTTTTCAACGCTTTCTTCGATGACAGCTTCGGGTTCGGTTTGAAAATACCCAATACTTTCACGTGTGTTGTACGATTCGCTGGATTTGACTTTCCCTAAACCGTTTCAGAATGTCAAACTCCGGGGATTTCGAAAGATTTGCTTATTTTCGATTTCGTTTTTCCGTTTCGTTCCGAGCGTACAGCTTCGAATCGCGAAATGCTCGATCCGGTGAAGCCACGATTTAAACAAATGAACAATCAATGACAACCTGACAACCAATGCCTACTTACACCACACTGGTTGCGTTTTGATGTGTTCGATTTTTTTCCGCATCAAACTTTTACTAATTGAACTAAAAAAAGAAAAACAATTAAATTTCTGCATCAGAAATTATAAAACATTTGGGCATTTTTCTCCACAGAAAATCACTGAATACACTAAAAAATTGAAAATTGTTTATTCGTTCGATGAACAAACTTTGAATTGTTGCTAACACTTTTATAATAAATATAAAATTGATGGATAAAAAGTTAAAATTCATGATGAATACTTAATCTCACATATCACACATTCCCCTAAACGCATCCCTCTCCGAAACAAACGGTTCTCCAGTTTTTGATCATCAACTCTTCGTTCGCATCTGCCTTAAACAGCGGCAGGAACTGGTCCTTCTTGTACCGATAAAGCGAATACTGTACTTCCCGGTTCCACCTCCAAAGCAAAAGATACTTTCCCTGGACCTTCAAATCCCCTACCACGCCGGCCATATTCTTCACCACTGTCGAATCAATATACTTGATCAGCTCGCCATCGATCACCACCACATCGGCCTCGTGCTTGGCAGCCATCTTGATAATTTTTTCTCGTAGATACTCCGCCGATGAGAAGGCAAGATCGTTGGTTGGGCGTAGGAAAAGTGCCCTTGTTGAGTCCACCTGTAATGCGATTCTTTCAACACCATTCCCAACCGCTGCTCAAATTTGAACAAATCTTACCGTCAACAACCGATGATCGATTCTAGGGCGGGATATCAGGTACAGTAGGAAGCACAGATTAACTCCGATTCCGACCATAATTCCGAGCTCTAGCCCCGTCAACAGACATGCCACCACAGTGACCAGGAACGGGATAATATCGATACGCTTGATGCGCCACATCTCCGCCACCGCACGGTACTCGATCATGAACACCATGGCGGCAATGATCACCGCCGATAGTGTTGCCTTGGGAATGTAATAAAAGTACTCCGTAAGAAGTCCTAGTGCTAGTAGTACCAACACGCCGGTGAATACTCCACCGAAGGGGGTTTTGACGCCGCTGCTGCTGTTGATGGCACTTCGGGCGAATGAAGCCGTCGTTGGGATCGACGAGGTGAACGAACCGGCGATGTTGCACAGCCCTAGGGCAATCATCTCCTGAGTAGCATCGACGGGTTTTCCTTTCGCGAAGGCCTTGCCAATCGAAACGATCTCCAGAATCGAAATCAGCGGAATTGTTATGATTGACGAGCCGAGTGTTTGTAGCATTCGGGGAAAATCGTAGAACTCATCCTTGATCGTGGTGGAGAAAGGTGGCGGTTCCAACGAGGGGAACCCGGATGCAACTTTTCCCGTTAACCGGAACGGATGTGTGTCATAGGTGGCACAAATGTATGCCAAAGTGCCTCCACTGATCACGATCAGTGCGTTCCGGAGAAGACATAGATACTTGGTGAAAGAGCGCCACCGACCCGTGCCACGACCTTTGATGAGCTGTAGAATGTGCGTCTTTGTTTATAGTAGAATTTAAATTATCGGAATTAACCTACCGTGAAACAGATCAGGATCGCTAGTGATCCAAAACCCAGCAATGAGTCCCAGAGTTGTGTCTGTCCAATATTCTCGAAAATGTTACTCCAAGAATCAATGAATTGGCTGGATTTACCAGGGCTGGAGATTCCCATCAGTGATTTCACCTGACTGCTCATGATTGTCATCGCCGCGGCCGTAATGAAGCCCGTTATCACCGGCATTGATATGAACTGAACCACGAATCCAAAGTTGATCATCCCCAGCAGTAGAATGATACACCCGGACAGAAACGACGACAGGATGGCCCCGGCAGGTCCCAGCTCTAGCACCTTCTGCTGTACCATAAGCGCCATAATGGCGGTCGGTGCAATCGTTATGTCCTTCACACTGCCGAAGAAGGCGTACACAAACGATCCCATAAAGTTCGAATACAGTCCATACTGGGGCTCGAGATTGGCGACAACCGCGTACGCAATACTCTGTGGGATGGAGGTCAGCCCGACCGTTATTCCGGCGATCGCATCCGAGAGGAACTGTTTCGGCGTGTATTGGGGGCCCCACTGCAGAGCGGGGAACCTGCGGAGTGCATTTTCGCGAGTCCAGATGCCCCGAAATTGTCGCCGAATTAGAGGGCGCAGATCCGGAAACTGTTCCTGGTAGTTGTGATCGAAATCTGAAATGAGATGACAGGGGTAAGTGAATTTAGTTTAATCTAGTTTAGTTATTCGAAAAATTGAAATTACTGAGAACCAGAGTAGAGGGTCCAAAGCCCCTAAGTAGGATGGTTGTAATAGCTGTTATCCATGATTATTATGTAATGATAGAAATTGATAATCTCCTAATCACATCACTCATCACAGTGAATCCTGTTTCTTACCTTCCCACACTAACAACTATCCATTCCTTGGCAATCGCTAGGGACCCACACTACAGAGGCGACCCTTTTTGCCCTAGGGCCACGAATATCATACTAACATTCCTCCCCTACTCCTGATGACTGTAAGGACGTGGCCGGCGTCGTTATTGACTATTTAAATGTCGATTCACCGAAACTTGCACAATGAGAATGATTTGCTACTCCCAAGAGTCATTCGGCGTGTTCTCTGTGCAATTTTGCTGGTTCAGATCAATCACGGAGAGCAACTACGAAGTGTACAGTCTACCCAAGCTCAAGCTCAAGCTCGAAAAATTGTCGATGGTGAATTATAGTACTGTTATCTACCGATGCGGAAGCATGGCATGGTGCCGCTGTTAATAAGGGCTTAGAACGATATCAGAGGCTTGTTTGCAGATTTGTGTCTGGAGATGTTATTTAACTTTCGAATAAACAGAAAGACATAACAAAATCTGTTAACAATTCACGTAGATGGCAACATAGGATGATAGAATGTAGTTGGTGGGACACAACGACAAAAGTATTTTGCGAGAATCGAGAATCATTTTCAATTGAGGAGAACACTTGTGGCCACGAAGGGATATTGAAAACAGGTTCTGAGCTTCCAATCTAAACGTAAAAGTGATGGCCATAGAACACATATTGAATCAACTCATATAGAAATTTCATTCATATTACAACGTTGGGGAAAACCTGTTCGTACGCTTCGGGATTCACCGCACAGAATTGAATATCTTCTTCATATACTTATGTTAAATATTTCAATCCAACGCGTTGGAAACACGAACACAGTCATATGATAAGTACGAAAACAAAAACATACCTTCTGGAATTTGGTGGCTGGGGAACAGTTCCTTGTCGGTGAGTATAATCTCTTTCGTCATAATTGGTCCAGGGTAAATAAATTCGATGTTAGGCACTTCTCACCCACTGAGCACTACTAAGCGACTTCGCGAACAAAAAACAGTTCGAACATAAGTTCTAGTTTGTTGTCGCCAGGAATGCCAATGAACACGGAAAACCCCACCGCGAGTCAATTGACAACTGCGGCTGAAAGCCAGCGAACTCTCGACTGCGTCGACTCTGGGAAAACAGCGTTCACTCGTTACCAAACAGCACAACTGTAGATGACCACTAACACCTGTTGCGTGCTGTTTCTGCCCTGGCACGATTCACACGATCGATCCGTCCGCCAGCCGGAATAGGAATAAGCGAGTGCGAATTTGCAACCCCGACTATAGATCCCCAATAAGCCATCCGGTTCATTTGCGCCGCACGCTTCTCTTATTAGCGAGCATCAATCCGCTTCATTCATTCGTGAGATTTTTATTGATGTGTTGGAAAAATCTAATAACAAGGTTCGAGCGGGAAAGAGATAACCACACCTGCGTGGAACGCAGAACAGAAATGCGGGAAATGTATCGTGCTAATGATTGCCCGCACGTGACGCTGTTTTGCCCACGGGTCGTTGATTGAGCTCCCCGATAACCCAATTCCCCGGCGAAAATATTACGGAAGTGTAGATCGATTCGAAACAATGGTGTCTATAAATTGTCATTCAACTTCCGCTGGTCGGTGTCAATCGCAGGTTCATGGGTCGGAATACAAACTAGCTTTGATTGATTAATCTTCATCATTTCATTCAGGTTTTTCGGATGCTTCAAGTAGTAACGAATCACGTCTCATTGATGTCAAATAGTTAAAAGCAAATAACCGTATTGGTCAGTATACGTCGTATACACACTCGGGCGCCGTGTGCCTTCCAAATATGACATGACTTAGCAGAAAAGAAACCGGTTCTACAACCGAGCGAGAAATTTTGCACGTTACGCAAATTTGAACGAATCGACTATCGCACATGCTGCTTTCTTGTTGAACATTGTTGATTACATTTTTTCGCAAACGTTTTTATGCTTTTGTGTGTGAAAGTGTGAAGTTTTTGGCCATACAACTCTGTTGATGTTCATTATAATATATCAAATTCCATCGAACATTCATTGCTGATTCCTTTAAAGTTTCATTAGCAATGTTTATGTTTCCAATTTCATTCGAACTTTAGCTTGGATAGACTGTACGCTTCGTAGTCATTCTCAAGTTTCGGAGATTCGAGCTTCAAATAGTTAATAACGACGCCGTATTACATTTCAATTTCATTTTTTTTTCAATTGTCTCGATCGAGGTAATTTTTGGCAACCTGGGAAGGCCGCCGAGAAACTCCGTCAACACTTCGTCGGACGCTATATGTTTTGGTACACGGTCGAGCGTATTGGGCCTGAGAAGCACTGCTTGATTCATTAATCCTCTCTGCCGAAATAAACTTTTTTTTCTTAGAGAAACAGTTGCTAACTACTATTAATAAAGGCCCATATGATCTAAGAATGCGTAAAAAACAATTCGGGGATGTGGGGATGTCGTTTTGAGTGGGCGGGACAATCCAAAAAAGTTTGAGATGTGGACTTTTTTAGGATGGTGATAAAAAAAAAACTAAGACAGATAATTGAGTTCGATACTTTTCCCATGGAAGCTAATTATATTAGCTTACTTACAGCAAAATACTACTCCCTTGCGAGCGGCCTTTCGGCAGTTAACCAGGACATTCGCCATGGCTGACTAAAACATGCGTGTAGGCATGTTTTAGAGTTCTTTATTCGTTCTATTTATCAATTCCTTCTCAGTTTTCGCGACGAAATTTTTCAAATAGATCTCACGCTTCAGGTTTGCCCAGAAATTTCCGATGGGACGCAGCTGGGGGACGCTGGGCGGGGACGGGGATATTCAGCCGCTCCATCTCCTCTAACGATCGCTTCGAGTAGTGGGCCGACGCCAGATCCGGCCAGAACACCGCGTCTTCGCCCTTACGGTATTTCTTGATGAACGGCGCAACTTCCGGCAGGCACTACGTACTATAAATTTTCGCCGTTCACGGCCAGTCCGGAGTTAAAGAAACGCTGCTTTGACATCCCCTCGCTGATTGTCAGCCACAGCAGCACCTTCTTGGGGAACTTGGTGTGTGAAATAAACTTCACTTCGGAGCTCACTTCCTTCGTGGGGGAAGTAAAATACGAAGTGCCCTGGCAGTCGTTGCCATCCAGGGTGAGATAGGTCTCGTCGTCCATCATCACCGCCACGTCGCGATTCGCCGGGAAAATCGACATGACCAGCTCCGAGACCAGTGGACGGGACAGTGGCTATGGCAGCGTCATAGCCAGCAGCTCCGAGACCAGTGGACGGGACTTCCGCTTCCTGACATGTATGTCCAAGTTTGCCAGGCCACTTTTCCCTCGATCTTCCTCTTCACCCACCTTCGGAGCTTTTTGACGCTCAGAGTCGTCGGCCGTCCAGCACCGGGCTTTCTTTCGATGCTCTGATTGTTGTTCAATAGTGCCAAGGTGTTGTAGATGTCGGAACGGGCGTATCCGGCGTCCACAAAGTGCCGCACGATGTTCGTTTTCGACGCGGCGGGGTACCGTTCTTTGAACGCGCACACTTTTTCAGCTTCACTGTTTTCGCCATCACGGTTAGAGTTCGACTGATAAAGCTGTCATTTTTTTCTTCAGACTCATGGGTTACTATGATTGATGCTGCATGGGTAGTTTCGTCAGTGGGTGTGAAGACAAACCGTTGGAAAATCGGCAATTTTTGTCCATTTTTTTAATGCAAACGTTATTACAACCAGCGTACAAATTTATCTGGAAAGGTACACATTTTTTCGTTATTTTTGGTACAGATTCTGTGCGGTACAATACAGATTTTCGTCAAAAAGTACAGATTGGTACAGATTTTTTGCTGCGTGTGAAATTTCTTACATTTGAATAGAGCTACATTAAGGTACATGATGAATTTTACGTCGCGGTATCGCATGGTGCTGCTGATAATAAAAGGATTTACAATTTAATAATTGATCGATTTCATAAGGACGGACTTTCTTAAAAGGGTCGTCTGAAAGGATTCGCGTCGGACGGTGCGATCGTGATGATGGTTTCGAATTCCGTAATGCGCTTGATAAAAATCGATTTCCCAGATCTAGTAAAGGGTGTGTCACATCAAATTGCATCACGGAAAAAACGCTGTAGAAATTTAATTTTTAGGAATTATATCTTCAGCTTTCGCTTATAATTAGATAAGAGTGTATAGATCACGTTGGCCATGCTTCACTGTCAATTTTTCGTAAATTTGGAAAAATATCGTCGAACGAAAAAGAGCGCCGTGAATTAATCCTGTGCACTCATTTCGAGAATCCGGAGTTGTCACATCGGGACATCGGTAAGATGCTGGGAATCGTCCAATCCACGGTCAGCAGAGTACTAAAACGATACTTCGAGAACCTAACCATCGACCGGAAGGTGAAGAACGGCCAAAATGGATGCTCCGTCAGTGAAAAAGATCACAAGCGCGTAGTTAAGCAGTTTTGACGTGATCCGAGAAGTTCGGTCCGGGATGTCGCCAATAAGCTGAATTTGTCAAGTTCATTCGTCCAGCGGACCAAGCAGCGGGAGGGCCTGCGTACATACAAGGTTCAGAAGGCTCCTAACCGCGACGAAAGGCAAAACATGGTGGGGAAGACGCGAGCCCGGAAGCTGTACACCGAAATGCTGACGAAGCCGCATTGCCTGGTAATGGACGACGAAACCTACGTCAAAGCGGACTTTCGTCAGCTGCCGGGCCTGTTGTTCTTCTCCGCAGAGGACAAATTCAGCGTTCCGGAGGAGATTCGCAAGCAGAAACTATCCAAGTTTGCCAAAAAGTACATGGTGTGGCAAGCGATCTGCTCTTGCGGAAAGCGGAGCGCCCCCTTCGTGATGACCGGCACGGTAAACGGGCAGGTTTACCTTAAGGAGTGCCTACAGAAGCGCTTACTACCACTTTTGAAGCAGCACGAGGGCCCGACCATCTTCTGGCCGGATCTCGCTTCGTGCCACTATTCAAAGGACGTGTTGGAGTGGTACGAAGCCAACGGGGTCACCTTCGTGCCAAAGGAAATGAGCCTGCCCTACGCGCCGGAGCTTCGCCCAATAGAGAAATATTGGGCGATTATGAAGCAGGCCCTCCGGAAGCAGGCCCTCCCAAAAGTTGTCAAATCGGAAGCGGACTTCAAGAGAAAATGGATTTCTGTTCAAAAATTTCTGTGATTCTGTGCTTGGGCTCGAAGTATGAATAAAAAGAAAATGCCAAAAGTTGTTTAATAGTTTTTATTTTAATGTCTAAAATTTTCAAAAGGATCGCTTTACTGGGCGAATTTCTATAGCGTTTTTTCTGTGATGTAATTTGATGTGACACACCCTTTAGTCGTCAAATGTACAATGTTATTCGCTGGCTTTGTGCTAGTTATATATGTGAGAAAACCCCCGACTATTTTGAGTATGTTTTGTCCCAGATCAATAGATTAATTCCTTTTTTCTAGGCTGAAAGCCTAAATGCATGAATGAGTATTTCTAGTAATTCTATAGAGCTTCCCGAAATTTGTCAGTGAGAGGAAGGCACTTGCTATATTGCTATGGTCATGGCTTTCACATTATCTGCCTAGTGGTATACACGACCTTACAGAAGGATAGAAAGGCCAATTGGAGAGCCTCGCTGCAAGATGAGTGATAAATCGTGAATGACTTATTGGGAACTGAGATTTTTTCACCACCGAAACAAAAAACGTGTTTTTCATTTAAATAGAATACTAATTTGATACGGAAAAGGTAATTTTCATTCCTCCTGAAAATCAATTATCATTTGACGCTTCCCTAAACAAGTGAACACAGCTCAATACCGTCAACGCGGAATGATCAACGGTAGCGATTCTTGTTCGTTTGAGTATTGCGTTTTATTGCAAATCAAGTTCATATTAAGTAGTATGCTAGTCTAAATTCGTTGGCAAAAACTACTTTGAAGTAACGACCAACGAAATGTGGGTCACTTTCAATGAATCTCTTTACCACCGAACCAATGATTATTTATCGCATAGAACCAACGCTATAATAATAAATTGTCGCTAATGTCGCTAATTCTCTCATTCAAAGAAAGTGCCGAATTTTTTACGATTCTGATAATGATATGAAGATTTAATTGCGCTCGCGCTGGTTCTGTCTGCACGTGATGTGACAGTAAAGTATCGTGCCGCTATACATTTGTTTAACGAATGACACAGAGATAACGTGAGGAATGACATTAGATTACTAGAAAAAAGTCCATCCAATCTACCGAATCCAAAATAATTCGTTTTTGTTTTCACATTCTGACTAATTGAACTAATCATCTGACAAGCGTCTTTCTTGTTATAATATTCAAGGGCTTAAATTCCGATCTGAGCGCAATATCATAAAATCTGATTTTTTTATAACTTTTCAAAGACATACTGACTTTTTTTTTTACATTTTTTTGAAAAAAAAAGTACATTACTTTGTAACGCTCTGTAGCTTCAACGATAGCTTGCATTTTTTAACGTAAAAAAAAGTTGCTGGAAAAACTATACAAAATTTCTCTTCCATTAGGTATTGCAAAAATTGTTCATATGAAGCCCGAAAAAAATTATGAAAAAAGTGATTTCTGGTAGGGAACCAACTAAAAAGTTTTGTTGCCGCAGTTCGCCATGGTTGTGACTACATGCAAAATTTAGGCAAAAACATATGCTTTCAAATGAACACGTTTGTCGTTTCGGTGAGAAAAGCGATAGCCATTTTTTTACTATAATTTTTTTTAATATTAAGATTTTATCTAGGACTTATTTGAATCAAAACCATAATAGCCCATTGATGAACATTTTCATATTACAGTAATCTGTAGAGGATGAAATATAAATTTGGACTTTCACTTTTACATCACAAAATTTGTCATGTAAAAGTTTTAAAAAAGATTTTTTTTTCTTTCTTTATTAAAGAGATTTTCAGCCGAAGGCTGGTTCATCTCTGCAAAAAAAAAAATGAAATTGACCCTCTACAACCCAACCCCGGCTTTAGACGGGCGTTACCGTACGAATATGAGTTTGACTCAATTTTCATACATTCGCAATTATTGCAGAAATAAAAACCATTATTCTGAAAACAGATAGCAAACCTTTTCTCTGTCATATGACACTATGATTAAATAGAATGTTCCGAAAGCTCGTTTTGGACTTTCAAAAGAAGGGAAAAAAGATCTGCATGGTGGGGTAAGATTTCTAATTTGAATCACTGTATATGTGAACAAATAGTTACGCGTAACAGATCCGTGAATTGGTCTCCAAGTTTATGCTGTTTAACACCGTTGGAATATTTTAATGGGGCTATGGAGTTACAGTAGGTTTATTTTTACTGGTATTTTTTTGATTAAATAAAACACATTCTGTATCATCTACAAAAATATTTTCTGGTAACAATTCCAGTATTACTTTCGTAGCTCATTTCTCATTTGCATTCATTTTTTTCAGAGTTGTTTCGCGAAATTATAATGCTGGCCCACTGTGTTATCCAAGCACAGGTTCACCCGCCACCTTCGTAATGAACCGTTTGTTTACATCCGGAATGAATGCTTCGAAACGGAGATGTGTGTGATTCCATTCATGCGAGCGTGTAAATAACGTCAAAATCAGCTGTTCGCAATGTTTACAATTATTTCGTATCAGTCGCACGGGGATGGCACCAGTACGGATCGTGAAGGTTGTTATCTCTGATCCATTTGATATGGAAACTGCAATTCTTTTTTGCTGGGACGAATGATTTGTTTATCACTTCTAGAAGCACGCTGGAGAGAACCATGACACGTTAAACAGTGATAAATAGTGTACTGTGCGTAATGATGCATCCCCGACGACGCCATAAACTCTTATCAACCGTGGTTGCATTTGGATAGCGATTCGCAGACGGCAGCGTTGATAAGCGTACGAACCGATTGGGGACACTGCGAGGTACAGAGTTTAGTGATTCGTCTATAAGGGCCCGTGCCACAACAGCCTTTTGCCACAACGAAGAGAAGAGTGCCGAGATAACTCACTGCGAGATTTTTTTAATGGACAATTGTGATGTACAAACGGGTAAAATGTATCGAAGTTTGTCTCAACATGGAGACGGATTACCATCTACTGGTGAAGGTAAGGGTTTCTACCGACGTGGTTCAAAAATTAGGTATTTGTAGAAAATCAATTTGCTACGCAAACATTGCCTTACACATAGCAATTCCTGAACCGTTCACAAATGAGATTCTACGATTCATTCGCATATGCAGAGCTGGAAATCTGAACAACTCATGTCTGAGCAAAGCGAGGAGTTTAGTTCGAATTGTAACTGCAAGTAAGCAGATTGCTGTTTTGAGCCTTATCTAATTGATATGAATAAAACAGAAGTAAGATAGTGTAACAGAGAACGAGGTCAGAATGCTGCTGTAAATTTATATGGGGATGTTCTATTGCTAATTTGCGTTCTACATTCGTATTTTACAGTCTTCACTATATAAACTTATATTCATTCCAACTCTATGACACTTTCGGTGCAAGTGAATCATCTTGTGAGCTCTCAATGTATATTTATAGACTATAGCTGATCATCCATTATCAGGCGATAACTTTATCTTCAAACAAATAAACGCTAGATTCGCGAAATGTGATTATTTGAGAGACTTTTTCACACATATGAAGTAGTAATGTCACTGTTATTTTATGATTACACATTATTCCATTAAGGTCACTGGAGGCTCCACTCATACACACCTACAAGTCTGGCTGTGGGTGATTATGATCTTACCTATCAATCGTCTATTACGCTACTGTGTTACCAAGGTTTGACGAGATTGACTATTGTTCCATTTATGGGTGATAATGAGCGTAATAATGGTAATGATTCCAAAGCAGATGCGTCAGATCGGAGACTATTGCATCGATAGAAGCTGGAGTGTATAGAGGTTCGTAGTTTAGTTGATTGGCGCTCCGAAGTAATGCGCGAGGTGTGCATGTGACGGTTGGTTACATTCTCTTGTGCTGTGATTGAAATGAGTGGTTTTTGAAACATAAATTCGGTGAAAAAAGTGAAGGCTTCCGAAGGCATTTAAAAGCAGCGAACATTTTTGGCGAATAAATAAGCTAGAATTAGGAGAGTTATTTCCATATATCTCTTCGCCGAATATCGCCAACTGAAAAAGTTTTAACAACAAGGAAAAGGATCTCGAATTGTTATACTCAATATATCCGTCGAGCATGCGGTATATAGTAAGACTCATTTAGAGCTTTGTAAGCATGAGTTTCCTGCTTGTTCTATTGATTGATAGTAGCAAAAAATAAAGTGAACAATAGGAAATGCTGCTTGTTTCCTTGTTTGTTTGTTCCCGGAGTCTTCTTCCGTCTCCGGATTCGGATTCATTCGTCTCCGACTAAATGCGGCGAGTAGCATCATAACTAGGGTGCCGTTTTTTCAATTATTTTTCATAGTTCCGCCTTTTTATCAATTTCTATCGTATTTTGAGTACAAAGAAAAAAATACTTGTAATATTGTCCATTTGTACCACGATTTTTTTTGAAAAGCTATCCCTCCATCAGATATTAGTTATTGAGATTTTAAACGTTCTTTGGCCTTCTTGAAAGAGATGATGTATCTGACACTAAAGTTGCTGTTGATTTTGGAGATTTTATCAAAATTCTTTAGCATACTAGTAAAGAAGTATTTTCGACTAGTGTGATGCAAAGGGTTCTCAAAAAATAAAGAGAGTTGTGTCCAAGACAACACCGCGTTGTTGACACAGGACTATGAAATTATTTAATTCAATTCGCAGGTTTACCACTTCGTCTGGAGAGTTCATAGAATGGCAGGTGCCATGCTGCTGTATTTCTCTTGAGATTCCATTTTCAATTACTATAATAATTTTCGTCGATTTCGTGAACATCGAGGCCACGTCATCCGCGCCTTTTGTGAAATCAATCGGTCAGTGATTGCGAAACAGAGAGGCTTCAGTTGACATTGTAACATTCCCTGCTCAGGATCGGTGTTCCATGCTCAAAGCAATAGTAACGTGGTTGATTTGTGAGATCGCCACAGGAAGCTCAAATGGACAGCATAGGAATTGAAGAACACCTGTAAATGTGGAACGAGTAAGAGTTTCAACTAAGCAGTCACCGAGACATTCTGTGTGAAAATATGTTGCTGTTCCTGTTGCTGTTAATGTTCCCTCTTTGCAGAATTAATTACGTGATTATGCCAGTCGCAAAAGGCATCAGGATTATGAGAGGCTGACGTTTGATAAGTTATAAACGGGCGGGGTTAATTTGCAATATCTCGTCTCTCTACAGCGTCCATGAGAACGAATGCTACATTTGTATTTCGAGTGAGCGATTTACGCATACCCAATTCGCAGTGGCAGATATAAATTATATTTTATATCTACATTCGTTCCTCGGTATAGAAAGCACGGGTAGATAGGCACAGAAATGCACAGAACAAATGTATGGGAATATGGGTATGCTTCCAATTTTTGTTAATTTAAACCAGGGGTTTTGGTCCTTGCGAAGCTATCCAAGCTATCGCAAGTGCTCCCACATGAGAACCCACTTTGGAAAATATTTTTTATTGAATTTCACTTGGCATGTAGAGATAGAAAATGTACCTCCTTCGCTCTGGCTCATATGTCGTGTAATCGCGATGGGCAACCATGATAGAGCTGTTCTCAGCTGTTAATGCAAAAATGATCTGTTTTTGTTTCCGACGATAACTTTAAGCATGTAATTTGCAGGATTTGTTTGATAGTTTTCCATAATATTTTCCTGAAGTATATCATCGATGAAATGGCTTGAATGGAACAGTCTTTTTCGACACAAATTTATAAAGTTTGCAAAAATTTTCAACTAACAATTTCTCATCAGTGTGACGTTTTTATGATGGTTTTATTCAGTTGTATGCTTGATAATGCCTGAGCTAATGGTCATCAAATCATCTATTCAAGCCTTATTCAAGCATATTTATTATGAAATTATTAAGCTATAGCCAATATTGTTCGTTAAATGCAGTTTAAAGTCAATTAGAAAACGTTTATCCAACTCCAAGGTGTAGTGAAAACTTCTATTCGACCATATTCTGGTTTACTTAGCTCTTAGACTGCGATATCGAAGAAAATCTTTGTCTGACTGCATTATTTTCTTCTACCAAATTTCTTTAGATAGAATTTAAATAGAATTGACAGATGCTTGTTAGAGTATTTTACAGCTACTAGATAAAACTTGTTAGGTTTCTGATGAACTTTTGAAAAAAAAAAATAGCCAAGATTCAAACTTACAACCTTTGCCTTTGTCGAACATGAGCCTAAAAATACTGGCAGGAAATGCTCATTTTGGTAGTCCGTCATGTGTTGTACAAAAGCTGCCTTGCAGTTGAAAAAAGGCTTTCAAGTCGTTTCTCTGGCAAATCACCCAGGTGTTTACCGATGGTTGAACAGAAACTTCAATTCGGTCTGAATAAGCTTTTATACAACGTATAGTTCAGCATATTGCCTTATTGAGCACTCAATACTATAGTTCGACTTGATTGGTTTTATTACAGCTAATGATCGATTCGTGTCGGTAGGGTAGAGTGTAAATAGTCAAATAAAAAATATCTTTCAGACTCAAATTGCGTCTGTTGAGCTTTTTCATTTTCGAATAAAGCACTCTCGAAACTTTTCACTGGCGTATTATCCAGCTGAATATAAATGATTGAACAAAAGCTTCAATTTGGTCTGAATAAGCTTTCATACAACAATTAGTCCAGCATATAGTCTTATTAGGCATTTAATACTATTATTAAACCATGATTAGTTCAATAACGGCTAATGATTGTTTGCTGAGTCACATTTTTATTGATTAAAAAGCGAGCACTCCGGCTATAAAAAGATTATAACATACCAATTCTTAGAAAATTTCCAATCCGATTGATATGCAAACCATCAACATCCGACTGAAAAATAAAAATAGTTCTTATCATTCAAACTATTTAGTGAAAACGTGTTTTTTGATTTGCCAATCTTGCTTTGAAACATAGTCCTACGTCAAAACTTGTTGATTGAAGTAAAATACAGGAGACTAAATTTCTAAAAATTGTGAAAACTTTTACCATACTGCGTTACTTTAAAAAATGAAAGGCTAGTCTAGTTACTAGTTAAAAACAAAAACAAAATTGTCGATGAAACAAAAACATTCCTATCTTTATACATAGAGGTAAGTTGCATTACGGTGACCATGAAAAAAAAACTTTTATATTTCAAATTCTACAACAAAATTGTCCTCATGCAACTTTTAGAGCTTATCAAGACCAACATTTTGCGATGCAGAACTTGTCAATATCTTAATCCTCCTCAATGTTATTAATTGGTTTTCACCCGAGGAATTCATGATTTAAATTTTAATTTACTCAACAAAAAAAAATTACCTGAATAACCTCTAAATGCCAATTTCCACTTAAATGCACCTCCTGGACCATTGTGCAATGGCCTTCGTTAAAAAAATAATTTTGACAGCTTGGTCGTTAATGTAGACAATGCAGTTCAAATGTTCTCCATTATTGTGAACTATGCTATTGACAGGCATGTACCGAAGCGAACTACTTTAGAGCATTCGCATACTCCATGGCAGACTAGGGAACTAAGTCAAATGAAAACAGCAAAGAGAGCGGCATTACGTCGATTTGCCAAGTACCGAACCGTGCCACTTAGGAATTATTATGTGCGACTAAACAATGCATACAAGCGAATTACTCAATCGTGTTATCGTAGTTACATAACTAACATGCAGCAGAAACTGAAATCAAATCCTAAGTCTTTTTGGAAGTTCGTAAACGAGCAAAGGAATGAGTCCGGTCTACCTTCTACAATGGAGTACAATGGGCGCTGGAGTTCTGACATACAAACGATATGTGACCTATTTGCTGATAAATTTGGAAGCCTGTTTTCGGATGAGTCGATAACACCCGAGCAAATTGAATCTGCTGCTGGAAACGTACCTTTTCTCGGCCAGTCTTGCTCCCATATCGAGGTTGACGAACCAATGGTACAATCTGCTATGAACGAACTCAAGGCGTCTTGCTCAGTTGGTCCTGATGGAATTCCGTCTATTCTATTGAAGAAATGCGCAGCTAATCTTTGTCGCATTTTCCGCTTATCGTTGATTAGTGGAAAATTTCCAACTTCCTGGAAGTCGACGTTTTTGATTCCTGTACATAAAAAGGGTGCCAAGACTCAAATCGATAACTACCGAGTAATTTCGGCACTAAGCTCGGTCGCCAAACTGCTTGAGCTTGTTGTCTTGGAACCGATCTTTAGTTTCTGCCAGCATTATATTGTAGAAGACCAACATGGATTTATGCCTAAGAGATCTACTGTAACCAATCTGTTGACTTTAACGGCTTATATAACGGAAGGTTTCAATAGCGCCAAACAAACAGATGCGATATATTTCGACCTGACAGCAGCGTTTGACAGCATTAATCACGAAATTGCGATTTCTAAAATGGAGAATTTGGGGTTTGGCGGCAGAATAATCAGTTGGCTGCGGTCATATCTAATCGGTCGCCAGCTAGCAGTAAAAATTGGTGATCATTTCTCGCGCAAATTCGACGCGCCATCTGGGATTCCTCAAGGCAGCCACCTGGGGCCGTTGATTTTCCTCTTGTACTTCAATGACGTCAATTTTAAGCTGAACCTTCCGCGCTTGTCATTCGCCGACGATGTGAAAATTTATTTTATAATCAACTCGACTGCCGATGCCTGCCTACTTCAGCAACAGCTGGATAGTTTTGCCGAATGGTGTATTGCTAATTGCATGAAGGTGAACCCAATTAAATGTGCCATTATCACCTATTCAAGAAAAAAGGAACCGATCTTGTTCGATTATAAACTCTTGGATACTTCCATCGAGAGAACCAACTGTATCAAAGATCTAGGGGTACTTCTAGACAGCAAACTATCGTTCCAGCAGCACATTTCATATATTGTTGGCAAAGCTTCCAGAAGTCTGGGCTCTTTGTTTCGAATCGGTAAAGATTTCAATGACATATATTGCTTGAAGTCTTTGTACTGCTCGCTGGTACGTTCGACTCTTGAGTACGGCTGTCAAGTTTGGAGTCCTTACTACCAAAATGGTGTCGACAGAATTGAAGCTGTACAGCGCAGGTTTGTGCGCTTTTCTCTTCGACGCTTGCCGTGGAGGGATCCTTTTCGGCTACCCAGCTATGATAGTAGATGCCTTCTAATCAATTTAGACACCCTAGCTGTTCGCCGCAATGTCGCCCGTGCTATGCTAGTGTCTGATGTCCAGAGTGTCCGGCGTTGCTCCGTTCATTCCAACTACAGGTGCCTCCAAGAAGTCTGCGGAACCAAAATTTGCTGCGTATACCGGTCCGGCGAACAAATTACACGACCTACGGTAGTATATCCGGTCTGCTCAGAATGTTCAACAGAGTTGCAGAGGGCTTTGATTTCAATTTATGTAGGGTAGCTATCAAACGTAACTTTAAGAGAATATTAACCAACTTAAATATCATTAGGGCATAGATTCTGCCTGTTGATTATTGTAATAAATAAATGAGTTAAAAGGCCACCAACTGATGTCTCTGGTAGGAAGCAACCATAGTTTTAAGCATCGGTTTTCAGTTAAAGCCAGTAGTACCGCAAGACACTTTTCTTGTGAAAGAAAATAAGAACGCAATCCTTCAAAAATACTAAGCATCCTCTCGATAGATGGTCCAAGAGAAAGGAATCGTGTGTCACCCTGCTGAAGCAATTTAGCATCATGTTCACCGGCGAATTCACAAAAACTCTTCAATTTTCCTACACGAATCGTGTAAATTTGAATATATTTATAAAGTTTTACAACGGAACTGTCAATATCGATTGCATGTTGAAGACAGTTGTGTGAAATCTCTGCGAATACAACATTGTAAATCCCAATTCATTCATCAGATGTTCATTCGAATAAAATTATCGAAAATAACGATAATGAATTATTAAGGAATATGTATAAGAATTTTCTGTATATTCAAAATACGGTACAAATTGATAAAAAATGGGATAATTTAAATTGGTCGAAAAAACGGTACGTCTAAGAATTTTCGAATGATTGGTTTAATTCACTCAATAAAACACTTCAAAAAATAACATGACTTTTCTTTTTTTGGTCTTATGTGCCCGGTTTTCACTCATGAACTATTTGGTTAGCCTAATCTTAACATATGGATCGTATCCGATTCCACAACTTGGCGCCATTGTGAAAACAGAAACCAACCAGATACTATGACCAAATGCCAATCGCCGCACGACCGCCGAACTCATATCAATTATGACTGGGCAATGACGTTCAAACAATAATGATTCGCAGCTTACGTGAAAGATTCTTAAAATTACAATACCAGTGGGGGGCACCGTTGTTTGGAATGCTAATCTCAGCGCATTTGATAGCCTATCAGCTGCTGGTGGACATCCGTTATCGCTTTTCTTGTACATTCGGTCAATACGCAGTGGTTTCCGATTTGCTTCCCGCTCTCTGTTCCCACCATTCAACGTTGGCGATTCATCGATGTTAAGAGCTGTTCTCTCTTTAGTATTAAGCCAACGAGTAACTTGAGTGGTAGAAGAATATGACGGCAAGTATTCCAGCTAGCACGATGTCCGTGCCATTGGATTCTAAATTCGCTTTGGCCCAGAATGGGTCAACACACAAGAAGGGTAACCTTTAAACATTCGAATAACAAATCGACGTTGATTGGCGTGATCTATTTTCTTAATTTACAGATGCGGAAGACGACTACACCGAACGAATCCCCCACTTGGGGACACTTGTGTCCGAACGATGCCGAAACGGATGCTGCAGTGTGAAGCTTCTGAAAAAGCGCGTTCCCATACTCCATTGGTTGCCAAGTTACCCTCGACGATATCTGTTCGAGGATCTGGTGGCCGGCCTTACGGTAGGTTTGACCGTGATCCCACAGGGCATTGCGTACGCCGTGGTCGCTAGTCTAGCCCCACAATATGGACTGTACTCGGCATTCATGGGCTGTTTTGTGTACTTCGTGTTCGGAAGCTGTAAGGACGTATCGATCGGACCGACAGCGATCATGTCGTTGATGGTACAGATACATGTAGCAAATCTGGGACCGGCGTTCGCTATCCTGTCCGCGTTTCTAGCGGGGTGCACAATTTTGGTGTTGGGGCTGTTGAACCTCGGTGGGTAGATCATCCGATGCTCTTGCTGTAACTAGTTCTATTCCGGATTATTGTTAGGTTTCCTGGTACAATTCATTTCGATGCCGGTGACAGCAGGCTTTACTACTGCCGCAGCGATAACCATCGGCAGTGGACAAGTCAAATCGTTGCTTGGTCTTCCTGGGAAATCGAATGAATTTCTTGAATCGTGGATAAATGTGTTTGAAAACATTCAGCAGACGAGACCGTGGGATACAGTCCTCGGCGTGGGAACGATCGTTATTCTGTTGCTAATGATGCAACTGAAAAATCTTCGTGGACGATGGAAGACAACGGGAAAATATGTGTCTCTGTCAAGGAACGCTGTGGTTGTCATCGGAGGGACGATACTCGCGTACTGTCTCAGTACAGATGGGACGGCTCCATTTCTGTTGACAGGCAAGTTACGTTATGGTCTTCCTCCTGACAGATTTTTTTTTATGTTCTTCTATATTGCAGGTAATGTAACATCCCGATTGCCTCCTGTGCAGCCACCTCCCTTTTCAACGGTGGTCAACAACCAAACCTACGAATTCCTCGACATGGTGTCAGAGCTTGGAACGTCACTGTTCGCTATTCCACTTATCGCCATTCTGGAAATCATTGCCATCGCAAAAGCCTTCTCGAAGGGTAAAGCCGTTGATGCCACTCAGGAGATGATCGCTCTGGGTCTGTGCAACATAGCAGGATCCTTTTTCTCGTCGATGCCTGTTACCGGATCGTTCACTCGTTCCGCTGTTAACAATAGTAGCGGGGTACGAACAACTGCCAGTGGTGTAGTCACGGGAATCGTGGTGCTTCTGGCCCTCAGTTTACTCACCAGTACGTTCTACTACATTCCAAAGGCCACATTGGCCGCGGTTATCATCGCAGCCATGCTGTTCATGACCGAATTTCACGCGGCGTTGGAGATTTGGCGCACAAAGAAGATCGATTTAATTCCATTCCTCGCGACCCTTATCGCTTGTCTCTTCGTCGGTTTGGAGTATGGAATGCTAGTGGGCATAGGTATTAATTTGTGCTTCACATTGTACCTAACCTCCCGCCCGCAAATCACCCATCGCATCCAGCGGGTTAACGACACCGATTTGCTCGTCATAACTCCCGACCAAAGCTTAATCTATTCATCCGCGGAATACCTCAAACAGAGTGTACTAAAACTTTCCCAGCGAAATCTAGTCGATGTGGTTGTGCTGGAGGGATCAGCGGTGGCTTACATCGACAGCACAGTGGCGAAGATTCTCGCCAGCATGGTCGGAGATTTAAGAATTCAGGAACGGGCTATGGTTTTCTGGAACTGGCAGCGACCAGCGCAGAACACCGCTTTTCGAATGGACGCCGAGCTGTTTGTGCCACTGTTTAGGAGAGCCGACACCCTGGAGGAGATTGTTAGTGACTTGAGGCATGATAACCTCATTCAAGCCTGACGACGATGTCAGCAGCCTGGGTTTCCTCGATAGAATGTAATTGAGGAGCTTTTATTCCGCGATTGAGGAAGAATGTAATTATTCCAAAACCAGGAATGTGATATGAGGGAATGAACTTTCACCGCTAGTGACAATAAGAACATATCAGAATAAGAAGGCTTGTTCAAGGCTGAAATTTTGCTTCAATTGAGATGACATCCCTCGATCGCCATCATAGAAACACGTCAAAGAATTGCCAAACGAATAGAAGCTTTGGAGCTAAATTACTTCCCTTCGATTTGAAAAACAGCAAAAATTATCCCAATTCTGGAACCCGGGGAGGATCAAAAACTACGTCAAGCTACAAACCAATTAGTTTTCTTCCAGCTTTGAGCAAAATCTTCGAGCGTCTTCTGTTGGATAGATTGACGAAGCGTCTGGACAGGAACAGTACCTTCTTGCCAGAGCAGTTTGGCTTTAAGAAAGGGACACTCTACTGCACATCAACTGGTTAGAGTGTTGAACATATTAGAAAGGACAAATCTGGATCAAAGTCAACTGCAATGGCAATACTAGATGTCGAAATGCGTTTGATAACGTGTGACACGATGGACTTATAGACCTAAAGTCTTAAATTTGTGTATTTGGTGAGCAATAAATCACCGATTCTCATAAATCTCGGACTTTATTTCTTCATCGTACAATTAGGACTGCCACTCTCTTATCCAGTGTCCAGTTCAATGCTTCGATAAGTAAGTGGATGGGGTACTACGATGTAGATAGGGATGCTCTAAATTTTCGAATAGTTCACAGACTGATATATAAATTTAACCAATTAACTGCTAATTTAACATCCCGCAATTGCTTTTCTATTTTCGCCATAACTTCCGCAGTTCATCTGATAGCGCTGTCAATTTATGTCTGAAAACTCATGGGATATTGTGATTGACGATGGACAAATAATCTCATCATTGACCGCATAGTGTATTGCCTCTGGATTTCTTTATCAGACAAAACATTACGCAAATCTACTTTATTACGAATGTAAACATTAATTTATTCGTCGATTGTCTTAAATCACTTAAAAGTCTAAAAATCGCGAAGTTCCTATTTACAATAATGACACGAAAAGACTCGTGGAGAAAAATTTTTACAATAAAAAAAACTACCGTTCACTTACACACTAATTAAGACTCTGTTCAATCTCTTGTATTGTTCTCAATATTCCCTCTGCCGATGAGATTTGTATTCATGGATAAAAAATCATCCGTTGTGTTATTTACTATTAAATTCGCTTACCGAAACTTCTTAAACGATAGGAAGACACGAAGAAAGGCACCATGAACGAAGTCGGGGGGCGGAAATCTACGAAACCCGCTTTTTACGTCCGCACGGGGAACCCAAATCTTATTCCTAAAAAATGCATCGGTCGGATCGCTTAACTTACTAGAAATCTTAACAAGTCTACATGACAAAATACACACAACACGCACTCTGAATGAAATCGGGGGTCGTTCGGATCACTGTTCTCAACTTCTACGATTAAAGCCTATCATCTACTGGATATTCCGAATAAACGGGGGAAACGCACAAATTATCACTACTTGTATACAGTCCTTAAATCTACAGTAAGTCTCAATCGATGAGTCATTGTTGCATTTGTTAATCGAACTAGTTTTGCCTAAAGAAACACATAAAATAAAGCTCTGCAGCTGTCTACTGAATCATCTGCAGATAGCGGTCTTCCTCGAAGTACGAGCTGAGTGAGGTGCTCATATCGTTGATCACAAGGTTGGAGGAGCTGGCGGCGGCACCGGTTGCGGTCGCTGCCGTTGCCGTCGTCGCCGGATGGGTACTGCTGCTTACGATGTCCGCTGCGGACTCGACCCAGCTCTGGCAGTTCTGGACGTATTCCAGCGTACGCTGGTAGGTCTCCGAGCCCATTGCGGTTTGGGTTCCGTTAGCGGAGGCAGCGGCGGTGGCGGTGGCGACGACTGCGACGGCTGGGGCCGTAGCAGCTGCCGGTGGTTCTCCGAAGCCGACGGGGGTGGAAGGAAGAGGAGGCGTTTGGAGACTGCTTTCCATGGGTTTGGGGGCTTGCTGGAGGGCCGAAACTCCGAGTGCGGCGGAGCTCGGAGTCGGTACCAAGCTTGCCGCTACCGCTGGAGACATTTGCGATTGACTGATGTCTCCGCATTGAATTTCCACGTTCGATGCTGTTGCCGTGGTGGTGGTTGATGGCTGCTGTTGCACGGGAGCAACAGAAGGCTGGCCTCGCTGGCATTGGAAGTTTGAATTAAAATTAACACTAAATGGGTTTTTGTACTGTTGGGAATTGTTGGCGGAAGGTCCCGATCCGCCGGAGGGTTGATTGATGTGGAGCGCACCCTGCATCATCATTGCCAGACAGCAGTGGTGTGCACTTTGATCCGTTCGGTGGTAATAACCGATGAGGTTTGAGCATGCAATCTGCCGAAGTTGCGGAACCTGCTGACTCTGAGGGAAGCATCCATTGCGATTGTTGCTGTTCATAGTGGCATTGAAGTTTTGCATTTGGCACTGAACTTGAGTGGCTTGTTGAGGCTGTGGTCCGTAGTTGGAGGGGGTTCGCGGGGCGACAGCACTCTCGGGCATCATTGGGGACATCATCGGTTGTTGGGGCGTTTGAGGAGACATCACGTTACTCATGAGACTGCAGTCGTCATTGCTGTACTGCGATTGGGGACTCATCAGCACATTATTGAGGTTTGTCTGAGCCTTGTTGAACGATGCCGGCTGTTGTGGTTGAGGTGGTTGCATTGGATTCGCTGTGAATCCTTGAGGAGAATTATCGCTCTGATTCCAACCACACGCTCCTACCGTATCTGAGGGTGCGGTGGCGGAATTCGGTGTAGACATTCCTTGGGGAATTGTCGTCTTATTTTCCTGGTCAGCCACTTGATTGAGATACTGCAACATTTCGTCCGGAATAACTAGCTTGTTTTCCACCATCTCGCCTTCCTCGACCTCGTCCAAGACCACCTCCTGATTTGGATGTAATTTTCCCGTAGGAGGCGATGGTACCTTCGCCGCGGCTCCTGACGTGACGGTACTACTCCTAGGAGCAGTTGAGCTAGGCCGCGAGGGTCCTCCGAAGGCTTGACCAAATCTTCCTCCAGTAGCATTATTTTGATTGGCTGCTACCGGTTCCGACAATCTTCGGTCGATTTGACCCAACATCATCTGCTGCTGTTGGTAGTAGTTACCACTGCCGAGATTGTTCGGAATCGAATGTCTAGAGGATCCGGCCGCTGCGTTACCCATCAAACTGTGATTGAATCGCTGCAGGTGTGTTGAGATCAAATGCGAGGATGGAGGCGGCGGCAAACTTTGACCACCGGTGTTCGTGGCCGTCGACATCGAACTGGATCGCCTCGAGCTACCCGGCGAGATCGGGTCGTAGAACGATGAGTTATAGTAGCTGATGGGTCGCATCGTCGATATCGAGCTCTGCTGGGAAGCTTGACTGCTACGACGGCTAATGTCCGCCGATCGCATACTGTAATACGAGCTGCTGGTTGTACTGTTGTTACTATCCCTGCGATTCTGCGCCGGATTGAGGTAGGCATTCGTCATCATTGTATTCGTGCATGCAGGCGATGGACCAGTCGGAGGTCTCAGGTTACCCAGATCAGTCAGGCAGCTCTTGGCGATCGGTGATGACATCGGTGGAGGCGTTGTACCTGGTTCCATCTTGAGATCAGTGATCTTCCGGTTCAGTTCACCCAAACCGAAATGGTTGCGTTGGTTGTTAATCTCCGGGATGTTTGACAGTGGGTTGCTTACCAGGGATCCCTTGTTGCTGATGCGGTTTTTCAAACGATGTCGTGGTCCACCCGAACGGACTCCAGCCGTTGCAGTTGCCGTTGGACCACCGAGATCGACCATTTCGCGCAGAACGTAGGGCAAATCGGCTACCTGTTGAAGACCAAACATAATGGTTAGAAAATGTTTTCATGGATGTCCACATTTTTATAGGTTGACCAAATAAAGGGTGTGTCACATCAAATTGCATCACGGAAAAAACGCTGTAGAAATTCGCCCAGTAGACCGATCCTTTTGAACATTTTAGACAGTAAAATAAAAACTATTAAACAACTTTTGGCATTTTCTTTTTAATCATACTTCGAGCCCAAGCCCGTATGCTCGCACCTTCCTCTTTACCCCGTCCATAAGGTTCTGTACAACGTTAGGTTGTAGTTTTTTTTGAACAGAAATCCATTTTCTCTTGAAGTCCGCCTCCGATTTGACAACTTTTGGGTTCTTCCGGAGGGCCTGCTTCATAATCGCCCAATTTTTCTCTATTGGGCGAAGCTCCGGCGCGTTGGGCGGGTTCATTTCCTTTGGCACGAAGGTGACCTCGTTGGCTTCGTACCACTCCAACACGTCCTTTGAATAGTGGCACGAAGCGAGATCCGGCCAGAAGATGGTCGGGCCCTCGTGCTGCTTCAATAGTGGTAGTAAGCGCTTCTGTAGGCACTCCTTAAGGTAAACCTGCCCGTTTTCCGTGCCGGTCATCACGAAGGGGGCGCTCCGCTTTCCGCAAGAGCAGATCGCTTGCCACACCATGTACTTTTTGGCAAACTTGGATAGTTTCTGCTTGCGAATCTCCTCCGGGACGCTGAATTTGTCCTCTGCGGAGAAGAACAACAGGCCCGGCAGCTGACGAAAGTCCGCTTTGACGTAGGTTTCGTCGTCCATTACCAGGCAATGCGGCTTCGTCAGCATTTCGGTGTACAGCTTCCGGGCTCGCGTCTTCCCCACCATGTTTTGCCTTTCGTCGCGGTTAGGAGCCTTCTGAACCTTGTATGTACGCAGGCCCTCCCGCTGCTTGGTCCGCTGGACGAATGAACTTGACAAATTCAGCTTATTGGCGACATCCCGGACCGAACTTCTCGGATCACGTCTAAACTGCTTAACTACGCGCTTGAGATCTTTTTCACTGACGGAGCATCCATTTTTGCCGTTCTTCACCTTCCGGTCGATGGTTAGGTTCCCGAAGTATCGTTTCAGTACTCTGCTGACCGTGGATTGGATTCCCAGCATCTTACCGATGTCCCGATGTGACAACTCCGGATTCTCGAAATGAGTGTACAAGATTAATTCACGACGCTCTTTTTCGTTCGACGACATTTTTCCAAATTTACGAAGAATTGACAGTGAAGCATGGCCAACGTAATCTATACACTCTTATCTGATTATAAAACCAAAGCTGAAGATATAATTCCTAAAAATTAAATTTCTACAGCGTTTTTTCCGTGATGCAATTTGATGTGACACACCCTTTAGTTCAGGAATAAAAACGGGACACGTAAGCAAAAAAAAAATATATTGTAAAAATATTGAAACTACTCCAGTCGTTGCAAGATTACAAAAAGTTTTGGCAAATGATCATGCTAATGGTTTAGGTATTCTCAAAAAAGAGGATGGAAAGTTCACTTCTAATGCATCGGAGACCTTGAGTTTAATGATGCAAGTTCATTTTCCAGGATTACTATCTGTCTTGAGTGATAGGACGACTCGCATAGATTCACATACTGATTTGCAATAGAATCAAACTTTACCGTCTGAAGATTTCAATGACCTGGGTAAACCTGAGCACGAAATGATCAGTGAAGAGAAGCAAGATCTAGCGAGTTGTATTTTCACTTCTGCAAGAGTAGAGTGAGCAATAAATTCATTTGATCCTTTTAAATCACCGGGGAATGATGAGATCCGTCCTGTGACGATCCAGAAAAGTGGAGGAATTATAGTGCCCTGCTTAACTGAAATGTTCAAAGCTAGCTTACTATTGAATTGTATTCCAGAAAATTGGCTACAAATTCGGGTTGTTTTTATTCCTAAATCTAATAATAAAATGGGCTTTTCCCTGCTCCAAATAAACAAATAATAAAAAAGAAAAAAAAAAATATATTTCAAATGCTACAAAAAGACCAATAATGTGTAACAAGGGAGGGACCACAGTTACAGTAAGAACTGTGAAAGGATGCCCACAAGAAGGGGTTCTTTCACCTTAGTTGTGGTCATTGGTAGTAGATAACCTACTGTCACTCCTTGAAAGAACAGGATTTGAAATCATAGGCTTTGCAGATGATATTGTAATTGTAGTTCGTGGAAAATATGAGCATGTAATCAGAGATAGATTGCAATATGCTCTATACTTAACTATGACATGGTGTAAGGATGAGGGTTTATCTATAAATCCTCATAAAACTACTGTTGTTCATTTTACACGTAGAAGGAAAATGAAAATACCAGATTTGAATTTGCTGGGAACTAAAATAGTGTTTTCTCCAAAAGTGAAATATTTAGGAATAACTCTTGATAGCAAGTTCAATTGGAACTCGCATTTAGATGAACTAATACATAAGGCTACAAATGCTACATTCAGTAACAAATGGGGACTTAGACTTAAAATGATCTACTGGATCTAGACTGCTATAGTGAGACCTTGACCTAAAGTTCATTCGTGCTATAATACCTTATTGGGATCATGCCTACAGTCAGCAAGTGGAAATCACTCCAAATAATAGTGATACGACATCCTGATAAGGCTTACAACAAACAGGGAGATATTTTAGTGAGACATTTTCACTCCCCCACTGCCATAGAAAAGAACGAACTTTCATTATTTTTACGATACCATATTAATATTACTATGGATCTCTATGTCGATGTGTGTGATGTGGGAAACTAGTATTCATTTAAGCAGCATTTCACTGAAAATGTTACTGCTTTCGAGGACTAAAACTACGACTGCTCTCTGGGACTTTTCACTACATAAATAATGAAATTATTGGCACTGCTATTGGTATTATTCCCATATAAACAGCGCCTTCCTGAGAAAATTTTAAATAGCATTCTCGATGATTGGTCAGTGAGTAAAAATGGCTCAGGCTGGATAACACGAGAAACTTTGCCAATAAATAAGTAAAATAACATTTTTGACAGATAAATTTACATTTTATGGATGCGCATAATTATTTTTTTAAAAATAGTTTTATGATTTATTGTTTACGGTTGTTATTTTCAATGATACTACTAATGATATATTTTCAAGACCGCATTAACTGTTTTGTGATAAGGTGCAAATATTTTGGTTACAGAATGGTTTAAACATTGAAAAGTTTTAACTGCGCAGAATATGGTAGATTTAAGGTAAATGTTTGGAAGGCCACCTATTGATCCCTGGTAAAAAGTAACCATTGTTTTAGGCATGTGGTTTCAAATTAATTGCGGAGGACATTTCTCCTTCTTTGAAATAAAATAGGAGCGCAATTCGACAAAAATACTCCTCTTGATAGAAGATCCAAGAAAAAGAAATCACGCGTTACCATCTTCAAGTAATTTAACGTACCGTTTACTGTTCAACTCTTCAAATGTTCCATTCCATTCTTTGTTTTTGAGAGGCTTTAAACTTTGCAGTTCATTCGCCTCTACTTCAATTAGTCCACACTAATCGCGCAAATATGAAAATGTTTGAAAATTTGCTGTGTAAAGTTTCTGCGAATACAATGCATAAAATTTAAATTCAAATTCAAATTCGAAAAACATAACACGGTGCAACAATGTTTTCCCTTGGCTTCTTTAGATGATTTTTCATTTGGGTTTGACATGAAATAAAATGTCGCAATGTAGTCATCGCTATTCATTGGGTCTGATCATCAATGTTCTGAAGGTTTCTGAAAGTATCTGAAACGAATTAAAGAAATCACGCTGAGATGACTTCGGAAAGAGCACTGTTTTAGGCTCAATTCTTGACCGATGACTAAAAGGGGTACCTGTCATATGTTTTTAGCAATGCATTTCACTATGTTATTGAAAATAATGACGAAGAAATAAATATAAATATACTCATAATATACTCAAAAGACGGGCCATCGAAAAAAGTCGAAAAAACCAACACTCTGATCAATCTTACCTCGAGATCCTCATCCACATACGGCCACGCAGGGTCATCCATGGTACCCAAACTGCCCAGCTGCATGTTTCCGCCGTCGTAATCGTCCACCAATCCGGCAGTGAGCGCCGATATCGACATCGGACTGTTGATCGGTGGCTGTCCGGGCGAGTGGGCATCCGATTCGGACTTGATGCTGGGGCTGCTCATGCTCGTCGTCTTGCCACTCTGCATATCCTCGCTGCGTGGGCTTCCATCGTACATGTGGTTCGAACCCTCACCATCGTCACCTCCGTCTCCGCCACTTCCGTGTCCGCCGTGGCCACCACTGCTGCCACCATGATGACCGTTACCTTTGTGCTTTTTGTTCGCGTAGAACTCCGCCCCGTGTACAGTCTTCACGTGCTTCCGCAGGGAGCTCGGATCCGTGTAGCGCTTGGTGCAGCCGGGAGCTTTGCAAACGTAAGGTTTCTAAACATTTTCGAAATGGAGAGATGCAGTTGAACAAAAAGTTCGTCAAAAATTATGAAGCTGTGATCGTTACCTCATTGCTGTGGGTGCGATTTTGATGCTTCGCCCTGTCAGACGCATTGCTGAAAGCTTTGCTGCAGCCCGGGTACTCGCAGGTGTACGGTTTCTCCCCGGTGTGTGATCGAAGATGTGTTTTGAGGTTCTCCAGGCGGGAGTAGGCCTTGCAGCAACCTTCAAACTGTGAATGGATAGGAACGAATTAGAAGTTGTCATTGGCTGAGGTTTTGAGATTTGAACATTACCGTGCACTTGTGTGGCTTCTCGCCCGTGTGTCTTCTCATGTGTACCACCAGCATGTACTGTGCCTTGAAGGGCTTCTCATCCCGCGAGCAGTCCTCCCACCGGCAGACGAAGGATTTCTTGTTCGCGTGTATATGATCGTTGTTGATGTGCTTGACCAGCTCGTCCTGTGTGTTGTACTCCAGCGTACAATCCCGCCAGTGGCAGTTCGTCTCGATAAAATCGCCCGGTTCATCTTTGGGATCGGTGGAGTCCACCTTGGAACCACCTCCGCAGTTGCTCTCCATCCCATGCATTGGGCTCAGGTGAAGCCCATGGGATCCGTTGTGGTGAGTGGTGGATGACGCCGCCGTTGAGTGCGATGACATACCCTGGGTGGAAGTCGGACTGAGCTGGTGGTTGGAGGTAATCATGGCCGAACCATTCGGGGGGCTGCCCTTGTGCATCGGGACGTGTCCGGAAGGTTCCCGCTTGACGCGTGTCTTTTTCTGCTGGGCATTGCTCGCGCTGTCCGCTTCTACGCGAGCCACCTGGTTCGAGGAGGTCGGCTGTTCCGATTTCTTGCTCGAGAGATCGGTGATTTGCTATCGGTTACGAAGAAAAATATGTTGTTAGTTTATTGGAGGGTTCGGTGCTACAATGTGTCCAACTTCTATAAGACAAGGAGATGATCTTGCTGCTTGGTGTCATCGTTAACAAATAATTCAATTAATATTCTAGTGTAGTGGTATTAGGAACTACCATACACTGCATGATTTTTATATGTGTGTGTGCAAACGTTGATCGTAAACAAATGTTTTTTGAATTTTTAAAGTGTCAAGTTTGTATAATACTAGTTACATTTTTCGTTGTTCTAGTTGTTTTGAAAATTCCGAAAGGAAAAGTGCTCACAGAGAGAGAAAAAAGACAAATCAATGCATTTCACCCGTCGGATTAGACGATCCCATCAAGTAGTGCTAAATTATTAATCGTAATCCTCAAGGATACGGGAAGAAGTAGAGAGCCCTAAGTAAACTGAAGCTATCTGACTGGGATAAACGTGGACTAGTTAGAACAGCTTCAATTACCTCAAAAACGCTTATGCCAATAAAGGAATCTACATGTAATCTACAGGTAATACATGTTACCGGGGCAAGATAGTATACCCCATGGAGCTCGGTTATTCACATTGGCGATCCTGCCAGGAGCTGCAATTGTTTATTAAGTGACGATGTTTATTAAGTGTGGTGAGATAGTGTCTAAATAAGTTTCGAAAAATAAAATTCGTGAAGGCGAATAAACATGGCTGTCATCCGGGTCCAACGAACTTAGACAGTTAAAAGGTATGCTATGAAGGTCCTCGCTTTAGCATTAGTGAATAGCGTGCAATTTTTGAGGAATTTTCAACCAAATTTTGGTTCAATTTGTCTCCGAGTTCAATTTTATGAAAAAAAACATACAGAAAAACGGGTTTATATTAAAAAAATTACAAGTTTTTCAGTGTTTCTGAACACAACACTGCACGCTATTTTATATGTGTGAGTAATTTTCGTGTACGATACATAATTTCTACGCGAGTGATGTTTTTTTAATTTGCTTGTTGTATTTACGGATTGTGTGACTCCCACATGTCAGACGGTAGATGGAAGTGATGAACTTTTTTCCGCGATGGATAAGAAAGGAAGCGGCTCCTGACGAGCGCGCTAGATTCAAATGAAAGCGGATCGTTACGACCGCGTTATGTTCAATGAAAGCTGAGGGTAAATTGAAAGCGGATCGAGACGACCGCGCTAGATTCAATCGGAAGCGGATCAAGATAACCGCGCCAGATTCAAATGAAAGTAGATCGAGACGACCGCGTTAGGTTTAATTGAAAGCGGATTGAGATGACCGCGTGAGGTTCACGAGTTTTCTCGTGTTTCCCATCCCGTCTGTTGCGGATGGATCATGAAATAACATGTGTTTTCTACACGCTGTCTTTAGATGACACCTACTTTGATACATTGTATCTTACTTTGTGTATTTCAATATTTACATCAGCAGCCAATGTATTAGTTTGATGGATATCGTCGCAAAAAATCACATCCCAGCAGGACAATGTTATTCATACCAGCGAGAGAACTACGTAACGGATTAAGGACCAAAAACTTGTCTTATTGGACTGGCCGGCTCGCTCTCCAGACTTGAATCCTGTTGAAAATCTTAGGGGAATCCTTGTAGGCAGAATCTACACTGAGGGAAAGCAGTACACCACGGTTGATGAACTCAAGGCCGCAATTTCAGAGACATGGGAAAATATCGAGAAATCCGTTATTGACTGAAATGGCAAGGTTGCCAATTATTTACATGTGAATCTGTCACTTTTTTTAAAATTTTTAATTGATAATACTTATGAATTTTGAAATGGTCTTATAAAAACTGGACAATTGAAACAATCATATTTAAATATACTTTATTCTGAGCATTCAAAAATGTATGAAAAATGTAGTCAAAATCCTAACTGTTTGTGTTGCCACGAAACATATTCAAGGTGGTCTTATAGAAGTTGGACAGAGTGTGTAGTGATCCTGTGTCTTACCTGTGGCTTCGTTAGGGAGTGTCCGGGATGCAGTGGATGATGCGGTGGCAGTGAGAACATATTGCTCGTTGGGGGATGATGTCCTGGGAGGGAATGCAGAAAGCCGCTACTTCTGAGCAGATGCTGCAGATGTGGTGGCATCGCACTGTGAACGCCCAGAGCTGGTCCGAGCGCACTCGCTGATAGATGGCCGTACGATCCACTGGTACTACTGCTGCGGGACGCGTTAACCAGTGAGGCCAGAGAGTTGGGCGAGTAGCGTATCATCGAGCTGATATCGAACGAATCCGAATAGGGCGATGTGGACAGGGCCCGTTTGCGGCTAACGCTGGCTCGTATGCTTCCCGGCCGGGGACTGTTAAGTCTGCTGGCCGCATCAATGCTGAAGTGGAAATCGGCGCTCGCCAGCGAGCTGGCCGGGTGCAGATCGGCGATGGCGTTTCGTGCATTGATATACTCGGAGGTGAGACCGAGACCTGTAAGATTTGAAAAGAACAAAGATCGATTAGGATTTCATGCTTTATCCGTTTTGTTCGAAAAATGTTTTACGACATCAAACGACACTTGGCCAGCCGACCTCGACGACGTCGCGTATGTGGATAGAATTAATTGGCTGGCCAAACGAGCAAATCGATAATCCAAAAGCGATGGTTCAATGCTATCCTCGAGTTTTATCAATGAGTTCGATGAATATATGGTTGACGGTCGAATACATCCTCGCAACTACCCAAAAAAAAAGACTTTAGAGATAAAAATCTGGCTCCAACCGTAAGCAGTTCCCACAAGCGACAAAAATTATAATTGATGTGTTTGCTTTTGTTTTTAAGAGCTGGCTTCTCAGAGAATACCAAATGAAACAGTGTGGCGACGCTGGGCACGGAAAAAAAATGAAAAAAGAAATATCCAGGGTTGTTCAGCAGCTGTCAGCCTGCAGCGACTGACTGCAGCCAAGCACCACCGTCGTAAGCTGTCACGTAGAAATTGCAGCCGTGTAAAACCTTGATTAATACACTCGACTCGCCGTTCGTCATCACATCTTCCCGCGACGCGAGCACCGGGCGCTCTCTCATATTTTCTGCAAACATAAATTTAATTTACGAGTTTATGACTGCGTTTATAATGCGATTTGGTCAATCTTTTATGCGCTTTGTGCATTACGTTGAAAACGGCACGCATGGCTTTGCTTCTTTCCATCTCATTGAGACGGCTTTCCGCAAATTAATTGGACACACGTAGCCCTCCTTAAAGTGCCAATAAAATCGGCTGAGTCGATCTCCGCTCCGAGACTCGACCCGTTCCGACGATTAAATCAAATGAGAGTGACATCTATATTTCATCTTCGCGCTGTTGTCACCCGCCGTTGTGGTCGTGGGACGCGCGTTGGCAGAGATTAGGCTATAAATAAGCGAGTCGAGTCACTACCATTCATCCCATTCAGAGACAGGACAGGCGCGAAAACTCGACTAAATTGGAGTGAAAATTAAGCTATTGCTTCGTTGACCGCCGGCGTTTCCTCGATTTGGATTGTCGATGAGCGGACACTCGTCACCTGCCAACAGCGGCCAATTTCATGCCCGAACAGCAGCGAATGCAGCAGCAGTAACTAAAGCTGGACGTGATAAAATTATAAATAGTCACGCACGTTCTCTAGCTTCTGGCTGCCGCCTCGCATTTGTTTTGTTATTGTTTTCTGATTCTTGTCATACGCAAGCTTCTGCTCCTTTCCTCGCTCCATTCAATTCAACCCATTTAATGAGTTTTTCAGAATAATATTTAGATTCGTTTTCACCTCCCCCACCCCCCTCAAAAGCTCCTCCCATTACCACAAAAAACGAGTTAACGTGGAGGCTCATTTAACACACTTGCATGCATACATATAGGAGAAATGGGTAATACGCACCCCCTAATGGATTTATCTTGACCGTGCTCTTAAAATTTAAGGTAACAACTACCTCAGTACGTAGATTAGTTAACTCTCAGTCATCTGTAATCGTTCTGTATTTTAGATACTGAATAACAAAAGTGCTACGAATTTTATTTTGTAAGGCGCCCAAATTTTATATTTCCAATCATACGGTGTTAAATGGCCCAGCAAAAGTATAATATGCTCATAAGCTGTTCCTCTCAGAGAATATAAAGCTCAGAGAAACTGCTTGTATGAATGAGAGATTCCATCAATCTATTCACTTCATGCCCACCAGCGAAGAGAAGAACCCGTTTCTCCGGTGAGCGTGTTCTCACAGTATTCGTACATTAATCCTCCAGTCCGCGCTCTTTTTTTCCTACATTCTCTGAGCACATAATAGCATATAATATCGTGATGTTTTGCTCATTTTCGTTCATTATGATTACATTTGAAGACATTTGGTCGGGGTTCTGCCAAAACGGACCAAGCGCCATTTTTTTCAAAATTGAGTTACACACACGCAAAAGTGAGTCAAAATACATACCATTCTTGAAATTAGTCAAGAGCCGTTGCAAAATACTAATGTGTTCTGTAATGATATTATGTTAATAACTAGCATGTACTTGGTTCTCTCTGTCTGCAAAGAGAACGAAGTTTTGCATGTCAAGCAGAACATAATTTTGTTTTTTTTTTCATATTGACGTAGGATTACGTCTTTCGGGGACATATTGGGGTACAAATTGAAAATCGAAAATCGAGCGCATCGTGAAAATTGTCCATTGATGAGCTTTTTTTCTTTATTTCATCCATACATAACACAGGAGCCATCTCGTCCAGGACCACAGAGGGCGGCTTTGGTACGTGATACGCACCATCTAATGACTAATCACCATCCTTCTATCATTATCACTCGGTTATGGACACTGGTGAAGTGAACAAACAATACCTAACAACCAGACAAAACGGACCCAAATCATTATCGAAGAGTTCTTCTTTTTGGTTCTGAACCAAAAATTGACGACGATGTGTGTTGATTCGATAGCCTTGAGAGCGGAGGTTCTGGTCGGATGGTGCACTGTTTCACTGGGGGAAACGTGCCTCTGGACACTTGAACTTGAAGTTCTCAGCGGAAACACTTTCAGGAATCAGTTCTGGGAGGAACTAACTGGGCAAATGGCAAAAAACACACGTTACGACAGGATTAAAATGTAAACTCTTTACTACTCAGTATTCAGGCGCGTTTTGGACACATCTCCTCTACACTTTTGTTCCCCTCGCTCTCTCTCTCTTTCTTCTAGTCATCCATTGAAATTTTATGTCCGACGGAAGTTGTCTTCATCATCTGTTCGACTGGTACCAATAGAACCGGGCAGCAACCTTATTTATAACTCCCTGTCGCTCTCTCTCTCTGCTCCCGCCGATTTCGGACTAATGTGGCCCATTTGCTTGCGATGCACGTTTTCGTCACTGTCCTGTTTCCGACGGAATGCATCCACACCATCATCCCACTGGGTCCAGCTTTTAATGGAATTACAATTTTAGCGTGCGCTTAGCTTCCTAACCAAGAGCTAGAGAGTAGGAAGGTGGATCCGTGGTGTGTAGAAGTCGCCATCGTCAGCCGTGATTTATTGTTTGTTTTACTAGGAAAGACGTAATCGGAGGGGGAGGGATGGTGGGAAAATGTCAAACGGTTTGCCACGAGGGGCAAGCTGTCAAAACTCATGCTCGATTAGGTGCTGCCGTGGTGATTTTTAATTGCTTTTGTTTCGTCGCCTGCTTTGTTTGCTTGCTTAGGGTGTTTATTATCGGGCGCTTTTTTAATGTGATGTTGGATGAGCTTGAGATCATCACGGGTCGCTGATAGGTGTTGTGTTGTGTGTTTATTTATGCGATATTGATTGCTTTCGAAACGGGTTGTCTGCGTAATTGATGAGGTACAGGCTGTGTCGGTTGCAGGCCTATAATTGGAGTGTCGACAATTGTCACGCTGAGAAAAAATGTTCCACGTTTTATGCATATAATCTTCTATGCTCAGAATCTCCGAACCTCCTACAATCGTTTCCCCTTGAAACGGAGTATTAAATTATCGCAATAAAACATGTGCGCTAAATTGAAGACAGAAGGTGAACTAGAGTGTTGATACATAGTGGATCCACCGTTATCAAAACATACAGTTACTCATTTATCAATGGCGCCTTCTCAGTTAATCTTGAACCGAGATTGTGTCTGATAATGATTCTATATGGTTGGTATTCAGTCAGACCGGGCAAGTAACAAAATAAGAAAAAAAAAATGAGTCAATAGTAGCAAACAATCAATAAATTGTCAACCTACATTCTACTTTTATCAGATCACACTTATGTTACTAACAGCCAGGTTTGTGGCATAAATTTATTTTGACTGATCAGCGAAAACTTATAATAGTTTGCAGTCAGAGTGGACCAAGTGCCTACGACCATACGACAAAGTTATAAAACCCCGACATGGTAGGATACAAAGATTGAGTTAAAAACGGTCAACATCTACGGCTGTACAGTGCTAAAATGTTTCAAGGTGTGACCTTCGTTTATTGCCCGATTGAGCTGATACCCTATGCAAAATATCAGCTCAATCGGACAATAAATAAACGCGAACAAAAACTACAAATAACTCAAAAGTAGTCTTCGGGCTTGTTGATCTGATGGGAAGCACCCAGCAAACGTTAAATCGCATAAAATGCCAACATTGGAGGCGATATACACTAGAGTGCCATTGGATGTATGGGAAAAAAGGGACCTTCGAATTTCCAAAGGGAACTTGATTAAAAATGTTGACTCCCATGAAGAACTACTCTATGCAAAATATCAGCTCAATAGGACAATAAATAAACGCGAACGAAAACAACAAATAACTCAATTAGTGTCATCGTCAGTGTGCTGCAAGTTAGAAATCACTAGCAAAATTAATTTTCATGTGTCAGGCAATAGAACCACTGACAACAGTATCGCAATTGCCACACAATTTACACTCATGTAGACCGCAAGTGTTTAAATGCGTTGAAAGTAGTTCAAAAGCAAGGATGTTGGGTTCCTTAGGAACTGAAGCGAAGGGATGATCGGTGTTGTTTTTTTTTGGTCTGTGAACAACTGCACGCGTGGAAAAGTGATTTCTTCGTCGTATCGCCACGGGTGAAAAATTCATTGCAGCAGCCCATAGAGAAGAAACTCATAGGTCCCTGCCCAGCAAAATAGAAACTGAGGTGGGACAGAGCAAGCACAATATTTATAGTGCCTTCACGGCTATCCGACGACATGCATCAACGGTATTAACGCTCAAATTGTAAAAACCGAACCTTTGTGCTATATCTATTTTCCATTATTTCTTTAGCCCGAGCAGTTGTGTCAGACATCAGCATTGAGGAAGTCTGCTGCCCGCTAACTGGAGCGAGACTGTGACTTGAATAATGATGATCATGGTTTGACTTAACTTCTTGATTTTTTATAAGTACATAGTTGAGATTTCTTATGTCAAACAACACGCCTTGGATGTATTTTGAGTGCAAACTGTAAAATACGCGTATGCCAGAATTTTCTAACGAAAAAATCTTCAACGAAAAGTCCCCCCGTCAGAGTGGGAATCGAGCCCCTGGCAAGATAATGTGCGCGCTGGTTTGAATAACAGGGGGTTTAAAATGTATCAGCCCATTCGTTCTTAGCCCTGAAAAGGCCATTTAAAACAAAATAAACTCTCAGCTATTTGTAGAACCTCACCGCCGTCTGATCCCTAGCCGGGTCACTAATTAATTGTAAATGCTGTGAATTCGCGAATAGTTTGTTTATACTCAAGCGTAAATTTGTGGTGGTGCAACGTAAATTGCAATATTTATCCTATCCACATTGTGCGTAGAACGAACCATTTCTATTTCATAAAAATATGCCCTGTTTTCTGGTTAGATGCCATTACTGAAAGACGTAGGGGTAGTGGGGGCAAAGTGGTCACCTGCTTGTTTGGTAGTATAACTATTGACTATAGATGCCGTATTATGTTTGAAGAATTTCATGAGTTTTGAGTCACCCTGTACTTCAGTAGAGTTGTCGCATGTCAAAATATATATAAAAACAGAAATTGCTCTCTCGATAGTCATTCGGTCGTAGTTCTGTACGCATGGTATATAAGGAATTTCTCGTGAAATTTAGTTTATTCAATTTGCTATATTGGACAAATCATCAGTTTGGACAACTGTTCACATATTCTAGGAGAGGTGAACAGATATTTTGTTTTATCTCAGCGATTAATTAACATAGAAATTATTTTCATGTTTGGAGGCAAAGTGGTCATAGGTGAATAACGACTTACAATGTTCTGTTTACTAAAGCTGATATACCGCATCACATTCTGCTCTTGAAGAAGATCCTTTTGTGGCTTTGACCTTGGATAAGTATGCCACTTCAACTAAACCAAGCCTCATTATGCGGAACGTTATGCGTTTCTTACTACTTTTTTGTATACATGAGAAAATTCAAATTGAGACTTCAGGTGAGTAGGCCAAGCTTGTTTCATACATGTACCTACTATATCAAATATGATTTGAACAAATTTGGTCGAAAAAACGCATAAATCTATCCCATTTAGCTTGATATGTGCGAGTGACCACTTTGCCCCCACTAGGTGACCACTTCACCTCCAAGCAATAAAAATGTGCGATTTTTCACCTTTTTTTCTAAAGGTGAAAAGTGTACTCTTTTGAATTTTTATAGTAAAAGACGTTTGCTATTTTGAAGAACAATGAGTTGAACTATAATATTCTTCGAGAAACGGGAATTGAATCGGTACGTGGACGCTGGAAATGAGCATGTTCCTTAGGGTGACCACTATGCCCCCACTTCCCCTAGTCCTTTGTAAAAACAAAAATTATAGGAGGTTGTGTACAAGACACGACCGGATTGTTGACGTAGGAATAAGCTATTATTTTACTCAAGTCGCTTGTTTATAACTTCCTACATTATTTTGGAATGCTTCGAAATACTGAAAATAACTGTTTAGTAGAATGGTTGCAATGGTTTTTTTTTATTGTAGAATCAGTTGACGATAATCGTTTGTCAATGCATTGAAAATTTTCACTCGAACGCTGTGTGACCTATTTTGCACTTGACATACACTCGGCTACAGGCGATTATATACTTGTTGCAACAATCCCATTATTCCACATCTTATAACTACATCAATCTATCTTCGGCACCGCATGGAAACAAAAACAGTTGAAAGTATCAAGCGAACGAACGTGATGAAGCCTCTAGGCTTTAAACTTTTCAGTTCATTCGCCTCTCTCGCAAGTTTCAATGATATTTGATACTTGTTATTTAGTATTGCCTCAGTAGAATCACATCTCTAGACATCACGTCACGTTTTTATGGAGTAAAGTTAGCGTTAAAAGCTATTTTTGCCGCGAACGGGTTTCAGCTATTTACATACCAAACGAATCGGAAATTCTCTAAGATTTGTTTAATATGCGATACATTACAATCCCCCGGTATGTAACTAGTTTAAATTGATGAACATATACTTTTTTTGTTCTGCTAATTTGTGAGCTTACCTAGCTGTGCCATCAATAACGAGCAACTTATCGACGAGCAATGAAAGGGAATATTTGCTAGAGCATAAATATTGGATCTCTGCTGAGGCAAACTTTCAGTCACGTTCTTTACTCTGAGCAATGAACATCGTTTGTATCTCCTTCGTTTCGGCTTGAATTGTGGAATGATGTCTCTGGACGCCATTGCATTAAAGTTCTGAACTGAAACTAGGTAATGATTTCTAGGGGTTTCGTTATTATTACACACACACAATTTTGACAAAAATCAAGCATAACCAGATATGACAATCAGAAGAGTCCGCCGGACCGTAGCTTGAGTATGGCTGCATAAGAGCATCTGAACAGTGCATGCAACAATCAGTATCAATCACATGGAAACAGTATAAATTTTGAACACGGTGTGGTGACTGCCCCAAGCTAGGCAGGACCGCAGAAATATAGAACCCTTGAAAGTTGGACAAAAGCAGTAATGAACTATTTTTTTTTGGGGAAGTTACAACTTGGACTACAATGTATTAGGCTGTCAAAAAAGTCCTGCGGTATTTTTTTTGAATTTTCATTTGTTCATAAAATTAGTTACAATCATCTGTTTTAAGTCAAATATGCGCCGTTTTGTTCGATGACTTGTTCCCAACGAGGTGCCAACTTCATAATACCCCTGGTATAGAAGCTCGCTTCCTTATTGGCAAAAAACTCGGATAGCCCATTTTTCACAGGCCTCTTTTGTGGCTAACTTCTGACTACCTAGCTCGTTCGCCATGGACAAAAACAGGTGGTAGTCACTTGGTGCAAGGTCCGGACTATACGGCGGATGCAAAAGAACCTCCCATCCGAGCTTCCGGAGCTTCTGGCGCGTCACCAAAGAAGTGTGTGGCCTGGCGTTGTCCTGATGGAAGACAATACGGCCTCTGTTTATCAAAGATCGCCTCTTCTTCATGAGTGCTACCTTCAAGCGGTCCAGTTGTTGGCAGTACAGGTCCGAATTGAGCGTTTGGTCATAAGGAGGCAGCTCATAATAGATTATTCCTTGACAATCCCACCAAACACACAGCAGAACCTTCCTGGCCGTTAATGAGGGCTTGGCCACCGTCTGAGCCGCTTCGGCGGGCTTCGACCACGACCGTTTGCGCTTCACGTTGTCGTAAGTGACCCACTTTTCATCGCCAGTCACCATCCGCTTCAGAAACGGGTCGATTTTGTTGCGATTCAGCAGCGATTCACATGCGTCGATACGGTCAAAATTGTTTTTTTTTGCGTCAACGTGTGTGGCACCCATACATCGAGCTTCTTTGTGAATCCAAGCTTCTTCAAATGGTTAATAACGGTTTGATGACTTATCCCCAGCTCTTGGCCGATGCTATGGCTGCTACTTTGCCGGTCTTTCTCGGCTAATTCAGCGATTTTTTCGCAATTTTCGACGACAGGCCTTCCGGAGCGTGGCGCATCTTCGACGACCTCTACACCAGAACGAAAACGTTGAAACCATCGTTGTGCGGTGGAAATGGAAACTGTATCGGGTCCATAAACTGCACAAATTTTATTGGCAGCTTGACATGCATTTTTGCCTTTGTCATAGTAGTACTGTAAAATATGTTGGATTTTCTCTTTATTTTGCTCCATATTTGCGACACTATAACTCACGAACGACTTAACCAAACAAAACACTGTCATGGACTATATTATAGCGCGCAAAAATACATTTCCAACAAGCTATAGTATGACTCGATACAATGAATACAACTAGAACTACGCGCTTACAACGACACCTCGCGGAAATACCGCAGGACTTTTTTGACAGCCTAATATTTGGTCAATTATAACATTATATTACAAAACAATAGCGACTACGGAAGCCAGAATCATTAACGAGGTCAATCAGTATTGTATTGCTGACATTGTCAGCGGTTTTGTTTTTTTCTTCTTATCAATGAGCCCGGTCAAATCAAAACACTCAATCGTATAAAATGAAAACGGTTGTTCAACGTAATCATGGATTTCGATTGTAAATCAGCAGACAGCGTTATAACGTTATTCATTATTTTGCTAAATTTCCGCTGACAGTGCCCATACTACAATGTAAAGAATCAACAAGGTCCCCGTAGCTAACTAATAACATGGCGTAGCCAAAACAATCTGGTCAGAACAACTTCTCCAACAACATAAACTTACCATGCAACGAAGCGGACGCGTGCTGGAGCGAGTACAGATGCTCCATGTAGCCGGGTATCCTGTACGCCGGATGGAAGTCCCCTGGGTGTGGTACCGCCGGTACCGACGGTAGTGTGGTCTGTCCAGCAGACTGCGGACCGCCGCCGGGTGGGCTGCCACCATTGGTAGAGGGCAGACCGGGACTGGAACCTCCAGCGGCGCCTCCGTTTGCGCCGCTATTGCTGCCGCCGGATGTGGCCGGGGGTGAAACCGTGGTCGGGTGGGACGATGGTGGTGGTGGTGGTGGCGGTAGAACGGTACCGGCGGCGGCGGCGGCGGCCTCTGCGCTTGCCACCGCTGCGGCAACGGCAGCTCGACGGGCGCTTAAAAATTGCAACTCGGCGAAATTTGCATTGCTGGCCAGTCTGTGTGTGGGAAGAAGAGAAGAACAAAAATCATCAAATTAAAATATTATGTTACACACATTGGGGTTGCGTTTTTTGGGGAAGGCGAAAAAGTTTCGCTTGATTGCGCTCCAGATTTTTGTCGTCTCGTATCGGTATCTCGCTTCTCGCCATATAAATCGGGAGGCAGATATATGTATGCTAATCAGGAGCTTCTTGATCGGCGGATACTCGTGTTAAAAGTGGTTTAGAGAGAGAGGAGTTTGTAACCCGATATCCAAACTAATAAATAATCCTTTGATGGCTTTTTCGTCTCGGCAGAGCGATCACGGAACGATCTCTTATTCCCATCAAGCCAATCGGTCGGTGGTGGTCGGATGATAGTCAACGATCGTTTGCGAAAATTAGTTTCTGCGCGGTACGACCCGTCTCGGTCTCGATCCGTCCGGCTGGAGTTTTAGTACTCCAGCAAAAAGTACTAACGCAAATGGATCAAAGCAAAGGGGGATCAAACATTCGCACGGTATTTAGACATCAAACGATCATTTGTAGCAGAATTTGTACACCAGGTGCGGTACCCCGAGAGGGAAAGATTAAAGCCGTTGGCGGATGTGGTCGAATCGATATTTCAATCGACCGGTGCAAGCCACAGGATCAAAGCGGGGAAAATTAATTAACAATCGCTTTTCGGCTACGCGCGCGCTCAGACACACGTGATCTCGTTTTACCCGCGTCGTGCGTACATGTTGTGGACCGCTTCGAACCCGCTCCCGTGAAGTCACGCTGATGGAAATTGCTTTTTTAGAACAAAACGCATAAATCATTTGCTCAACCATGTGTGGGAGGGGGGACGCAGCATGTTTATTTGTGGCACAACAAGAATGTTAAACGATTGCGATCGAGAGGCCAAACGCAGCCAAAGTGAACGCGAGCAATTTTCGACATTTTAATATTTCATCCCCGGCGATCAGATAATAACATATTGTTTTCTTGTGCCTTCCTACCTCAAAGCCCCCGTCGCCCCCGCCTAGCCCAACGTTCACATTATTCAAATCGAGTCAAGCGAAATTCCTGGGAATTGGACGCGGCTTGGCTTTCAATTGAAATGATAGAGATCATACAACATCGAACACAGAATCATGAAAGCGCGCGCTCGCGAAGGCAGCCAACAAAGTCATCAATTGAGCAAACGAACTCTCGGAATTTTCGCTGCGTTCGCTGCACAGTGAAAGGCAGGAGGGGGCGGTTTGGACAGCAGCGGCGACAAATCTAACCATCTCAAATATTGACGCAAAGTGGGCTTCCAAAAATGGAGAGTACACATATATTTGGGCACACCGCACTAGGAGCGGTAATTGAACGGGTAAATATTTGATCGGTCGGATCGACCGTGTATCACAAATCGAATTAAAAGTAAATATCGTCGAGAGCGGCTTGACGATCCCGTAATCCTGGGAACGGCGCACTCCGATCATGATGATCATGATGCCGCCGCAGATCGATGAAAAGGGGGGAAACATAAACTCTGGGCGTCCGAGAGACGGACGTCTTCATCGGGAGAAAGAGAACGAACTTCAATGTGTTTGCTCGGGTCGGGAACTAAAACTGTATAAATATATGCTATCAAAACATCGATATTAGCAAAACAAACAGACTGTAAATAGTGAGATCGGGTCCGGAATAATAATGGCCGATGGTTGTGACCGGGGAACGATCAGACGATGCAAGATTCGTGTGTGTGTGTATGTTTACTTTGTGTCTTGATTTTGCGGAAGCGATGTTGGTACAACTGGCCTAAAATGCGTCGTTTTTTTGTTTGTTTCATTAGGCAGCAGCCAATATGCACCCGGAGAAACTGGATTAGCGGTTCGGTGAGAATTGACTTTCCGTCAGGAAAGGGGGCCGTTGCCGCCATCCACTATTCTGGCTATACTTTGAATGAGATTGAGTAGGAAAGTTTCTCAGTGGGGTGTTAATAATAATTCATCAAAGGTGCTAATTAATTGCCGAAATATATATAGTGTAAAATGCACTAATTGACACGGTGCTGCACGGGCCGAGCCATATTTGGCCGATACGGTTCGATGTTTCGGCGGCGCCCAGAGGTACCATGACATGATTGTATTTTAAAGATAATTTAAACGAAAAAAAGTTTGACAATGTTGTGTCTAACTTGAAACTTCCCGGAAACGAAATCAAATGTCGTATTGGCGTAGGACTACGTCATTGATTTCAATGTAAGATGTTACTCCACGCAACTGAAAGTGAGGCATGTAACGAAAATTCATGAAATTTCAAACGCATATTACGCAAAATCATTATACATGTTATACTGTTGTATGTTGAAATATTTGAATTTTCTGCCTAATACAGATTCGGCTATTATTTCAAAATAAAAATAATCTAAATAAACTACGAAAAGCACGACGGTAGATTGATATCTTGACGTAGGGATACGCCTTTAATTTATAGGAGGATCATTCGACAAAAATGTAACGAAAAATTAAAGGATTTCAAATGCATATTACGCAAAATCGTTTTTGGCATAATCGAAATGTTTGTGAAAATAGAAAAATGTCGTTACGGGATTGTTTCTCTTTGCTTTTACGTGCTACAAATCATGACACAATAGAGAACGAGACAACTCTGCTTCGGTTCGCACTTCATGATACACGAGCAAGCAAACCAAAACCGTCATGATTGGTTTCGGTGCAGAAAGTTTATATGCTTCTTTGGTAACTCATTGCATGTCGAACCTCTCCATGCATCATGAAGCAGCAGAATCATACGGACTACCCAAAGCGAATGTTTCATATTCAATTACAGCAACAGATCCTGACCCATAATTGTCAGAGAGTGCAAACTATGTGAATATTTAGCTAGCTCAGGGAAGGATAGTCAGATCATATTTTTCATTTGTAACGCTGCTATCCCTTGAAACATATATATTCATATAGACTGCAAGTTTTGTGAGAAACAAAAAGACGGGTGGGTAATGTCGGTGACATAACCGGAGTGACGTAGGACTATACAAAGGGGACAGCTTTTGTTAAATATATATTTTAAATATATTGTTTTATTTTCTTCTCCTACGTGAATACCTACATATCTACCTGAAAAATGGATTAGTTTACTGTTTACTCTTTATGAATATGTTGATGGTTCTGAAAAGATCCTTTGGTGTTGTGATTTTGTTATCACTCGATATTCCCATCTTGTTCGGTTAAACCTTCCTGTTTAACTATTGCGTTTGCCACTCGCCACAGCTTTCACAGTTGGAAAATTTCTTCCCATCCAGCTTGTGACATGTTGTTCAGTAAATTACATTTAATGCGACGTGCCGGAGAAACACTTTGCCACTCACTGAAACTAATTGTTGCCTTGATGAGCGCCGAACCGAAGCTGCTCTGTTCTTGATGCGGGTTTTCTGATTGTCGTGAGCAGCTTTGCAAGCCAACTCGAGCACTCCGACGGCCGAAACTCTATAATCGCTGTTAGGTATACTGGTGCTCCGGCACCAATCCGTTCGGCCTAGTTACCCTTGCGGAGCAATCAGTGAATGCGACCAACAGGGTACTGGAGACCTGCACGGTTCGAGTGACGCTTTGCCTTTCCATTAACTTGTCTTCCTTTGTTACGTCCACGATGCCGATGCCGTACAACCACACGGGTTTACGGTTTGAAAGAAAATAAGATATTTTTTTGGGGTCCGCGTGTTTTATACTCTAGCGGTTTTTTTGCCACTCGCCACAGCTTTCACAGTTGGAAAATTTCTTCCCATCCAGCTTGTGACATATTTTACAGTAAATTACATTCAATGGCACGTCGCATTACCACCACTCAGTATCGGATTGGAGGTAATTTTAACCTGTAATTGAACATTTGCGATGACAGTGGTACAGTGTCAACTTTCAATGTGGGGTAATAATTTGGACCCCGAACTCTATGTTCACAAAAATGTCCAACTAAATATGTCGCATTACAGGTCCGTCCAATTAGCTAAATGTCGAGATAAGTGTAAATTACTGTACTTTCAATCTAGAAGCAATTTAAGAATTGGTGAAAATCAATAAGCTCAGAACAACTGCCAAATTCACATACTCATCATATCCTGGCAAACAAATTATGAAAAAATCAATTTGTGTTTTATAATTATTTTGGATATGTTTTAGAAAACATTGAACTGTATTTCCTAAACTCTTTTTTGAAAGGTTTAATGGCCCTGAAAAGCGCCTTGTTTTATGGAATGGTTCCAATTTAGAAAACTTAGTACTCGTGGTTTTGAAAAAAAATCATTTCGATAGCCCTCGATGCCGCCTTGTTCTGGATTTGCCACCAAAGCAGTTTGTATAAAGAACAAACTTTTTTCTTCTGCTACCTGCTGCCGTTTTGCGAATGCGTTTGCCACTCACTGCAACTGCCTGTTGTTGTCTTGATGTCCACCGAACCGAATGTGTTCTGTTCCGAATGCGGTTTTTCTTATCCTCGCGAGCAGCTTTACCAGCCAACTCGATCACTTCGGCGGCTGAAACTATATAACGCCGGCTAGGTGGACTGATGCACTGGTACTAACGCGCTCGGCCTAGCTACCCTTGCGAGGAACTCCAGATCAACACGGTTCGAGCGGGATTTTGCCTTTCCCTTCACTTTTCCTCCTTTATCATGTCCAGACATGGCTTCTTGGGTTGGTTTGTTGATGTGTTGTGATGCGAACCGATGTGGTGTACGGTTTGAATGAGAATGATCGTTACGGCAGCGGAGCGGGGATTTTTAAGCTGACTGGCTGGCTCGAGAATTACGCATGTGTGAGACTGCGACCAACGTTTCGTTCATTTTTTTCTTTTTCCTTTCCAATCGTGCTTCATTCTATTTCGCTGCTGCTCTGGTTGCCCGTTTTGGTCGGTACGATTTGAGGAGCACAAAATGGACCAATCAAAAATGGGCACATAGTGCATTTTGACAATGCTTGATATTTCACAATTATTCAATTATTTATCTCAAGAAAAATGAAATGTTATTCGTTATGATAGATGCGTAGATATATTTCCTATCAATTGATGCAAAAATCTTTGCGATCTATTGAGAAATGCTCGAGTTATAAGCGTTCCAAATCTTGCCTTTTTTCTACTTGTTCAGTGCCTAGATTTCCATTTCACCCCCTATATCTTCCGGTTAGACGTAGTCCTACGTCAAAACTCTCTCGTTTTAGCTCTTCTCCCATTCGCCGCTCCCCGCCAATGGTGGCCGAATGATGACGTAATTTTTCATGTATCATTTATCGCTCTGCACTTGTCTGTGCAGTGGTTATTCGCTGGTGCTAGAACGGGGTGAAATATGCGGTTCAAACTTGTACGCAGGCTTCGAGAGTGGTGTGCGATGTTTGGCACAGCTCGGATATGCAATCAACAGGCTCGCTGCGTATATTCTTCTGGTGCAACAAAAGTGAATACTGTCATTCGGTCAAGTATCTGAATCATCCATGCATGTTAGGTTATATATTTGTGAATTGTTAGTTACATGACACATTGTGGCTCATTCAACATTAACAGATATCCTAACACTGTGAATAGCTGTAAAGCTACTTATGTATGTCAATGCGCAAAAACGGCTCAAAAGAACTGGTTCACTTAGGTGGACGGTTAGTGACTTAGCCGTTCATCAAAGTTAACTGCCTTACTCTCTACTTCATGGTCTGGTTACATTGTTCGTCCTCACATGTTTTTTTCCTGACGGACAAGTTGAGTCAATGTATATTAAGAATCGTCCTACACTTGATGATGAGAGTGAGATGACTTGGAAGATGGCGACACTCTATTATCCCCAAATTTTCGTTTCGGAAAGTCTCGATATCTTATCTAAAAGTACACCCAAACTAGCGTTGGCAGAAATAATGCCGTTCCGTGTGCTAGAGAGTCAAATGCGCAAATAATGAGCTGTTTTAAAAGCTCAAAAATGGTTTGTATGTATGCGAGCAGACATCTCTTTCTGTTTTCTTTTCTCATTTCATTTGGGATTGTGCCAAAAAAAGCACTGATATTTTGTAATATCTTCCATTCTTTCCATTCTTGTATCGAGCTATGTGTGCATATGTGTGTGACATCAGCTATGGGAATGAATGAATCACTTGCTCGCACGAGACTGTTGTTTCAAATCGGGGATGGATTAATTATACCAAATAAGTTGAAAACGGACTGAAACAAATGTATTAGTTGCTCGTTAAAGATGGTACGAGTAGGAAAGCACACAAATCGACCGAACAAATGTTTGGGAAAATGGGAATGCTTCCAGTAGAATATGTAGAGTTGTGCACCGTGAGTTCAATTATAACTAATGCCGAAAATATTCACGTTCTTCTTCTTCTTGGATGGCGTTAACGTTCCCTATGGAGCTTTTGCCGTGTCAACGTATGCATTAACTAGCGTCATTTGTTAATACTTAGTTGAGATTTCTTAAGCCAAATAACACGCCTTGAATGTATTCCGAGGGGCAAGCTCTTGAATACGCGTGACCACAGTGCAATTCGAAGGAAATTTATTTGACGAAAAATCCCCCGGCCAGAACGGGAATCGAACCCGAACATCCGGCATGATAATGTGAGACGCTAACCACTCGGCCACGGGTGCACTTATATATATTCACGTTTTTTTCTATCCCTTTTTGTTTTTATTTTAGGCTCATTAGCATTTTAGCTGTTACAGAGCCGAATTTCAATCGTGTACATGTCACATATTTATCATATCTATAATTAGCACATTACACAGTTGCCATTTTTCGGCGTTAGAGTATTCCCTTCTATACCATTGCAAATGGTACACATTTACACAGTAGCCATTTAGGCGTAAGAGTTTTCTATCTGTTCTTCCATTATCCAGTTAGACTGGACAGCGGAGGCAGTTGTTGATCCATTGTTGAGTTATTTATAGAAGAGCAGCCCGATGTTTCTTACAGAGCAGAGCAGTTGTATGGATGAATCGATCTTATTTCGACCGTGGATCGATCTCCATCGCTGATGATTGTTGCGTGGACGTAGTTATTCTGTAACAACACAAAGATGGTCAATGGGGGCCCTGAGTTTTGAACTCACGAATTTCAGTCTGCCTTGTATTGATAACCTACTGCTCAAGGGAGAGTCGATAAATATGGAAAAACACTATCAATGAACACTAGTGGAATGAACATCATCAGCAGCTTGCCATAAAATTCATTTTTCATTTGCATCTTCATTTTCGTCATGATATTCGTAACGTGGAAATTGAAGATCATTGCGTGTTAGTGAAAATCAAAGCATAAAATTCAACATCAACCAATTGAGAGTAAAATCGATTAATGGTAAAGGATTCACATTCACATTCATCACACAAAATTGTTGTTTTTGGCGACTTCGGCAATGAAATGAAATGTTGCTATCCCGATTGGCCGGAAATGGCAGACACCCCCAGTTAAATGGTTAAATGGGTGACAATAACAGATGAGCGAAAAACGAACACAATCTTGTTTTGATTTCCGGTTTGATGATACTGGCTCTGAATGACCAGCAATGATAAAAAAACCCCTACGATATGGGTATTGGATAAAAGGGCTTCAACAGCAGAAGTCGAATGTGGCTCCCGGTTCATTGAATACGGCCCTGGAAGACCGAAAATAGAGTTAGTGAAGTGGAGTTAGTCAAAGAAAGTGTTAGAAACTAAGATCGTGTTAGAGCCAAATGGCTGTAGTAAAAGAGTATAGAAAGCGGAAACGGAAACGAACCGTTCCTCTCACGCTAAAGGTAGTTCAATTCTCACTCCCGACATTCTTCCAAAAATGGAAGTGACGAACCAGACAAAAAGTTTTGAAAGTCACTATAATACAATGTAAAAAAATATGATGATTTTTTTTAAATTTGTTGGTTTATCATTTCGGATATTATTTGCGAATACGTCGAAATTTCATAAAAAGTCCATGTAAAAAGATCCTGAAAAGGTTTACTGGCTTGCGTGGTTTTGCAGAATCATTTCGAGAAGTAACGATTCTTTCTTGCCTTTGCGAGAACAATACACTAATTGGTCATATGTTGCAATTTGTTTCTTTACATCAATGCCCGCATTGTACTTAGTATTTAACGAGAGGCATCTTCACAGCTCGAGGGGAAAAATAAAACACGAGCAGAATAAGCGACCTTGGTTGTTTCGGGCACAGAACGATTCTGAAAATTTCCCTTCTTCTCCTTCTTATTCTTCTTTATCGAATTAAAGAGACTTTAAACTGTTCAATTTAATGTTCGCCCAGCAACGGTGTTGTCCAGTCGGCATCCTCACGAGGAATGAGTTTTCCTCAGAGGAAATTCAATACTTATACGCTAGCGACAGCTTACTTATTATGCAAGGGTAGAGTTCACTTCGCAATTATTCTCTTTTCGCTATCCCCCTTCGTTGTTTCTATTCTAGCGGCTGCATAAGTTGCCCGTTATTGACAGCTCTGTTCGGGAAAGTACACAAATGGACAGAAAAAATGTATGGGGAAATGGGATTGCTTCCAATTTTCATCGAATTAAACCATATGCGGACTATGGGATTGTAATGTATAGCACATCGAACAAATCTTAGCAAATTTACGGTTCGATTGGTATGCAAAATCTTTAACCGTTCTCAGCAAAAATAGTTATTAACGTTAACTTTATTTCATAAAAAAATGACCTGTTCTCTGATTTGGCACCCTTAATGTAAGACGTAGTCCTGCGTCAAAAAAAAACGGAAACGGAAACCGCACAAACCGCATAACGGGCAACGCTCAACGAGAACTAGTGTTGTCTTTTCCGGATTCCTGGTTCTTTCTTTTTTTTCTAAATATGGAAATCAAACACGTATCCAATAAAAATTCACTTCAAGCGATGAAGATCAACCCAACGTTCGTGATAATCACCTGAAATCATTAAAAGTAATGAAAGTGCCTGAATGCAGGCTTTTCAGAATTCGTTCATGCTGTTTTCGTTCAATATACCAAAGTTCACGCGTCTCGACTCTTGTGTTATACTCATTATGACAGATACGGTGTTGAGCATCAACAGAAGAGAATTTATTCGACACTGAGAAAAAGCTAATTCCTCCATTCGTGAAATTTTTAAAAAAATTTGTGGCACTGATTAAACCTGATGATACAAAAATAAGCGCACATCAAGCACTTGATCGCTTCAGAAAAGACAGTTGTTGACAACTTTCTGCGTTCTGCTTCTATGAGCTACTGTTCTGAATTCTTAGAGAAATTCAAATTCCATTGAGTTTATGTAGGTTTACCACCCACTGGTAAAATTCTCGAATTTTTGACAGGCTCTATTTCCATCCGACTTTCGGGCGGAAGTGATTGTGTGCGGCTCGCGAAAAGAGTGGCGTTGAGTTTGAAAGGCATGATATCTAGTAGTGTTCTTTCCGGACCAGATAGGACCACGAAGGGCGCCCCGTGGCGGGAGAGGGGGAAACGTGCAGCAGGTATTTCCTTTCACTGTTTCGTTGAAAATGATCCATCACCATCGGCGCGGCAGCATATGCAGCAATCTGCAGCAATCGGGTGGTCCGATGCCAGGGCCCGGATTAAGAGCGAAAATTCGCGTGAACTTATAGCCGGTATTGTACCCCGATCCGGCGGGTTTCAGATGGCGCGCGAGTGCAAGCGTTGGCATTGTTCGTGGGGAGAAGATCTCCTTTGTTTGCACCACCATGATCATGTTGCTGCTGCTGCTGTTGCTGATGCTGATGATGCTGGTTCATTCTTCCAAAGGGATGATTGCTTTATTTGATAAGCAAATTATCTATTATGATGGGATTGTTTTTCCCCACCTCTTCGGGTCGGTGCAAGCCGTCTCGGACTCGGTTTTCGACAGCAAAAAAAAAAAAATACAGTGAAGGAAGACTAAAAGCTGCAAGCGGAAAGTACGGCATAAAAAGCGATCGCGAATAATTGAGAAATAACATTTCATAAATAGAAAGAAGCGAAATAATATACCTCGGGATCGCTTCGGGATGTGAGTGCTTCGTGCGGAGCAGCTGCGAGGAGCATGCCCGCCTGTTATGTTCCGAGATTCAGGATTGAGTTGCGCCACAGCCAGGAAGATTGAATAAGAGGAAGAAAAATATCAAAAGGGGAGAAAAGTAAACAATTTGCTTCGAGGCATAAAAACGAGAAAATTATGATCAGCGTGTTCTCCCTTTTTCTTCGTTGCCCGTTGACCGAGGGATTTGAAGCACACTGACAGGTGAGGGAGTCGATCAGCTCTCCTCGCGCGCATCTATCAACGGACCTTCAGGAGACAAGCAAAGGGTGTAGATAATCGCGCACATGACTTTGTTATGGGCTTATGAGAGGCGTTCGATTGAGCGTGATAAAAATCACTGTGCTTCGACGGTTCTCCACGCGGTGCACCGTACACTCCGCACCACCCCCGCTGCATCATCGTTTTAATTGAGCCTCCCCACTGTGAGCGCGCGGACAAGATTGGCTCACACCACGCCCACCAATTCAGGCCTCCAACCGATCACGCCTCCGCGCTCGGGGTTTTTATAGCGCAAACACAACCACCAGGGTCTCAACATAATTCTGTCCATTTCGGCCCTCCAGCGAGACTTATCAGTGCACAAAATCCACAATTATTTGCGCGGGATAATAAAAAGCATCATCCTCGGTCTAAATGAAGAAATTTTCGCTCAGCATTCGACACGCCCCGAAATCCAGCAAAAAAAAAAGAACTCACCTCCGGAAGAAACGTCGTGCGGGTCGTGATACACACCGGGATTCTCACGTAAACCAAAACAATAACAACTATAAATTCAAAAACATCCAAATAACAGAAAGAAAAAACAACAAAAAAAAGCACGGCGAGACTAACCGACTCTAGAGGCCCGACAGGCACGGAATAGCAAGCACAGGTCCAACGTCCGCGCACAACCGAAAACACGATTCGGACCGAACTGGCGAGTGCGCTGGCGAAATGGACTTGTTTTGGTTCCTGGACCGAGATCTTCCAGCCGAGGTGACTCAAGAGCGAAAGAGAGCGACTACCTGGGACCGAGAGAGCGGGCGATCACAGTCTCGCTCGCTCGCTCGTTCGATCATTCGCTCGCCCTCGGCTCTCAGTCAGTGCAAGTTGCACTGTGCATATTTTCATCAGTGTTCCGTTTTTTTCGTTCATGTGTTTCGTTCGCTGTAGGAAACTCTCCTTACACACCAACACAGAGGAGGGCTTTAGCCCGAGATAAAGATGATTCAAGTGGAAATAATTGATTTATTACGTTTGCTGCGAAGGTCCCTCACTTAGCAGACCTGGGACGAGGAGGCTGGAATTTCAATGGGGTCCTGGTGAGCGTTTTTCTTCCAGGTCGGACGGGTCCCAATCGGAGATTCAATCAGTGCGCGCGTGAACACACATTCGTCGTCTAATGTATTCGTCAAACTCCTCATCAACAGGAGAAGAGATGCACATATATTTTCCCCAAAGCATGAGATTTGCAAGTGCTGATTAAATCGGAAATTATACATTTTTCTCTCCGTGAAAGCAGCCTTGGGATGCGATTGTTTGTGTGCTCGTGTGCGTTCTTCCTGGATTCGAGGAGCATGGGAGGTTCAGGCACCGCAATACAAACATCTAAATTAAGCCATTATCTTCCCGTATGTTGGAGCTCTGGGAACATCTTCTCGGCGTTCGGACTGCATTGGATAGGACGCCCAAGAATAATGAGATATTCGAATGCGTGCCCTCTTTTTTATCAGTGCCGGATGTCTTGGGGTGTATGTGGTTTGCCTCTGCTTCCAAACTCTCGGTTACTTTGGTTCCCACTGTGGTTCGAAACAGCCGAGACACATGTCATGCAGTTGTCTGATTGGATGGTTCGTTTGTACGCACATGAGCAATTGACGCTTCACAATCAACGCAATTGGGTGGTTGTTTGCATGTTGCTTACATCTTGTCTTCATTTTTCAAGGGTATAAGCAGGTACCGCCGGGTGGACATGGTATTGCTTTCGAGAGAAATTGAACAGAAACTTTACAGTGGTTCACACAAGGCTACAAAACACCATTGGACCAATTGGGGGGAATTTGTGACAAAAGTGACATGGTAAACGCGCTGGTTTCTTCGAAAAACAGGTTGAGCCACGTCTTGTCCGGTTCAGGGCAGTACAGATAATGTTATTATTGCATAGGGTTTGCTGCGAAAAAAAAATGGAACGATCACATGTCATTGTTAACCATCAACAAAGCCATGGTACACAGCTGAATTGAAATGTTGAGCTTATCCGCGCGAGAAACGGAATTAAAATCGAATAAGGTACACCAGAGGAGCTGTATCATCGATGGAAGTGGATGAGTTGATTTTATAAAATATAACTGGCCCAGCAAACCCGCCCAAAATGGATTTTTTGTTATCAATACTTTCAAACGCTCACATTTTTTTTACTAAGCGAAGGTTGATGGATCCAATCGCAGAACTATTCATTGATCGGTCTTCTAATTGACCCTTTACAACTTCCTTTTACAATAAATTTCCTAGCACTTCTATCAAAACTCGTCATTATAACATCAAATTATTTTCAGACACAATTCTCAATCACTTGCAAATAACATGTTTCTCCGTTACATGTATGTGGCATGCGCTCATTATTAATGAGCGTTACTCTGAAGATGCACAAGGAAAACGAACAAATTATTAACACCGATAAGTTCTTTTTTTTGTCAAATATAGCAAGGTAAAAATAGATAAATCTTTTAAAATAAGTACGGGTCGGGACGACCGTACGATGAAACCGTAAAGTAAAAGTGAATAAGCGAGACCGCACAAATGCGTACGGCTCGGGACGACCATATGGGTACAAAAGAAAATGGCTGCGTAACCGTGTTAATCATTGAATAAACAAAGCCAAAGCTGATTACGTTTCCTCTATTTTGCATTCCGGTAATTCTAGTAAGCAACTGTGGGTGAGACTTAAGCAACTTAATGTTAGTAAACCTCTTGATAATTAAAGTTCCTAACTCTGGTGATGAAATCGATAATTTCTTCAGTGAAAACCTTCCTCGCGAGCTTAAACTACCAATAATTCCTCCAGAAAATCCAAATGGTTTCAAATTTCTTCCAGACAACGTCAGAGGTCGCAAAAGCAGTTGAATCTTTTACTTCGAACGCTGTTGGTTTAGACGGCATCCCTCTGAAATCTATTCTACCCTACGTTATTACTCCAATTATATTCATATTTATCCTAATATTTTCGATTTCTAAGTTTCCTCGAGCGTGGAAGGTATCTAAAATAATTCCCATAGCTAAAATACCAAGAAAAACTGTATCAATTAACATCCTTTGCTCTTTGTCCAACGCTTTCGAAAAAACTGCCAAACATCAAATGCAAGAGTTTATAAACACGTTCAACCTCTGTTCTTGATACTTGATGACGTGAATGAATGTGTGGACAAAAAAGCGCAACATTCTTACTTCTTATCGATTTTTCGAAAGCTTTCGATCGAGTGTCTCACACCAAATTATCGAAAAAACTAGCAAATCATGCAGTTTACTTTATTGGGTCATACCTTCGTCAACGCACTCAAGTAGTTGAAACTGGAGGGACTCTATCAAGTTCTGTCAGTATATTGTCAGATGTACCGCAAGGGTCAGTGATTGGTCCATTACTTTTCTCATCTATGTACATATAAATGGATTTCTGTCTGTCTGTCTGATTCTTATGGACTCGGAAACTACTGAACCGATCGACATGAAAATTGGTATGTAGGGATTTTTGGGCTCGGGGGAGGTTCTTACGATAGTTTGGAACCCCTCCCCTCTCTCTAAGGGAGGGGGGGCGTAAAATTTCATGCAAATGAAACACAAATTTCTACATTACTCGAGAATTAATCAAGCAAATGAAACGAAATTTGGCATGTGGAGGTTTTAGGGTGTAATAAATGATTCTATGGTGGTTAGATACTCCTCCCTCCTCTCTTAGGGGGAAATTAGTCAAGCAAATGAAACCAAATTTGGCATGTGGACGTTTTAGGATGCAATAAATGTTTCACGGTGGTTAGATACTCCTCCCCCTCTCTTATTGGGGGGGGGGGTTTGCCATACAAATAAAACACAAATTTCTGCATTACTCGAGAATTAATCAAACAAATGTTTTAGGGTGCAATAAATGATTCTATGGTGGTTATATACTCTTCCCCCCTCTGTTAGGGGCGGGGCTGCCATACAAATTAAACATAATTTTTTGCATAACTTAAGAACTAATCAAGCAAATGAAACCAAATTTGGTATGTGGAGGTTTAAGGGTGCAATCAATGTTTTTACGGTGGTTAGAAACTCCACCTCCTTCTCTAAGGGGGAGCTGCCATACAAATGAAAGACAAATTTTTGCATAACTCGAAAACTTATCAAGCAAATGAAGCCAAATTTGGCATGCGAAAGTTTTAGGGGACACGAAACGTTTCTATGGTGAATAGACACATCTCCCTTCAAATGGAATCAAGCATATAGAGGTTTTAGGGATCGATAAACGTTTCTTTGAAAAGGAAAATGGGAAAATTCGACAAATTTAATTCGCATGTGTTCTACAATTACATATTGACAAGCGTTGTAGGTTCATTTGATGTTTGCGGTAACGAAATTGATCTTCGTTCGAAAGTGGAAGTGGATTTTAATGTGATAAAACGCACTCGTATATCGTCTTCTATCTATGTAATTAAAAATGGATCGCCGAATATGTTGATAAGAGCAAAACTCGAAAAAAGGAATTGTCCGATTTAAGGATGTCGTAATTCTATCATATTTTCTGTATCAAACATTTATTTTATGTAACGGAGAAGCATGTTATTTGCAAGTGGATGAAAAATTATGCACGAGAATTGTGTCTGAAAATAATCCGATATTATAATGTCGAGTTTTGCTAGAAGTACTGAAATTTTACATTAAAAAATAGTTTTAAAGGGTAGATTAGAAGATTAATCAATGAACAGTTTTGGGCGGTACGAAGTTTGCCGGGTTAGCTTGTTATTTATAAATTATTTGGCCGTGTATTTAGCATGATACACATATTTTCTGGTGATGTACAGCTATAATTTTGCGCTTTCAATACCGTGGTCGAAGTAATGGCTTGGTCAGTTAACTCTGATCTTGAAAAAGTCTGTCATTGGTCAGAACAAAATCTTCTCCTTATTAATGCTTCTAAAACAAAAGTAATGTTCATAAGTAGACGTCAAAGACCATCTTCATTGCCAAGCATTTTTCTCAATTATGAAGTTTTTGATTATGTTGACAGAGTTTCTAACTTGGGAGTTATTTTTCAATATATATTAATACACAATGCTCAAAATTCTATACAATTCTATGAGACTTACTGCAAGTATATTGTCTGCTACTGATTATAAGATTATTTTAAACCCTTCTACCTCCGCACTTTACCTATGGTTTGGAACTCACATCGAATGTCTCTGTAGCTGCTCTCGATAGATTGAGATTAAGAATTGCTCTGATGGATATTAGGCATCAGTACATTTTCTCGAGTTTCTCATCTTCACCATCGAATACTTGGATGTTCTTGTTATAATTTTCTTAAAATGAGATACATCTCTCTATTCAGAAAAATTCATCATGGCCCTCGTTATCTTTTTTGAAAAACTTACTACTTTTAGAGGCACGCGTACCAGAAGCTTTTATCACAAATAAATACTTCTCTTTAGAGAGAATCATTCTTCGAGCGAGCAATTATTCTATGGAATCGGCTTCTAGCTGAAATTAAAACCATTGGTTCACGCGGACGGTTCAGTCGAGAATGTATAGGCTGGCTAGAAGGAAGAAATTAGTATTTAGAATGTGAATTAATCAATTAGTTTTGAATATCGTTCATGAATTCAACATATGGTCGCATAGAATCCGATTGTAGAAAAAAAAATCCTTACTCTACAAGTATGAACGCATAAATGAAATGAAATGAAAAGGAAAAGAAATGTGAATCGAAACGACCGTGTGGTGTAAAGATGGCAGTAAAAATATTTGCGGATCGGGACGAAATTTGATTTCGAAAAAAAAATTGACATTCAGCTGAGATACAATCAATTTCTAGAAGATCACCCAAGCCAAGAAAATTATGGTTTCCGGTAGCTCAAACATTCACCGTTATCAACCGGCGGATCAAAAAGTAGCTTACCGTGGTCTTTAGGGTAAAAAATCGTGCAGACCTTCTTTCCGTGGGGACAGCATTTTGAACGAAATCAAACAAAATGTTACGAGGCCTGTCATGCTCTCGGAAATTTCCAGAAGTGGCGAATGTTCTACGCTATCAAGTTCTCTGACTAACCCCAACTCACAATGTACCCAAATTAAGATCACGGCCTCCTGTGCGTTGGAATCAATTGATGTCAACAAGCGAGGTGGCACAGTTATGGCACAAATAGGAGCGATGAGCGAATGTTTCAAATCGGTTTATTTTTTTTATCAACCCCTTAATTGATGACGTCAAGAGTAGACTCGGTTTCAGAACTGTGCGGTGGGAACGAGAGGAACACTTACAACCGCCCAAAGCCAACGAGAAACGACTTCTAATTAGTCCGAACGAGACCAAAAAAAAAAGCGAAAAAAAATACTGTACCAAATCACATCGTCGTCCATTAGCATCGCGACATGATTTCCGATTCCACGCAGATTAAACCTGTTGTCCAATCGATCGGAGTCCATCGATTGGGAACTTGTTTCCCCGGGTGCTCGAGCGTCTTCGTCACATTGCGTGGTCGTATCGATGATATACACACACACACACACACATGAGAGACAGCGGGGTGGAAATAATTGGATCACATGGATCCACCACAACACAATCATCGTCATCAGCATCTTTGGCAGCCGGGCGGCGGCGATCGCGTTGAAAGCCGCGGCGGCGGCAGTAGCGAATGAGTTTGGGTCCATCCATCCATCCATCCACGGAGTGCGAGCGATGAAGATAAGTGGATTGATGAGAATGTAAATAATGAGCGAGTCCTCCCATCCCTTCGTGCGCTCGAAGTCGGTCGGTCGCTCTCCGGGCTCAATCAGCGCGGATGGATGATTGACTCGGACGCGAAAGATCCGAACGATGAAATAATGTCTTCTTTTCCAGCGAGCGCATATTTGTGAATGTGTGTGTGTTTGTGTGTGCTCGCGATGGACCATAATTAAAGCTGGTTTCGAACTTCAGGTTAGTGATCATCATCAAGCAGGGCGAGAAGTCATTGGAAGTGTGGGGGCTGAGGTGTGAGCGGAAAGGAGTTTATGACTTGCGATTGTGCGGCGCGATTGGATTCGTGTTGAGATCGCGCGGTGACCGCTCGGTGGGAAGGGAACAACCAAAGAAAGAAAAAAATCCTACCGAAAACAAGCTGATAAAGATGTCATAAAATCGTTTTTTTACCTACCCCACCGGAGGCGTTTGGGACATAAAACCGAGTGAGGGATCACTCTCGTGAAATCCGCTTAAATCAATTGATTCATGGTATCAAATTCCACCGCCGCCGTGGTGGTGAAGGTGGGCGTCGTGATTGGCGTGGTCGTATGCGGCACACAGCGCGCAGCTGTCAAAATTTTCACCTCAACGCGACGACGCGATGGTGGTGAGTATCTGTACGTTTCAATTATCGACCGATGGCGACCGTGGGATATGAATAAGGTAACTTTATAAATAATTAATAACTTGCGGAAAACGAGACTACCATGTGTAGAACTTTACAAATATATTCGTGTTTCATTATGCGAGTTTGCCGGATACGGGCAGCGGCAGCAGCGAGCAGTTCGGTGCAAAAACGGAAGAGAACCGAGGAAAAAAAATCCATGGTAAGGAGGTTCCAATAACAAGGCGCGGTGATTTCGCCTAGTATGCATGTTTTACAAATTGTTTCCTACCAATCCCCTTGTGTGCCGCTGCAGACGCCGGAGTCCAAGAGGTATCCACAGTCTCAGTGTTTTTTACTCTCTCTCTATGTCTTCTCTCCTTTCGCGATATTATTAGTTAATGTGTTTAATTTACTTGTTACTACATTTTACTTATCGTCATTGTGTAGAGTCCCGGGTGGGTTCTGCACAGCACGTGCGCATGTGAGAGGTCGGGACTACCTCCATTACCCATACAATGCGCGCCACCATGAACTATCGCATCGTTTGGTTCGAGCGAAGAACCGTTTAACCGCGCCGCGCAATTGTGCGCGGGATGGTAGTGAACTGCACGGTACGGCACCTTTTACGGATAGACAACGACGACGGATAGGTTCTCGGCCGAATACGAGGCGAAAAAACAGGATAATGTGTGAACAGCTACTTTGCAGTGCTCGTTCCTTGCTGCGGCTGCTGCTGGTGCAAAACAATTGGACGGTAACGGCACATTGATATGCCACACTTCGGAGAATCCGTGTCGAGGTTTGTCAACCCTGGGAATTCTCGCCACATTAACCTTGCCACGTACAATAATGGTCTAGAACTGGAGAGAACGAACTTGTGCTAACACGGACGATTTATCGCTCCATCAGAACGTGTGTGTGTGCCATCGAAGGGGCACCCACCCGATCCGAAGACTTCATTGAACAAAGTAGAGTGCGTTCCATCATTCGTTAAATTGCAAGATATATGCACCAATGTCAGAAGCTTGCGCCGGCTATGCAATAAATTAATAAAAAAAACATGCATTCTGCATACACACCAGCACCAGCCTGGAGACTCGTTCTCCCGGGTTGAAGGATGGCGCGGAGAACATGGACACAGACGTAAACTGTGCGAAATAGTTGCTGCATGACTTGAGCACCGGCTAATTGTTCTCGGTGTAAACAAACAAATCGTCTTTATAAATCATCACTGAGACCAGCAACATAGAGGGGGAGAGTGCATTGGGAAGACAAAGACAGCGGCATTCTGTGGTCTCTCTCCATAATAGCTAATAGTGACAACATTGTGTTTAATTTACACCTAGAAAAAGGTACGTCTGCTAGGGTCATAACGGTGTTGAATACAGATATTGGTCTAAGGTTAGTTCTCCTTCAAACTATACTAGAGGAAAAGATTCCTAACCGAAGCTACCAAAGTATGAAAAAATCCACCCCTCTACCAATTCACTTTTCTTTTGTTTTTCTAGTGAAAATCAAGCTAATTTGATGATTTATCAATTCATGTTTATTTATGTCATCGAAAAGATTTTTTTTATCATATAAAATCTTTTCTTCAGATTTTATCTGATTAATTATGAAAAAGGGTAAAAAATACGCAAAAAAGTTAAGTTAGTTTTAGTGTGTATTCTGCAACTTTCCCGAATGTAAACTTGTGCCTAGCTGTCATTTATGGAGTGTATCGAAAAGTAGTCTTAAACATTAACCCGTTATTACACACAAACGGGTGAACTTTTATTTGACGTGTAATCAGAGCACGCTTTGTTTACATGTCAATCGAAATACAAGTCATTTAGTCGCGGTCATGAAGTTGTTTCCGAAATGTCGCGGATTGATTTGGAAACTAAAAAGAAAGAACCTCACAATTGGTGCACCGAAAAGGGTGTTATATGTTACAAATAGCAAAAAAATAATAATAAAAGTTTGCCCAGAAAGTGTTAAATGAATCGTCGCGAAGTTCGGTAATGGGTGTTCTTTCGAGGATCTCAGCAGAAGTGGACGAAACCCTGGACCAAGTAATCCTGAATTGGACCGAAAAGTTCTAAATTATATTCAGAAGAACAGGTCTGCATCTATTCGTGATTTGGTCAAGAAGTTCGAAACCAATGTTGGGATGATTCAGCGGATTAAATGAAGACATGGTCTGAAGACTTATAAAAAGCAAAAAGTGGTCAAACAAAAACCGCTAAAACACGAGCTCGAAAGTTATATGAGCGCATTTTGAACAATCCCAACCAGTGCATTCTCATGGATGACGAAACATACGTCATAGAAGATTTTAGAACGTTGCCGGGACCTCAATTTCATACCAAATCGATTGAAGAGAGTGTACCATTAGCGCATACGACTGTGGAAAAAAGGCAAAATTTGGCCAAAAAGTACTCGTTTGGCAAGCCATTTGCACGTGTGGCATGCGATCGTCAATTTTTTTTCACAAAAGGGACTATAAATGCTCAAATTTATGTGGAAGAATGCTGGAAGAAGGGATTGCCTCCACTTTATAGTAAGCACGAGGTTCCTCCTTAATTCTGGCCGGATTTGGCCAAATCCACTCTACAATGGTTTTCGAAAAACAACATCATGTTCGTCGAAAAAGACTTCAACCCACCTAACCATGTTTAAAAACGAAGGTACAGTGTCTAAAAATATGTCGGAGTTCAAGAAGAATTGGTATGTAACGTCCAGAAAGTGCATAAAAACTACTGTGCAGAATTTGATGAGTGGATTGAAATCTAAGGTTCGATCATTTTTTAGAAATCATCAATAAGCTTGATTTTTTCATTTCATTGCTATGTAAACTTAATATTCTTTAATGAAATTCACTTTTGTAAACACTTTCTGAACGTTTTCAGTTTTATTTTGATGTTTGGAAGTTTAAGACTACTCTTCCGATACACTCCTTAGTGCTCGTGAAGTTTTCGTGCTCAAAATTTCAGTTTAGTGTTCAAAATTGGAAGTTATTTGTTGCAAAATGACAAAAAAAAGCATAAATTTCGATCGGCATCCGAAATTTGATTGTTGAACATCACAAAACTGGCAAAAGCTACCGTGATATTGCCGATATCGTCCAGCTTCACAAAGAAAGGTCGCTAGGATTGTGCAGATGTACAAAAAGCGTGGTTCTATCTCACCAGCTGAGCGATCGAGGCGTCCTTCAAAGACAACTGGCCGAATTGACAGAGCTACCGTGAAGAAGGCGAAGCTGGACCGGGGACTATCAGCTCCGAAGATTGCGAGACAGATTGAAAGCGAGTTTTCCTTTCAACTGACATCACAATCCGTACGAAATCGTCTACATAAGAAACGTCTTAAGATCAGAGTAGCGATGATTGTCTGGAAAAATATTAAAAAAAAAAGTTTGAAATGGGCCCAGGACCACATTTCATGGACTAGTGATGACTGGAAAAGGTGATTTTTTCAGACGAGACGAAAGTAATGCTATTTGGGTTTGATGGTATCACAATAAAATGGCGGCGAACCGATGAAAGTTTGAAAAAAGAGTGTGTCATGACCAAGGAGGTCTCCCGATCCACTCTGATCGAACATCTCTGGTCAACTTTGAAAATTAAGCTCCAGGAGCAAAAATCAACAAGCATCCAGCAATTGCGACAGGTAATCCCAACTGAATGTGACAAAATCACCTCGGAAACAACTGCTAAGCTTGTTGAGTGGATGCTGAGCATTTATTGAAGCCAAAGGTGGTCATACGAAGTACTAAAACTATTTGAGCTAGATGAATGTATATACTTTTTTGCGTTATTTTTTAACTTCTTTCTAATATCATGTCTCAAATGCAAGAGAATTTGTTTTTTTTATTTTGAATTCGCATGAATTGGCTTTGTTTTCCCATAAATAATAATGAACTGAACAATAATTAACCATGTTTTAATTTTTTGGTGAGTTTCTTGGAAGAAATATGATTTTTCACTGGGGTGGATAAACTTTTTTTTGCATACTGTACCTTTAGTAGACAAATATTTATAAAATGTAAAGATTTTTGTTTAACAAATTCATCGCATTCGCCCCAAAATAAGTCACCTACACTAAAAGTTGTTCTGAGTGTATACACTGCAAACTGACTTTGTTGTTTTCGGATCGCTGCGAGGTCGCGAATCGCGGCCGCCGAAAAGAAAGAGGTGAATGAGCGAGAAAATCGGCCCGGTTTCGATTGGTGCGTGAGTTTCCCGGCAGTGATCAGATTTCCAGCGCCAGGGGGTTCTACATTGCAAAAGCGGTACCTAGTCCGGACAACTTTTAGGTTCCCCCCGTTCGCAAGCGACACAAACACACAAACACAACGAACGGTGTAATTACTTTATTATTTTTCGTTTCTCTCCTGTATTATCGCATATCCTTGTGTGTTTCTAGAAGGTAACCTAAAGACAGGTATTCTCCGAAGCCCCTTTCTTGTGAGTGCATGCGCGGAAAGAGATTGAAGATGATGCAAGCGGTGAAGGTTTGGTTACGAAATTAAACTGCCAGGAGGGACCGCCACTTAATGATTCAATCTTTTGCCTACACCCTTTTGGGCTTGGACTTGGGCCGTTACAGTTTGGAGTGTGATGCGAGAGCGTTACAGTGGTCCGCAAAGAGAAAATTCAGGTTGGATCTGTTGTATTTACATGATTGAAAATAAATTAAATTTTCCGTTGAATACATGCATGAAGCCTTAGATACATTGTATCTGGTCGATTGGCGATCTAATAAATTAAACCGATCAGCGGTTTCGTCAGTTATTATGCTCTTCGTCAGCTTCAATTGGTGCTCTAGACCGTGGTGTATCTTGAACTTAATTGCTGGAACCAAATTTTGCGGAACAGCTTTGGCACTGACTCAGATTTAATAAAAAAATATCTTTATTTGAGAGCCTCCCATCCGTTTGCTAGTTCGTCCCTGTATTCATCTGAGACTAACGTTCACTTCGTATGATTTTAAATTGGAATACACGTCTTGATTGTATTTTGTGTGACAAGTGGCATGCTTCCTGAGACTCGAAGTGCTGGTCAGCCTGGACTTGTGCCTTTTCACGTCTGTCCCTGTCTCACGTGTATAACATTATTTGTGGCATCTAAAACACAAAATCGTCTGCAAGTCTATACCGGTATCAAACTGAACCATGCGGTGGCGAAACGGCGCGCACTGCGCCCTCAGATCTGGAAGTAATTACTGCTGCGGCAACCGATCATTTGTTTTGGCGTAAATTTTCGCGAATCGTTCCGCAGAGAGCCAAGTCGAGCATATCTCTCTCTCTCTCTACGTAAACGTAAATACACGAAATCAACAAACAAAAAAACCCACAAGACGACGACGAGGCTTCTAATTACGGACGTTTCCCCGACTCGTTCGAAACAAGAAACCATTCGCGGCGACGCGAGGAGCAGCTGGAAGAAACACGGCGAAGGATGACGACGACGACGACGAAAAATTGAAGCACATTCCCGAGAAATGAGCTTGTCGGATGGCCGCGGGGGCCCCCGCTCGGTTGCAATCGGGGATGGGTGCGATGGTCACGCACGGGAAGGGCGGATAGAGGGAGGTGAATAATGAAAACATAAATTTTTGCAAGCATAATTTGCGCGACAGGTCCCTAATGCGCAGGCAGAACCGAACAAGGCAGCAACAGCAGCACGTTCCGTGGAGCAACAGGAAGGAAGCGGGGAAAGTGAAGGTGACGTGTAACAAATGTTTTGTAATTTGAAGCGTAATTGTTTTGATTTGTTTGAGCTGGCTGTTGGAAGTGGCATTCGCAAAAAGGGAAATGGAAATGAGACCGAACGTGAGCGGTTCTCCGATTGCAGCCCGATTTCGGGCAGAGCAAACGAATAAAATCGGCGACGGATATTTGACACTTGGCTTCCGTCCGGTTCGGTGGCCGAAACAGCGCCGCGTCAGTTAATCGAATAAACATCGCTGCGTGAAGCCGAGAGTGACAGATTTGACACCAGGCAATCGGATTTCGGTGTTTTGTTTTCAAATTGCAACTGTGTTCGAGCCAATCATCGAAGCTTTCGCCGTAATTAGGACGAAACAGTGGCGGCTCATGGGCGATAACATATGAACGCGAAAGGTTATCGCTGGCGATGAGCGCATCGTGCTCTTGGAAAGCATTTGACATCGTGTTGAAAACAATTACCCGAGATTTTTTCCGCATCTATGCGCTCCGGTGATCATTCAATCAGTCTGTTAGCTTCCGCAGATAAGCAGAGCAGATAGAGAGCTGGAGTTAATCCACCCAGTTTCGCAGGTGAGTGATAGTTTTAATTCATCAAACAAGAACAGGTGCACGGCGGGATTTCCGATTTTTTTACAACATGTCTCAACGTGAGACACGGAAAGATACCCATCCTGAGATTATGTTCTATCGGTTCCCCATAGATGAAAATACTCGACAGGAATGGATTCGATTCTGTGTAAGCAGTGAGATAGAGGTGCAACATTTCATCATCAAACCAAGCTCGAGAATATGTTCCGTGAGTACTCAAAGCCAGCTCCCAAACATATCCTAAGACAAATATCAATACAGGTCCCCTTTGCTGGCTGAAAATACAACGCAGATGGAACTACCAGCTACCACTGGAAACAGTATCGCGAATGAGTGTTTGAAGAATGCGGTATTGACAATCATTTTGGAGACAGAAGGAATCAAATTACGTTTACATTTCACAACCACTATGAAGAATGTCAACAGCTGTTCAACGAGAGTGCTGCAGCACCGTAAAGTCTGTTCCAGTTAGTATTTGGTCGCTTTTTTCTAGATCCTACAGCGTCTCTAGATGTCGTGCCAAGAAACTAATGGCGGCGTATTGATCAGGAAGAATTGTTTCCTTAGTGGTAGAAATTTCTTCAGGATTGATATATGCGTTGAAAAATTATCAAAGATGGCACGCGTGAGACGGGATCTGTATGCAAGAAGGATTTTGGTTGTACCATGCCAGGAGATTGATCGAGGATAATGGAAGCGACTACTGGATACATCACGAGCTACTAGAGCTAGAGCCCTAGATCCTGTTGAAAGTGAAGTAAGTAGCTGTTGTTGTAATTGTTACAATTTTTACAATTTAACTGTTGAGTCTTGTATATTTTTGTGATTACACATTTATACACTGAAACAAATTTCATTTCGCTTTAATTGGCATTACTTACCCCCCCCCCCGCTTCTTAGTCCGCCCGGGGTGACAAATCAATCGACTACCTCATCGACCAAACGCGCGGTTAGTGCGTTTAGCACTTGCGCTCGACCGAAACGAAACCCTGCTGCTGCTGGCGGTTGTGGTTTTGGATTGTCTTTCTCTTCGTGTTCCATCTCCGATTCCTGGTTGGGGTTCATTAATTTTACAACCGCAAATTCAGGTGCATCCATTCCATTCCGAAGCTGGGTGACCATTTTTCTCGCTCTCTCTCCCCAATTTTAATGAGTGCAAATTAGCATGAGGGAAGCAGATTTATACTTTGCACCGTTCGTTTCCAAAACGGATATCTTATTTTTATATTCCCTGCATTTCGTGCCATAATTTCGGTTTATTTGCCCGCCGATTTCCTCGGTTTCGCGTAGAATCTCGGATTGGGGTCGCGGACACCACCCGGAGACAGAATTGGGGGCTACTTCAATTAAGGCGAAAGTTCGGTAATTGCTGCTCGAGCGGCGGTCGCTACAGCCGTTGCGATAAAAGTAATTACTGTTTGTGAAAATGAACAGCTCCTTAACCGGCCGCAGTTGACCTCTGTCGGGCGCGCATCCACGTCTCGTGGGCAATCCCAGCTAATGATTGGCCCTCCAGGCAGAAGTGGGCTGCTCAGATTTCGAGCATGACGTGCAAAAGGCTGCCATTCATCCGCTTTTCACACCGATCGGCCGCTGATCACAGTCGGAAGAGAAAGGACCGTTTAGAACCAACCCAGCCCCCAGCGGTGGTACGCGGCGCGGTTCCACCAAAATATGCCCAAAAATTATAAATAAATTATAGCCTTTCATGCAGCATAATATCATCTCATTTTCATCATCAATTACATCCTATTCCCATTAATAATAATATATTCCAGCGTGTCTTGCTCTGTTCCTTGCTCGCGAGGCCCTTCGCGGTCCTCCTCTGTGTGGCTTAAATTTAAGCGCAACGGGGTCCGAATGAGGAAGAAAAAAAATCTTCCGCGTCTTACCCCGATCATTGTCATGCAAGGGTTCAATAAACACATCTCAACTCTTATGTAAATTTCACCACGTCCGCTCGCTCTCTGTCTACGATGTTCCCTCTAGTTTCTCGCGTCTCACTGACCCGAGTCAAAATGGCCTCACCGCTCCTAATAGATCGCGCAATGCGTGTTGTTGTGTCCATTCTTCTGTTCGGGTTCACACTCGATCTGAACGACCAAACGAGCATTGGGAGTTGAAATAACACACACAAAAAATTAAGTTGTCATGAGGTGAACGGAAAAAATGATTATAAAATATAACAGTTTATATCCTCCGGATAGCGCGGAAAAAATAGACTTGTTCGTCCTCCCTCTCCTCTGGGTCAGACATATTATCGAAATGTGACCCCTGGTTCAAATATTTTTCTCGCTCTCTCATCTTATTCCTCCCGTCATTTACTGTTTGTTTACATTCACCTAGTTCCGCCACGCGGATATGACACGGCTAGTGCCATAATTCACCACCGCGTGTATACTCGTCGCGTAAGCAACCGGAATGCATCCTGATGCATACCGTTCCCACACGGGAAACAACCACGACGACAAGCACCGAAACACGATCTTGGTGCACGATCGGTCGCGACCAAAACGGGTAGAGAAAAATATAATACAAACCAAAAAAAAAAAATTGGATCTTCGGCCGTTTGTGGGGCTGAGTTTTGCCGGCCGATCTTTCAGAGGGACGGAAAAAATGCAAAAATGAAACGTAATTTATTGTTCCCGTTGCGGTGATTTTCCGCCGCGGCTCTCGGAACTTTGCCTCAAAATCGCCAAACGTGATTGGAAAGCGATTAAATTGTTGGTTCACGATTTAATAACTTTATTTATTGAACGGTTTTGGATGCTGGAGGCAGTGACACCGGGGTTCGCCTAAACCCAAAACACTTCCGCCTTCAGAAGAAGAAAGATCCACACACACACTGGCTAATTAAAGCTGGCTTGTGGCATCCAGTCAGCCTTTCTTGGAGTAAACGATCCTCGGGACTGCGGAGGTACTGTTCAATGTGGATTAATTCTCGGCTCCATAATGAGCAGGATCGAATGGCTCCTCCGGATCCAATCAACCGAAATGAGCGCGCCACGAATAGAGTTGTTTACTTGTGGTGAGGTAGCTTCTTTGCCGTGGTATCTTCATCAGGGTTCATCAGGCGGACGAACCGCCGGGAATATCGGTTGCGCTGCTGCTTCGTGGAAAGAGGCAAGATTGATTGTGGCATGCACGGTAAAATGCGATAAATATAAGCGAGAGAAGCAAGCAAAGAGAGCTGCTTGATCGATCGTTTCGAATAGTTGGAATAACGTATGCCAAATTAATAATTTATTGATCGTTTGCTGTAGCGTGGCTACTCTTCGGCTACCCTTTGCCATCGTCCCTTTCGCTTGATTACTGGCTGCGACTATGACTGGAGAGCAGCAGCGTGGCAATCTTCTGTTGTTTTGAGGCGTTTCAGGCCAGTGGCGAAGGGATGGAGGATCGTACAGTATAAGCTTAAACAACACAGCAACGAGCAGGCATCCAACACCGACGATGGCAGCAAAGTGAGGTGAAAATCAGTCTACAAGCCAGAGAGATACCAAACGGGTGCGATACGATCAGTCTAGGAGCTGCTGCCACTGTTAAATTTTGACAGCTTTCTAACAGGGGATCAACCTACGGTCTCAATGAGTGGGAGCAATGATTGCGATTGGAATGCTGGGAAAGATTCAAATTTTATTGCCATGTCCGTTTTCTCACACTAGACGGCAGGCCGTATGAATAAAAAAAGTATTTACTTATTCTGCCCGTTTCCTAGTATTTACTTAAATCCGTATGAATGAAAGTTTACTCTACCAATTTAATTTTAACGCAAGTTCGAATTTCGAACATAGTTTTTACTTTGTCAAACATCTGTCAACTGATTGTTTAGGTTTGGTTTCAAAACGTCACTTTGCTTGTCCGTGTTTTGATCCTTTGGTTTTTTTGACAGGGAGTGTATTTACCAGGATTTATGACTACATAAACATCAAGATACTTGAACAATATATTCTGGTAAACAATAGTGAGTTTAGTTTTTTATTGTTACTAAAAATATTAATTTGTAATCTTAAATTTACAGTCAGGGTGTCTGTCGAGAAATCGATTAGCAGCGGCAAAAGTGGAATCGGGGAAACAGTTGATCAGGTGACCGATTCTCAGCAACCGAAAAGTAGCGATAGCGGCAAAAAGAAGAAGAACCTATTCAACCAAAAAGAAATGGATGTAGTGTTTGAGGATGTGCTGGAGGAAATGGGAAAAGTTTTGCATTCCAAATCCTAATCATCAAATGTAACGGAAAAAGGCAGCGTTGGTGGCGATGCAACAGCTCAACAATTACTCATTCGATATGGACTGGAATTCTCTGGCGAACAAATCCTGAACAAAATAAATCACATGGAAACCTTCTTGTTTTTGTTAAAGAAAATACATTTTCGCGAATAAACCTATACAACTGCTCAAAAGTGTCGCCATCCCCCTCTCTGCGTAGTTTGTGGGCTTGGTATTTCGATTTTTCGCAAATTTAGGACCGTGCCCCAAAGTAGTGGTACCGGAATGTTTGACGTGTCATAGTACATGTTAACTTGTTTAACTTTAAGCGCAAGATAGCAGCATTAAGCATAAATCGGGTATGACATCAAAACACCCATGAGCGCACTTGATAATTACGAAATAAATACTTGATGAATGCTGTTTCTACTTCCTAAACTTCCTGCTAAACTTCCATTTTGGAAAAGTAAATACTTAGATGTTACTTTTATTCATACCAAACGTAGTAAAAACTCAATCTCACTGCTCGACTGCTCGGTTGAAGTAAAGTAAAGCTGAATTTTATTTTTATTTATATGGCCTAGTATGTCATGCTTCGAAGGAATGTGCCGCAGCGTCCAAACGCAGGGCCAAACGTTAATTGGGGGGGGTGAAAAAAACTGGAACTTTATTTAGAGAACGCAACATCTGTTAGCGATCAAATTCCAGTTCATGAACGATCGAAATTAACGTTGTCTTTGTACAGAGTGTGGACAAATGAGCATGGAAAACACGAATTACACAGAGCATTTCTTGTTTTGTTCCTGTCTACAAACACACACACGCACACTTCGAATGGGGTTGGCGGGTTGAAAGAAAGTGACAAGCGGGACTAACAAACCAAACAAAAAAAAAATACAACAGAAAAACCAAACAAAAAGCCAAATGGAAGAAAGGAGAGAGATGAATATCTCAATTTTCAATCCTCAACAACTTATTTAAATTGATTAACTCGTATATGTAAATTAAATTTATTCGAGAGCGCATTTATTATTTAAGTTCACTTCGCTTCCCTCCGTTCGCGCCTCCACAGGTTAATGTTTTTGCCTGTTGCTCGTCCCCCCCAGGCCCCCCGCCCCGTTTCACACCCAGACTGTAACATGAGCTTAGTCCGCTCCAACCTGACCCGCCACTGCAGCGCTGTAGTTTGCGCGCTGGACTTTTAAACTTATTTTCCAGAATAAAATATTGATACCCTCTCAGAGGCTATTGAGCTGGTTTCATTTTACTTCTTCGTTCTGCTACGGGATCTTCATACGGATCTTCATCCCTATGTCTCTCGTGATCCCATCCAAAGAGCGGAGCTTTATCTGCCGAGGCCAACTTCCAGTTTCACTTTGCATTAATTTGGATTCAAAGTTGGCACTGGAGCTGATACACCTACTCATTCGGAGGCTTTGTCGCGAACCAGAGCAAATGCAGTCAGCAGCACTTCGGCGAAGGTTATTACAAGACGGCAGTACTTGTAATTTCATCTTGCCTCCGACTACCCCAATCGGTCCATCCTTCCACCCCACACGAGTCCCAAAAGGAAACCAAGATTGGTCGTAATTGATATATTAGCTGGAAGTTTGCGAATGACTTGAGCCTGCTTAAATATGCATGGTGTTAATTAACTGCACAAAACCGCAGAGAGCGGTCTTCCCAACTCTTCCAAAACCCCCCACCCCTTCGATAGGTCGCGGTCGCGGGACGGGATTGGAACGACGGAAGATAAAATTTGGAACACAAATCTTCACTCACGACGAACTCTCTCGTGGCTGTCTTCACCCGCTTGGTTCTCCACACAGCCAGCGGCCACTGCCACGAAAGCTGGTGTGCTACGTTTTGGTCAATGAAGCGAAGATTGGACCGTCTGAGCGGTGCTGCTGATGATGATGAGTGTGCACAGATTAAATTACCTCCACACCAGCGCAACCAGCATAGGTAGGGACTCGCGTTCACTGGGGGTACGGGATGGGACCGAGGATGCTCATCGTTTTGTACTTGTAAGATCTTTCAATTTTCGCTACTGCCACACCGGCGGAGTAATTAACATAATCATTCAATCTATAATAAAACTTCTGGGCGAATATTTCCGTGGACGCTTGCACAGCTAGTGGAAACCAACTTGCATGGATTGGGTTTAAGCGCACGATTAGCTGGAAGTCTTCAACTCCAGCGGGGCCCAGCAGCGACAATTTACTTCCTCGTAAGCTCTCTAATTGTTTGATTAATTGGCGCTGTTACCTAATCCCGATTCGACTGTGTGCTATCTTGCGTTCTTGTGTTCTTTACAGCTAATGAAGGTAACGAGACTTCGCCTTTCATTGAGGTTTGAGTGGCAAGCTCACAGATATGTGTGTACCGTAAACCGAGGGAAAATTGATCACGATTTTCTGGAAAATGTAAAAATTTCAGAAATAGCTATTGCTGGTGCGGCTGCTCGAAAGCAAAAGTCAAAAATCGCTGCACAGAAAACTGCGAAGCCATAGAAATCAACAACAGCTTCGAAAAAAAACTACCGTCGCAACACAACAGGCAGAACACGAGAGATTTTGTTGTGTTTTCCAATCAATTCCAGTTCTTTTCAGAACTCCAAATTGCTTTGAAGCGAGCGTAACGATTACATCTTTCGAGAACTTATTAGGGGTACAATGAATCTTGAGAAAGACAATTCATTCCCGCTCGACTCTCGCACAAACGATGTTCATTCAACAATTTCTCAAACATGAAGTGGGTGTTGTAAGGAAGGGCAGAGCGAGCTTCCAAATTAACTCTCTGCCTCAACATTAGCATGTTGATTATTTGGTGTCTAGAGCGACCCTGGTACAATGAACTTTGGAACATCACAGTAGTTTTTCAGTATGATTACAGCAGACTGCTTTTTTGAATAATTTATTTTTATATCGCAAAATGTTTCATTTTTTCCTTTGAATCGACAATATAGTAACGGTGGAACGATGTTGCGAAAGTTTTGACTCATAATTGACCCTCAGTTGCGAACAAATGATTGAAAGAGTCACGGCACGATTTTGTGCCATTATTGGCAGTTTTTTTGACCATCTTGGCACAACATAGCGAAGGCTACGGGAGATCTAAATTAGTTATATCTCAAGAACGGTTCGTCCTAGGATAAAACGTTATATTTAGTTTTTCATTCAGAATCGCATTCAGATTATATTTTTTAATTACTTTTCTTAGATGGTAACGATTTTGCAAAGTATTGAAATATTTTAGTATTTTAAAAATATCGAAGGGAACATGTTTTGAACTGGGTCATGCGGATAGAATCAAATTGATTGCCAAGAAGAAAGTTACTAAGTGTTACTTTTCTCATAATAATCCACATCTTCAAAAAAAAAATTTTCTTCAATTAATGTTAGCGTTTCGAATCATATAGGGTCCAACTTACATTCTGGCAGATACTGAAATTTCAGTATTATTGACTTCTAAGCATATATAAACCTAATTATAATTCCATCTAACTTCTCGCCAAAGGTTAGCATTATATTATTCTCTACGATAGAATTATACTATTTGAACAACTTTACTACTGAGGAGGCGATCTGGCGTAGTGGTAACATCCATGCCTCTCACGCTAAAGGTCACGAGTTCAATTCTCACTTCCGACATTCTTCCAAAAATGGAAGTAAAAGTGACGAACCAGCCAAATGAGTTGAAAGTCACTATAATACAGATAAAAAAAAAAAAAAAAAAAAAAAAACTTTACTACTGAAACAACTAAAAACTACGAATTACACAAATTATAACATTCATTTCAATTCTGGTTCGGTCAAAAAGTTAAAAAAACAAAGCATGAGTCACGAAAACGTTTGCCCCTTTTATAGGAGAAACAACTGACAGCATGCAGAAAAAAGGCAGCATGGAGATAAAAGGTACAAGAAATTCATTTTTCAAGCCAAATGCATTCGAAAAATGAATTTTATTGACTCCGCATGACTCAGGTTTTGTGTTATAAAAAAAAATAATATTAAATGAGCAGGAAAGGGATGTGAGTGACTTGATCAATTTCTCTTCATCAACTTTTTCTTTAGTTAATAACTCAACTGCAAAAACGTTCCAAAGAGAGAGTCGATGCAGAGAAATCGGTGATGTCACTTCCACCCCTTTAATTTAGAGCCCCTCAAATTAAACTATTAACAGAGATTTTCGAGCAGTACTTTCAAAATAACACGCTTCATATTGACATGAATCGAAACATGAAAAATACCAATCCAGAACGAACGAAGAACAGCTGAATAAAGATATAAAAAATAAAAAATGTAAGGGGTTGTATCTAGGACACGACCGCATTTTCGACGTAGAACCACGGCATTATATTATTCAACCTGTTTGTTTTGACGTGGGACTATGTCTAACCTTTCAATATAGGGGTCTATTTCAAAGTTTCGAGTGGAAAAAATGTAAGGTAAATGTAACCACAGTTGCTAGCGAGGAGCAAGTAAGTGAAATCAACATAAGGTATGGGTGATGTCCGCTCGTTGTGTTTCACTTATTTACTCCTCGCTAGCAACTGTGGTTTCATTCCATTCCATCAGTAGAAAAAACTCCATACTCCTCCTTTCCTTGTCTTTCCCGACAGGAAAAGAATCCATCCTCGCTCGATGTTCGCCAGCAACGATGTTGCTCCGATGACCACCAAACGAGAAGTGGTCTGCGTTCACATCGTGGATGGCTTATTTATACTAATCAAGTTGGAAACGGGCAGAAACGAATGCATTAGTTGCTCGTTATTGACGGTATGGGTGCGAGAAGCACACAAATCGGCAGAACAAATGTATGGGAAAATGGGAATGCTTCCAGTTTTCATTAATTTAAAACGTTTAGGGATTAAGGAATTGTTATGTATAGCATATTGTTGAACTTCGATCAACAGGACTGAAGATTTCCGAAATAATTTCCTCCGGGACGGAAATTAAATTTACACGATCCGATTTTATATGGAGAATATAATTTACCTATAAGTTAATTCATATTATAGTGATTTCGTTTACATATCAATTCAATCGCTTAAGTTTAGTTTCCTTTACGATTCTTCTAGTCCTTTGATTTCTGCTTCAACTAACTGACCAACTAGCGTGTAATCCGAAACCTATATCATCAAGATTCAGCTTTTTATTATTTTATTTTATTTTGCTGTAGGTTTTAGAATTGGACTCACCACTAGTATTAAGTAGAATAATAGAAATTTTAATTATATACTATATATACTAAGTAGAATAATATAATTTTTAACTATATAAGAAACGATCCTGTGATTCCAACTGTGATAATAGTTTTAATAGGCACTAACAAAAGACTCCTTCAACACGCAATGGTTTGTCTACTCCTTTATTCGGCTGTCATCGTTGCTTCCGCTTTGCTGTCAATTGTTTCATCGTTGACGCTAGGTGCAATACCTTTGACGGTAGGTGCGTATACAACACATATCAAACAAATCTTAGAGAATTTCCAATTCGATTGGTATGAAAATCATCAGAATCCGTTCGCAGTTCGCAACTTTATTTCATAAAAACGTGACCTGTTTTCTGATTTGGCACCCTTCCTGAAAGACGTAGTTCTACGTCAAAAAAATGACTGTCATGTCCACCAATTTGGTTATCGCCTGGGAACCAATGATTGAATCATCTTCTCTCAAGATAACTTCTGCATTGAATGAAAGAAAGCCACCGATAAAGAAACGATACACACACACACGAAATCCTCCTCCGAAAACATGGTTTCAAACTTTCCCCCCCAATTGTAGTTATTGTCAACGCACTTGTTGGTATGCCGTCGTCGCGGCAGCCGCCATCGCAACGAATCGGGAAAGTAAATTTGGATATTAAACGCAAACACACAAAGGAACGCACTGTTTCGAAATTTTCAGAAGTATCAATTAACAACTGCAGCAGCAGCAGCAGCAGTAGTACCTAGTTGTAGTTTTATTCGTCGAGATGCGGTCGTTTCCGTAGTGTAGTATGGTCCTAAACGCACGTTCTTGAGCCACGACAATTGAAAACCAAATTTTTCTCTTCATACTTCATAGTGCATTCTTGTATTCTTGAAAACGATGGTCAGCCTACAGGGCGTACTTTATCTAGAGGATCGCTCGCTCTAATAGCCTGTTTGACGTCCCGAACGATGAGAGGTTTCGGATCAGTCCACTGGTTTTATGAAGTTCTTTGTGGCGTTGGCAGATCTTAGGAATACTTTTGTTAGTTTTCTCGGTAAAAAGCTCCACTGACTGTACTTTTAACTACCGAGAGATTAGAGGCGCTACGGGTTTTCCCCATGAGTCTAACCACCAGGCGTGCCATCGATTGAAAAACCAACAAATTACATGGTAATGCTCGAATTATTTAATATATGGACGCACTGTTCATTTTACTACAGCGCGATAGCGGAATGTTTTGACAGCAGTTTGTGTTGAAATGTTTGCATTTTTCAGTGCTGAAAAGTTCGTCACGGTTCATCTTGTTTCACAAAAGTTATACTTGATGGATGCCGCGAACCCAAATTTTTTTTGAGACACCCACTTCGAAAATCCGTCAGGTTCAAAAATCGCGAAGTCGTTGAAATGGCTAAATCGACTGAGTGCAGCGTTGTCAAACTTTTCTGTGATTGGCATACAACCAAACGGCTGGCCGTCAGAAAGATTCGTCTGCGAGAAGGATTTGGATATTTTCGGACCGTTAAGCAACCAAACATGACACTGACGCAGAATCTAGTGGCCAAAGCACTTGCCCAGAAGTTGTACAATGAGGTTCTTACGAAGTACGAAGGGTGCATCCTTATGGGCGACGAGACGTTCGTGATGATGGATTATGGGCAGCTTCGGAATTCAATGCGCGTAATCATATTTGTCGCAAAAGACATTGTGAAGAAATGCTTCAGACATGGATTTTTCGCGAGTTATGAAGAGGATCGCTTCCACAAAAGTGGGGTTGCAAACGAAAAGAACCTTCGGTATTGGGCATCTGCCAATCCAAGGGAACCCAATGTACTACAATGGAATCCGTTTATAATGACATCGAAGGGAGGTCATAATAAGCGGATGTGATACAGAGCGTTTTGTGAAAAAAAACCGCTTTTAATGTAAATATGTACTTATGCATGTAAAGAAATTATTATATCCGACTATTTTACAAAGTATTTTATATAAAAACCAAACTTCGTTGTGTAATTAAATAATAATAGACTGTAGGACAATATAAGCGGAGTCATAATGTACGGATTATACCTTATATTTATGCTCTCCAAAGGTTACAGCATACAATTTTTTTTAACCTTTTCAGCAACTAAGTCCGATTTAGTGCATGGAATGTTAAAATGGCGACAAAGAGCTCTCAGTTTTCCAAAAAAAAAATTGTTTCGATCCTCTAAAGTGATTTTTCTGTTGAACTTTTTATGGAGCAAACCGTTGTGTAACATCAGCATTAGGAGAAACTATAAACTGCTGCTGCTAGTTGGAGCGAGCTGAGTATTAGAAATCATACCCAATAAGTTATAAGCGAGTGGGGCTAAATTGCAATATCTCCTCTCTCCACAGTGTCCGTACAAATGAGCGCTGCATTTGAATTTTTGAATTTTATTCGCAGTAGTATATAAAACTTACACTTCATCACTTCACTTATTACTTAGATAGAAAACACAGGTAGATATGCACAGAAATGTACAGAACAAATGTGTGGGAAAATAGGCATGCTTCCAATTTTTGTTAATTTGAACAATTTATGGATTAAGGATGTGTAATGTTTAACATACCAAACAATTCTCAGAGAATTTCCTATTCGATTGGTATGCAAATCATCAACTTCCGTAGGCAGCAAAATAGTTATCAACGTTAAAGCTATTTCACATGTCACATGTTTTCTGATTTGGCTCCTTTACTGAAGAACGTAGTTTTGACGTAGGACTAGTTAGTTCAGGTGAAAAACAGGAGGCTATATTTTTCAAAACTGTGGAGAATCTCTATGGAGTACATTGAAAAATGGAAGGCTCGTCTGAGGGAAACATTACAGTATTATATTAAAGTCCATTTCGGAATTGCCAGAGATTCAAGATACAGCGGAGAAATACTACAGTGGTATCGAGACAACGCCCCAACTGCCCTTAATTCCGCCCAATTGCGAAATATTGAGCAATTGTCAAACAAAAGTTGAAGAAGTGGAGAAGCGGTGACTCGGGATGATGAAAAGATGGTGGAACAAAATGGCCGTTCAGGTTAGTCAATTTATTCCGCCGGGGTCGTTTGGTACAACATCACCCTAAATCTCATCATAACTTGCACCGTGCACCGACCAATGTTTGTTGCATGCGGCACGTAAACAAACCGAAACCTGCGTTTATACCCAACGCAGCGCGTGTTTGTAAACATCGACGACAAACGCACGAACTACCAATCGAAGTAAAACTCGAAACTCGGGTCACGGACCTAATCTGGAAATGTGTCTTTCGTTTCGCTTCCCGATTGGAAGTCTTCTCGGGTTCGATTAAATCTTGAGGCGGAAGAACAGAGAGTGAAGCGATCAAAATCTTGCCCCGTTTTGTTCGTATGTTTTTATGTGTGTCTTTTTTTGTTTGTTTCCACGGCCGGAAGCTCACACACGCTCAGCGCACTATTCACTACTGAAGACGCCGCCGCCGCCGAAGATGATGACAACGCTGGGAAAATCGGGAGGAAAATCATCAATTTTCTACCGGCGGCCACAGTAATGAGAGCAGAAAATAACCAGTAATTGACTCCCTAATGAAGTTGTGTTTCCCATCCTCTTGGACGCGGATGCGGAGCAGGTGCTCGCGCGGAGATTCTGTTTTTTTTTTGGAAGACAACCTTTGTTCTCGTCTCAATCATCGACTGGTTGATTAATAGTTTCCTAACGGTTAGAGATGGTCAAAATGCTGAATGCGAGAATTGCGCCTCGAGTCAAAATCAGCAACGGTCCCATCCCGGTCGTTTCACGATTTTTCCACTTGTGTGCCCCCGCAGCTCTCGTTTCAGTAATCTTTCAATGCCTCTGCCATGTTCATGATTTCATTAATTTATTCATTTCGATTCCCTTACCCTGCGCCTTCCAGAGCAAATCCTCGCGATCGAAATCGAGCGGAGTTCAGCGTTTAATGGAGCAGAAGAGCGCGGCGAACGTTCTTATTTCACCAGAGGCTTGACTGGCCTGGCAAGGCACGGCCTGGTCTGGGCTGACCGTCTTCCGAAGGTTCTCTCAACTCAACTCAAGTTTCCTTTTTCCACACTGCCACACACTGGCTGACTGGGATTAAAACGAATGTATACATGCAGTTCAGCCGTGGCTTTTACCACGTTGCCCCCCCCCCCTTTTCCTATCGAAAGGCTGGAGGGGGACAACCGTACTGAACATCTATTCAGAGCAGAGCCGAATGTCATCCGATTTCTGATAATATCATTTCCAGTTAATAAGCTTAAAATGTCACGTCAAAAAGTGAAACCCCGTACTCTCGCGGTCGGATCATGATACGGACACACTCTACTTTCGGAACGATTGAGCCCCGAGCGCTGGTAGAATCGATGCTTTGTTCTTCCCAGCTCGGGCATACTTTGGCGGTTCATTTCCCGGCGCACTGACGCGGATCCGCAAGCCGTAAATTTCACACCCAAGTATCCTTCTTCTGTGGTGCGCGCATTCTGCTCTCTAAACGATTGTCGACCCCAAGTGAGGACAGTGTGGCAGTGTGGTTAGGTACAACGACCGGGAGCCGATTTTGTCGCCGTTTAAATATGGCCGCCGACACTGATGCCGCCGAGTTGGACGTCAAATGTCAAATCGTGTCACACAGGGCGGCGATGGCGGACTGATTTCTCTATCGAATCAGCGCTGCGCCGCGGCTCAACTGCGGCGGTGGTCAGGCCAGGACATTTTATTAAATTCAATTAAGTTACAAATAAATAATACATCGGGGCGGTCGGAGAGCAACAGCTACAGCAACAGCAGCAGCGCGGCAACAACACTGCGGGAACCCACGAGTGTGAGGTGGAAAAATAATACCAACAATAATGCGAATGCAATGCATATCCCGCGAAAGGAGAAAAAGAAAAGACGAATAAAACTAAATAAATAAATAAATAAATGAAAATGATCATATAAATCGCAATAATAATAAATCAGATAATTCTGCTTGAGGTCCCTCGTGGCTGCCGCCCAGCCGTCCCCCGTCCGATCGGTGCGAGCTCAAAGATCACACGTTGTTCGATCCTGCACCGATCGCGGCGCGCTTGGTTGCCGGTCGGCCGGCCAACCGACTAGGACGGGCGGTGCCAGGTCCCGAGGGGTTTAATGGAGTGATATCACTGCAGCAGCAGCAACAGCAATATGCAGTGCACTCGTCTCGCGGGCCCGCCTGCCGAGACCATAGTCGACGACGTGCGCGCAAGATCATCGATCGCGCGAGACTTTGGAGTTAATATATTTATTTGCCTTTATTATTTACAAGGGTCCACTGGTTCGGTGAGAGAGAAAAAGAGAGAGAGGGATATACAGAGAGCGAGCGAGAGACAAACTGCTCGTGCATTTGGGTAGACACAGATGCTCCGAACAGATGGAGCTATTCCACCAAAATCGGTATCATATCCGTATATCATTAGTTTTTGTTGTATTACCAAAATGTCAGAGACCTTCACACTTACAGCTAGGATTGTCGAGCAGTCATTACGATGTTGTTAGTGTTGCCACATTTTAATCTGTACCAGAGGGGCTGAAAATCTTTCTCATCTGTACTTTTCACGTAGAACTACGTCTTTCATTAAGGGTGCCAAAACAGAAAGCAGGTCACGTTATCATGAAATAAAGTTAACGTTAATAACTATTTTTGCCGTGAACGGATTCTGACGATTTACATGCCAAACGAATCGGAAATTCCCTAAGATTTGTTTGATATGCTATACATTACAATCCCATAGTCTGTATATGGTTTAAATTGATGAAAATTGGAAGCATTCCCATTTCCTCATACATTTGTTCTGTCCATTTGTGTGCTTTCCCGAACAGAGTTGTTAATAATGAGCAACTAATCGACGAGCAACGAAGGGGAATCGTAAGATGTGAAGTCTCCGTGTACAAAGGAAAAGAAGAAGAACGAAGCGGAATATTTGGCTAGAGTATAAACAGTGGATCTTGCTGAAGCAAACGAGCTGGACGGCGAGGGATCGAGTGCCTTTCTCAAGGCAATGAGGGTGGAGGTGTGGTGCAGGTGTAGAGTGAAGTTTTCCAAGGGCCTTTTTCAAGGCTAGAGACGAATGAACTGAAGAAGTTTAAAGTCTCTTCAATTCAACAAAGAAAGGATGGAAAGGCAAACTTTCAGTATCGTTTTGGATACGAAACAATGAACATCGCTTATTCTTCCTTGTTTGTGGCCATCACATGTCTTCGTTTCGAACTTAGCTGTGGACGCGACCAAATTACTAATCGTTGATGTCTCTGGCATTGCAATCATTGCATCAAACTAACGCCATTGAATTAATGTTTTGAGCTACACAATTGTGTGGGGAATCTCATAAAGCTAGGATATCGTCAGCTCACCAAGAAAATAAATGTTCTGGAATTTTGTTAGTGATTTGGTTTCGCATGATGGTAGGAAAACTCTCTCCACAAAGAATGACAGCTAAACTAATCTAGACTGGCAATATAAACAGAAAGGACTTCTGTTGAGAAGAGCGCAAAACAGAGATAAGTCTGCGTATATTTAGTTGCTTCAAGCCATCGATATATGGATATTTGTGTGCGTACGTGCGGTCTTCACAACCCGTACGTAAAAATAATGCATCTTCGCTACGCTGAAACCCCAGTTGATTCTGCCACCCATATATTTTACGATAACCTGTTTGAGATCATATATTCGAATGTACCCCGTCGCCACCGTTCTATTAATAGGAACACCAGGAAGCCTTGGTGAACTGCAGAGTTGTGAAGGCTGCGAAACAAACTGCGTAAAGCACGCAAACGATTCTTCATCAATAGATCAAACGAAAACCGTGAATCTCTTCGCCTAGTGGAAACATGTTATAAGGAACTTGTAGAGAACAGCTACAGGGCCTACCAGCAGAGACTTCAATTTGATACGAAACGGAACCCTTCGGCGTTGTGGAAATTCGTTAGAAAACAAAGAGTGAGTAATCGAGTACCACAAGTTATCGCATACGGTAACACCTCAACAAACCTACCTGATGAAGTCGCTGATCTTTTTCGAAAAAGTCTTGAACACGCCTTGGAAGAATAAGCGTGTTCAAGACTGAGCTGCTCTAACCAGGAACTGGATGCTTTCGCAACTTACCGTCACTTCATATCCATCTCCCTTTCTTCAATTTTACCCAAGATGAAGTATTAAGATCATTGCAAAAGCTAGACGCGACGAAAGAAGCCGAAGTGGACGACTTAGCACCTATTCTGTTCCTCTGACAACACCGTTTAACAAGTCGCTTGAGGAAAGAACATTTCCTAGCCTATGGAAAACAGCGAAGATGATTCCTATCTACAAATTAGGCAGCTTGCGGCGCGTTGAAAGTTTCCGTGGAATATCATGGATTTGTACCCCATCGTTCCCAAACGTCCAGTTTATTATGCTATACCAACGTGCTCTTTCGTGAAGTTGAGCACAGAAACCAAGTGGACTCTGTTTATATAGATTTCTCAAAGGCTTTCGATACTTTTCCGCATATTTTCACGGCGAGGTTTTCCTGATTGGAAAACCGATTGGTTGATGTCTTACTTGACCGATAGAAAAGCTTTTGTTGAGATAAACTCAGCATGATCCACAACATTCGATATAGCATCCGGAGTCCCCCAAGGGAGTGTGCTAGGGCCATTGATATTTGTTATCTTTATTAATAGTTTGTGCCTACCAATATCTTCTGGAAAACTATTGTTTGCTGACGATCTTAAAATTTCCCGAGTCATCAAGTCAGCTGCGGACTGCTGCAACTAGCAGGCCGATATCCATTCTCTAGTGCAGTGGTGCAAAGACAACGGCATATATTCCCAACAACAATCCAATCAACCTCATTATTTCGCTTCCATTTGATTCATAGAAAGTTTCAGTAGAACTATTTACTACAGAGGTATTCTTTATCGAATGAAAAATTATGCTTCAATTTTGAATTAACAATATTTCATGAAATAATGAACGCACAGCAAATCGATGGTCAAAACTGCCCACTGCAAACTTGAAAATATTCTATACAAGATCCAGTTGTTGCTTTGACGAATTATTTTATAATTTTATAACAGTTGCAGCGTTTTGAAAATTACTCAAAATTTTCGATGTCGCATTTTGCTCCTCTATTTTTTTTTTGTCGAGTGTAGATCTTTGCCCACTCCGGAATACGATTAGTCACAGGAAATATCGGTTCATTTACACACTCGATTCACATTTAGTTGTCAAAACAATACGAGACCTTTTCCGCAATAGTTCGGAGAATTTGCAGATGGCACTAATAGGGTATTAAGAATATTTCCAATATATATTTTCTTGTTTTTCAACTGCTTATTGACCATTCTGCATTGAGTGTCTAGATGACTTCCAAAGAGCTCGTGGGGATAAATTACACCAAACATCTCACGTCTCATTGATTGGCCTCAAGGAAGGAATTTTAGAGTGGTTGGAGAGTTTCAATTTAGTTAATAAAAAACAATCCTGTTTATCATGCATTTTTGAAAAATTAGTAAAAACCCATAAAAAACACAAAATTTTAGGTTTCTTGTTTATTTCTAAAGGTTTCTTGGTTCCATTAAATTGAATGTTTTACAACTGCATTTAAAATTTCTTATCTTTCAAATGAGCAGCATAATTATTCTAAGTATCGTACTTTCTTAATCAGAGTCAGTTCAAGACACGAAATAAGGCTCAAGAAAAGTTCAACAATTATGTCCTATATGAAAATTGACCATATGCGTAGAAGAATCTTTTTCATCAAATATGATTCTCTTTCACCTCCTAAAATATTCCGAATCAGCTACCTAATTCCATGTATATTCTTAACAGAATACTGGCTCAATTGTTGACTTGGGACTACGCCGAATCAAAATATATGGAAATATATGGTTCTTTTGTTCCTATCGAAATGTGTTCCAGCCATCAAAACCAAGGTGCCTTACATTACGTGACGTTTGTTCAAATTCTTTACCTACACAGCAATTATGGTTAATACAATTGAATTCGAAAATTGTTTCATTCAATCAATAATTTAATCAATACAAACAAACGATTACTAAGCCAACGGTAGTCCCACGTCAACCTCATAGATATTACCCACTCATTTTTTTTAAGTATGACGACTAGTGGTGCATTGACAATCTCACGCAATTGTAAATATTGTTTCCCTCTCTGTATACAAGCGTGGACATTTTCTTACCCCCTACCCTCCCTAAAGTTGTACACGTGGTATGTGGAGAGCCCCTCATTGTAACAGTGAATCAATGTATTTTTGTATGTTTAACCCATACCGTACCAAGCATTCGAGAAATCGAACAACAACTTTGATGGTAATGTTTTTGCACCAAATGATTCATTTATTGGCTATCAATTACCATTAAGTTCATTTAATATTTCATAACTTCATTGGGCAATAAATTCGGTTTAAAGCGAGTAATGAGAAGGGCATAACCTAATATAACCTAACAAAACTTAATAAAATACAAGAATAGGTGATCTTTCCTACACTATTATTTTGGAAAAGAACACACATTGTGATGTAGGAAAAACCATTGGATTGAGCTTACTACAGAAAGAAACATGCAGGTTTTGGCCAATGTTTCTGTTTGACAGTTTTTTAATTTTTCGTCGTTTCCCCGAAAATAGACAATTGTAAAAAAAATCTTGAACATTAATTATTATCGAACTTTTAAGAAAATACGCTGCGTTAAAATTTCAATAATTGTGATACAATCATCATCTGAGTTATTTTTATTGACGTAGTCGTAATGTCACAAATCACAATACTTATTAGGCATAGTTGTAAAAATGTATAAAAAAGGACTGGCATTAGTTGCAAGTGGAAATTTTCTCAAGTATAAACCAAGTAATAAATGTAAATAGATCAAATGCTGGAAATATATTGGGAACGGAAACAATTAAAGGAATATTAAGAATTATGTAGAACTAAATACAAGTTCCTTTACATTTTTCGAGGCAAATAACGTCCAAATATAACAAATTGAGGTATGAAACTTTTAGAAATAAGAATATGTGAGCATCTTTTCTTATTAAAATTTATGTTTCATTCAAACAATTCAAAATATATTGAATTCTATAAATAATACAGAATTCAATATATTCTTAATTGTTCGGAATATTCATGCCGATACTGATGATGACCAAAGCGAGACGCTGATCCAGAAGAATGCTGTTTTGATGCAAATCGTGACGGCTTGGGAGTAAGCGAGTTGAGCTACCCTTAGCTAACCCCAAACCTTATCTTCACCAGAATAATGCGATTTGTTTGGTGGGGCTGGGTAGAAATTCTGTATTATGAGCTTTTACCAGGCAGAATTATTGAATGTGATAGGCGTCTTGTTCCATCATGGCAACGACAAACTTCACGTCTCTTCGACAACACGACAAATTATTTTGGATTCTGGGTGAGAGATTCCACTAACTAAACTACAAAATTCTCTCAAGGGCAAGATCTTCGATACGTTGAACCGTTTTCGGTAACAAATCAAACATGTTCTGAAAGAATAGGATTTTTATGCTGCGAAGAAATGGCAAAATATTGTTGAGGGAAATTATACAAATAAGTTGCATAAATATATGTCCTTTAAAAATGATGTTTTTGTTTTCTCAAAAATCGACATGAACTTTCCGGACAACCCAATATGGACTATCCTGATTTCTTCCTAATTTTTATTTTCATTCTCTCTGATTTTGAAAAATTATTATTGGAAACCTGATTTCAACTCATATCAAAGTTCAAAAAAGTTTTACTCTGCAGCACAGGTTCAAAAATTCAAGAATGGTGATTTAAACGTGGAAATCGAAGAGCGTGGAAAATCTCCAAATATTTGCAGTGAAGAATCAGAAGGATTTCCTCTATTATGAGCTATTCAAACCTGGAGAAACGGATAATACTGAACGCTGCCAACAACAAATAATCAATACTCGATTAATATTGATTTTCAGCAGAGAAAAAAAACTTTAAAAAATAAACAACAAACCGCGGATACCCATTCAAATGATTCAATATTTTTTGTTTGACGCGCAGCTCATCTGTTCGCATGTCTGTGTATTCGCATAACCAAACTACGCACACGGCGTACATGCTTGCAAGGAAGTACTGTACTGTTGTAGCAATCAGCTCGCGCAGGGTCACTTTACATGAGCCTTCTGCGATTTAGAGCTCGCGTACGTGTGTGAGTTGACGGGGGGTAGGGTGGACCATTCAAGCAAATACTTGCCCGTGGCCTGTGAGTAATTGAAGTAAATGTGAACCTAATTGATCGATTACTGGCGATAGAGTCCACCCCCGGTCGCTGGTCGCTGGACAGCGCACGGATTGAGTTGTTTCCGGCCGTATGTGCGAACCGGCGTTCCACGGACCGGTTTGTTGGCGCTGATTGTTGCTCATTAGCGGATCACGATTGGGATTGACATATCCCCCCGTGCTCGCTCTCTTCGGACTCCGATGGAGTGCGATTGATCGATCGGTTGTCGGTCGGCAGCATTCGCCTGTGTCGAGGTGTGATTGACGGATCGTTCGAGGGGTATGAGCCCTGGCTGCTGGAAACTGTTCTGATTGGCTTTGATACCATTTCTGTGTATGTGTGTGTGGTTTTCTGTAGACTCGGCGTCTGAACATTGACTCAATCTAATTTGCATGTGCGCTCATCTCAACTCGTCAAATTATGAACTTCGGAGCAAAAAGTTAGCGACAGCTGTCTTTTCTAAGTTCAAACATAAAAACTGATGCAAGTCAGAACAGAGCAGCACACACTAATGACGCATAATTATCGTCGATTGGATTGAGTCATCAACCGGGTGAAATAAACACGAACCTCTCTGTTGTTCAATTCTTGGTTCGTCGTTCTCCCAGAAAAAGTGAACACAAAACGCAGGTAGAGAGATGATTTGCCTGCCAATTTTGGCTGCCTTTCAAGTTTTACCGCTCAACTCCGGCGGCTCCAGCTTCAAACTACGAGCGCAGCATCCGGATGCAGAGGGTGATACAGGTCCTCGAGCCCGAAAGTGGACCATTAATCATACAATTGATTGGTGGCAAAAGTTTCTCGGACCTTCCCCGAAAACTATCCTCGGTAACATAACCCCCCTCCGACTCTCTCACGGAGGATTGTGTTAAAAGAGATCTCAACCTTTTTCGCTTTCTGACAGCCGCCACCGCCATCGTGCGTTCCTGTGAATGGCAACGAATCAAAGCTTCCAGCCACACAAAAAAAAATCAAACCAGAATCAACCAGAGAAAAAAAATCCTGCACACATGACTGATCTGGATTAGATATGCAACTGGCGGTGAATTGGTCCGAAAGTGCGCGAATTTCGTTGCCGGGCATAAATTTTGCCAGCGATCGGTCGGCCGCGCAATGGAAGAATAAAAGCGCCGCCATACATTTTCCACCTCGAAGGCTCGATTATTTGTAATCCTTCGGCTTTCTGACTGCTTAATATTCGGTTCTTAAAATGCCATAAACTGGCACTCTCTGACACTGGAGCGACGGCGGCGGCGGCGTGCCAACAATGGGAATTTATAATATTTAACTGCGCAACGGCTGAAGAGTAAACGCAGTGCACAAGGGGGATTGCGCACGAAGAAAGAGGGGGAGGCGAAAAATATGTAGCCATAAAACACTTCATAACACCGCCGCGACGACAATCCGTGCCGTATCCGCGAATAGAGCAATTTTTCGTTCGTCACTTGATCGCCCCGAGTGCCCGCGCTATACGCGAGATCGTGCAGAAATCTCGTAAAACATAACCTCTTTGGGGGCATGAAATGAAGACGCGCTGAACCGGGGAAGAGACCGAAGCAACGAGAGATTCTCGGTTTTCCTAATAAATTTATGACACATTATAATTCGCTACACGCAACACCTCGCCGCCGACTGCTGTTGCCGCTACCTTCAACGAACGTTCTCGAGGAGGACCCTGTGGTGACCTTCGCCTTTGGTTGGACACAGCTACGTATTCTTCCCGGTGTGGAAATGTCACACCGAGTTGCGCGGAGATCTTCTCGCTGTATCTCGGCTGATCGGCAGATTGGGAAAGATTTGCCCACCAGTATCCTCCCCCTGGGGGGTTTCGTGAAACATGTTCATTTATTTGCTTTATGTTTACCTGCCCACACATACACAAACAACAACCAACAAAGCGCGCGCGCGCCTGTATAGGTTCGTAATTGGCAAACATAAATATCATGAACATGTTGCACTTTAGCCAAGGGTGCTGCAAACGCAAGGGACGAAATAAACCCCGAAACGGACCTGTTGTGTTCTTCATCCCCTCACCCAGAGTGAGGCTGCGCAGCCAAACACAAAAGGAGATGGCAAAAAAATGATTATCTTGCTTCTTGTGCTCTCTGTCTCTGTCCGGTGTGTGTTTTTTTTTCTTCTCTCGGCGCTCATCTCCCAATTCGTTTCGCTTCGGTTGTTGTTTCTCCCTGCTTTGGTCTGTTGAGTTATTCACAAATATAATGTCTTAATTAGCAGAGTAACAAAAAAAAAACGAAGGAACTGGATGGACAATCGCTCACGCAACTGGCAACACTTTTCAGTGTCGATAGGCGCAAACGCAAAAATGACATTTTCTTATATCGTAATGGATCGAAATCCGGACACTCAAGGGCTTACGATGCTAATTACAACTACTAAAAAATATTGACATATCATAGCATGAACAATTAGAAGTTATGAATTCCACAAAATCATGTTATATCTGTTCAAATTTGAAAATTTTTCCATTGTGTCCAGAGTTGCCAACCTTCCAATTTTTCCTGTATTTTGCCAGTTTTTTTAAAGCATACCAGCAAAACAGCCACAGACAAAAAAATTCCAAATTATACTTTCTTGTGCCCAGACTTCTTTACACTAGAATGTGTTTGTCATAGTATGACCCTGTGTGCATTTTATGCACGTAAATATACATGCCAGAGAGAATCGAGCGGTTGTGTAAGGGTATTTACTCTCAAATCAGCTGTAATCCGTTACGAAGCAGTCAGTCTTTAGTTAATAACTTAACTGCAAAATCGTTCAAATTTGAGTTTGCTATACAGCGCGGTCTCGATTATATACAGTTTTTGATTTCTTTTCATTGTACATACTCAATGAGGTACATATAGAGGTGAAGCAGTAGGCGAAATGTATCTGTATTGGCAAGCAAAATATCGTGTCGTAATTATTTGCATTCAATATGGAATGTATATGGAAGAAACAAAACAATGTTGAAAGTACTCACGGTTGCATGATAATTTGAGCCAAAATTCTCATGAAATCATTCAACTGGTTGTTTTTTAACAGATGACAATTATGTCGTGGCTTATTTCGATTATTCATGTGGTAAAAAGGTCCAGAGAGCAGTCGTATGCTCAGTTCTCGAAAGCAGTAACATTTTCGGTGAAATTTTGATTAATTGGCGATTATTATCTCACAACATACACACCGACACTGAGAGCCTTCGAAACGTCAACTTCATAACGGTAATACTGTAATAATGAAACTTCGTTTGTTTCTATGAACGTGGGGGAGTGAAAATGGCACATAGAAATATCACTTTTATCCGTCTTTTTCGACATGATTACACAAATATTCACTCCACGCTATCATTTTAGCCTTATATTCAGCGGGAGCTCTACAAAAAAGAACGTTTTTAATTGATAAATTACTTCCTGAAAATAGTATTTTTACATGGATGCGGTAGACAATCAAAGATAAACACAACGACTGACGTCACTATTTGCGAAATAGTTATGGCAGCGCATGCTATGTCGCTCGAAACTCGACCATTTTCATTACCTTTTTTCCAGGACATTGGTATATACTCAAATCCTGTATGTAATCGAGTCAAAAAATTTTATTTTGATTTGTTTTTTTTGCATGTATTTTTCGTTTTTTTGAAAATAAAAGAGGAATTCGATTTTTGACTCATCCCCTTAAAGTCAGAAACACCTTTCTCACATGAAAAAAAAAATTAATATATCCAGATTATCTCTGGAAGTAATAGTCGATCATTTTTGATGAAAAAAAACCTTCTACGCATATGTTCGAATTTCAACGATGACAGAGTTATAGAACTTTTTTTTGTTTCGGACTCTGGTGCCTCAAACTGGCTCTACATTAAAAAGTACGCTACGGAGGACGATTCTGATGCTTTTATTTGAAAGATGAGAAAGTGTAGTACAGGATATAGTAGTGGAACATTTAAATTAGTGGATCTTAATAACATTTTGGAAGTGAAAAACTTAAAAGTTAATAATTTTTGATGTGTTATTATTAATTTTATCCTAAAAAAATATATTAAACTAGATTGTTTCTATCAATTAAATTGAAGTTCTTCAACCGCTCTACAATTTGTTTATTGACGTCCAACTTCTAACTTTCTTAATTTGGCTGCAATATCGATATAAACAATTGCTGGTGAAAATTCATGCAAAATGTTCAAAAATTACGATTTTTACCCCACTGTACATGTAGTAGCCACTTAAACTTAACGTTGAAAGGTTACATTTCTTCTTGAAATAAGCCATATTTGAAATATGAAAGGTGTCTTCGACATTGTCAAATGCAGCTGGGAATGTGCTTGCAGCTAAGTTATGACCGAAAGAGATAGTCGATGTAGAGAAATCGATGATGTCACTTGTACCCGTTTCATTTTGAGCCCCTCAAATATGACGAATCCAATAATAAGTTTTTAATATTGCACTCTGCAATCAAGTTCAACATCAACATGACGATAATTAATATCAAGCTAATGTCATACAAATGAAGCATTTGTCAATTGTTCTTCTACTACAAAGTCCTCCAAATGTTTGCGTCTGAAATTATATTCGATGATGAATTTGGAGATATCCGAAACCTGGATTTGACTGACCTCACTGTAAACGAACGCAAGAAGTATGTTTCTTTCTTTTGGGGTAAAATGTTGTCACTAAAAAGGAATTACACAAATTGTGATCTTCCCAATTTAATGAAAATTCCAACATTTCTGACTTTTTCCTCGTTTTTTGCAAATTTTCATAGGTGTTTTACTCGAAACCATGTTATTTCAGCTGGCGTTATTAATAGCTCTACCAATTCGGTTGACAATTTATATCAGCATGTAAAAATGAATTATCATAGCCGTTTTTTGAAATATAATTTAAATATAACAGCGATTTTTCATGCAAAATAACTCATTTATAACAAAAATGGTTGCCATTTTGACAATCTTTAGAATTTACAAAAAACCCTATGTAATGCATTTAGGACTTGTCCTTTTCAAATTCATTAGTTTCAAATTCATTAGAATTCGTTCTGCGACACTCCATTGCATCAGAACCGATATCACCAGCAAGGAACCGATTTTCAGACAGCATCTACGCGTCAATAGCGTAATGATTATTATTCGTTCACTCAAAAACTGGAAAATACATCTTCAAATATGCCTTAGACAATAAACAACATACCCGATTACTTCACTTAATTCGTAAATCCAATAAGAAAATCACGAAAATTCATTATTTTTCGACCTTCCAGACAAGGGTCTCCCCTTAAATTAATAAAATTATTTGATACTGATGATTTTCATTAGTAGGGAGGGAACCCCGCGGAAGGGAGAATGCTTCAACTATATCGTCTCTCGCAGATACAAACATCTACACCTCTTCATCTTAGATGTATTCTACAAAGTTTTAGATCTTATAAAAATATGAACTATAATCGATGACGTCAGCTTTACGAAGGTACGAAGACCCCTTAAAAAATAATGTTTTACTCGTTGACATATTTCTGAATAGAAAAATGTTTGCAGAACATGTGAATCGCGATAATTTATACACATAAAAATGTTACGAATTGAACATTAATAGTAATTTTTCAAAGAAAAACATGAAAAAGTTGTTGTTCGAAAAACTTCTTTTCTCAAATGACTTGTTGGAAATTGTAAGGGCTATATGTTTATTTTTTCAGAATTCTAGGAAAACATGTTTACGAGAAAAATGAATTTTAATTTTTAATATTTTTTTTTTCCAATGAATTTTTTTTTCAAAAATTTACTTGATATTTTCTGATGAAAACATAAATAATTTCCTACATTTTATTTTATTGCTTAAAAGACCCATGTGCTTGATCCCACAACGTTTCGCTGCTATCTGAGATGGTGCTGCCAACCTGCCAAATTTGACTCCATTTGTTCAACTAGTTCTCGAGTTATGCAGAATTTGTGTTTCTTTTGTATGGAAGTAATTTTTTTATGTGAGAATTGCCTTTTCTGACCTTAAGGGGATCAATCAAAAATTAAATTCTTCATTTATATTCAAAAAACAAAAAAAAAGTGTATATATACAGGATTCGATTATATACAGTGAAAAGAAATTGGAGACTGTATATAATGGAGTCCGTCCCGTATACCTAAGAGTTTTGCGGTCTCCTGGATCAAAAATCATTGCTCCATACTCCATACCAGGGTTGCCATAATAAAATCTGTTTTTTGGAAAAAATCTTTTCATCTTAGTTTTTTCTCAGAAAATCTGTATTGATATCTGTATCAATTTTCAAGTCCAATGTTGAAGCATCTTAGCTTCGTTATCTTTGATTACCATAGTTATCACGAGCAGGGCTTGACAATTTCGGAAACTTAAATATGAAAATGATTTTTTGTTTCTTTCTTTCTCTTCGGCCAATTTCAATTTCGATTTGTGTATTCACTACGCATACTGAAACATCGATTCTTCAATTCCGTTTTCGTTCTGCCGTAGTTTCTTTTGAATTTGAATGCAAACGCTTTCAGTTGATAATTGAAACTGCCCTATTCATTATCATTTGAATGTCACTTTCAGTTTCACGATCACTGCTTTCAATTGCAAGTTTCATTCGATTTCATTTTTCCAAACTGAATTTTCTCGGACCATCTTTCAAAAAAAGTGAAAGTGAAAAAGGGCATATGAGGGCATATTAGCCTTACACCAGCGCCGATAACTGATTACGCCTGCTGGCATACTGTATATTCTTCCACATCGTCATTCTCTTCAGTTCCAGTGAATACGGTTCGAGCTCCAACGAAATTTTCATTCGAAATAAGACACTTTCATTCGATATAAGAACCTTTCATTTTCATTTGAATATTTCAAAACTTCACTTCAGCGTGAAGAATGAAAGAAATGAACGTGAAATGAAACGAGAGTGTACGATGGTGAAGTGATATTCTCTTTACTGAGCGTGAAGAGAGAGTATATTTTCGCTATTTTCTACCTGCAGGAGTTTGCATGAAATTGGAAAGCGATAGGCTCAAAATTGGCTGACGATGTGTCAATTGATGTGAAATTGTAAGGCCCTGATCACGAGGATTACCTTTATTTTAATATATTCCTGGTACAAACACAAAAATGTATCAATGTACCACAAAAATGTCACGATTCAACGCATGAGAAAGGGAGTGAGTTGCTATGTGTTTTGAACTCGGAGGTATTCTGATAGATTTGTTTCGTGATCAGGTATATTTTCAGAGCTTCAATAACGACAAAATTATCTGTTCAAAACCTCCAAGGTTTAATCCTTTCAAAATCTACAAAATAGGTTCGGTCATCGAGTCGTTCAAATGGTTCAAAATTCGTATCACTGTTTGGTTTCAGTCTAAGTTGAAATGGAAATTGAAGAACAGTTCCAGTTCGATGTACCTTTAACGACGGATTGTAGTGATCTTGTTGCGAATTTATTCAGGATAATTAATGATTTAAGTTTCCTGAATTAATCTACTAATCTTTCTCATTTTGGTCTGTGCGAAAGAAAAGTATAATTGTGTAGACCGCAGTACGTTTTCCTAACACGGACTAAACCGATTTTCGAGTCTGTGTTGGGGAAATGCTTTGAGGTCTACACAAAAATGGTAAATTAGAAACTCTATTTCCAATGCATTTTTAAATATTACCAATTGAAAATTTTATAATTATATTGCAATAAATTGTTAGGGATTGTCCACCTCAATTCGAGCAAAAATCTCGTAAATCCGTCATAACTTATATTGGAACGTTCTTCTGAAAAATCTGTAAATTCTGTTTGAAACACAAAAAATGTGTAATCTGTATCTACAGATTCTTGGTCCTAAAAAGTCTAAAAAATATGTAGAAATACAGATTATTCTGTAGCTATGGTAGCTCTGCTCTATGATCCATACATGGGCTTTGAACATACTTTAACATGCAATACCTTTAATGAGAATTTCAATCGTTAACTTTTGATCCGTCCAGATTAAAAAGTCATCTTCTGAATTTGCATTTTATTCCAGACATGGGTTTGTGAAACACAATTTTTTTTTAAATTTATGTCATTTTTTTGTCAACAGGTACAGGTACTATGTTTGACACTACACTAAATTGATACAACAGTAACTATCACATTAATTCGCCATGCAAAAAAATGCCATGGTTTTGGTATGATATTGAACGCAATGAAAAAGCGTCCGGATTCAAAAGCATTACTGTATCAAGCGACAGAGAGCATCTTTTTCTTTTATCGAGTGTCATCCATCAATAACTATGGGAATAATCTGGAGGGTACTCTCCTCTGACAACAAGTGGGCTTAACAAAGTATGGAGTCCGAGTTTCGGGCGTGTCGGAATTCTAATCAATCTCAAACGCCGGATTTGAGGAGAAGGTTGCGATGCCCAATGATTAGTGGCAATAAATCTCTCACCTCGCCGTCGCGCCCTCGTCGACGGGGCCATTTCCCAGGCCCATGATGATCATTAAACCTTTCTCCATAAGCTGCAAAGAAGGCGCTACTGCGGTGAGGGCCGCCGAGGAGAGGAGGAGATTTTCGCCTATGGAGTAAATGTCTTAATAAACAAAACACATGACGGGGGATCGTTAGCGAATGAATGAGCGCGCTTCCACCGCTCTCTTCCGAAGCAGATAACTCTATTTGGTCGTTCCTTTCTCTTCGGTGTGTAGATGAGATGAGTAATCACCTCTCGTTTCCACGGGGCAATTGAGGGCTTAGATTTAGATGTTTTTCGCCAACACTTACCTGGAAAGGAGAAAAGAGGAGAGAAGAGTCATGATTAATAACGGAAAAATGTTGTTTCACAAAATAATGGATTGATTATTCGTGCTCTCGCGAGTGTGATTGATTGGAGGCAAATTAGGATTGCTGGGCACACTGGAGGGGAATGACAGCTGTCTTGTGAATGTCAAAATTCGGCCAAATCTATATAGCACCGAGAAGCAAGCCGGAAAAAATCCCCTGTACCTCAGCTGCTTGGTTCGACTTGATGAATGAATGAATAAAAATAAATAAATCGTATAATGACGTGCATTTATTTCTACAACTGCGCGAAGCGGAAAACAAAATACGGTAGCCGAGGCGCAGTCGTCATCGTGGTCCTCGTCGGTCGCGTAGTATTTACTGGCGTGCTAAACTGTTACAGTTTATATTAAACGGCTTGCCCAGCGCTTGGCACTTTTCGCCACCGCACTACTGTGTGGCGCGATTGCCACCGCTATCGCGTTTAAGTGAACAATTTAATTTCATACTAATTTTCATATTTTCACACCATATAATTATCGCACACAGAGCTCACACCAACACGCGGCGGCGGCGGCGGGTGCCAACGCCGCAACACACAAACCGCACACTCGTGGTTCTCCTGGGGTCCGGGAGACGGTCGGTGAGGCGTGTTGGGACCAGGCCGGTGGTGCTTCTGATCGGCGTACGCGATTACGGCTGACGCTGAGGCGCTTCTGAATGAGCGAATGTGTAAACAAATTAAAACCATCAGTTGAACCAGGGTGAGAGAAAGGGGGAGGGAGTGCGTGAATGTGAATGCAGGAAAGAAGTAAGAACTATAATCATAATCAAGATCATCAGATTGATATATTGGACAGATTTGAGCGAACGTACACATTGGTTATGGTCAGGGCTCGGCAAAGTCATATTCCACTGAGGATAGTCAGAGGACTATCAAGAAATTCGTGTTCGTACTCAATAGGAAATGAATTTTGGCCTCTTCCAGCAGTTTCTCTGTCAACATGACTCAACAGTCATTCGAGCGTTTAGTTGCTGTTTTACTCTACGACTCGAAAAATACTCACACATATAAAATAGCGTGCAGTGTTGTGTTCAGAAACGCTGACAAATTTGTGAATTTTGTTGATGTGAATCCGTTTTTCTGTATGTTTTCTTCACAAAACTGAGGTAAACGATGAAGCCGTCCATTAATGGTGTAACCACTTTTTTGCATCGGAAAATCAAGTTTTCGTTTCACTTTATATGGACATTAAAATAAGATTGTGTGCGCTGGTAACGAGATTCCTGTCAGGAGGAGTAGTAGTGTGGATTGAAGTCAGGTTGAATGAAGAGGTAGATTCATTAGGCACGTCAATAAGAGTAACCATCATCTAGAATAATTCATGAGTCATCCTCGCTCTCAACGCTCGTCGATTCATTTCCTAGTCAATTAAAATTATGTTGACGGAGAATGCCGAAGGAGTCTTAAGCAGTGTATCGAAAAGTAGTCTTAAACTTTCAAACATCAAAATAAAACTGCAAACGTTCAGAAAGTGTTTACAAAAATGAATTTTATTAAAGAACATAAGGTTTACATAGCAATGAAATGAAAAAATCAAGCACATTGTTGATTTCCAAAAAATGATTGAACCTTAGATTTAACTCATCATAATCTGCACAGTAGTCTTTGTGCAGCTTCTGGACACTGCAGACCAATTCTTCTTGCACTCTGACATATTTTTAGACACTGTACCTTCCTTCTAGAACTTGGCAATTGCCCATTAACGTTCAATTGGTCGCAGCTGGGGACGGTTGGGTGGGTTGAGGTCTTTTTCGACGAACATGATGTTGTTGTCCGAAAACCATTGTAGAGTGGATTTGACATAATAGGCCATATGAATATAAACATAATTCAGCTTTACTTTACTTCAATCGAGCAGTCGAGCAGTGAGATTAAGTTTTTACTACGTTTGGTATGAATAAAAGTAACAACTATGGATTCACTTTTCGAAAATGGATGTTTAGCTGATTCCGTATGAATAAAACAGAATTGTTCAAGAATTTACTTTGTAATTATCAAGTATGATCATGAGCATACTTTGAATCTGAAAACACTTCCATTCGTTTTGATTTAATATCCGATTCATATTTAATGCTGCTATCTTGCACTTAAAGTTAAACAAGTTAACAATCCGTATTGATGGCATTGAGCTTCGTTTACTAGTTTAGGGGAGGATCAAAATATTGATTGATTTTCAGGCAGAATGAACACGTTTTTAAAATTTAAATTATGAATTAAAAATAACCTTCCCGTACCAAATTAGCATTCTGTTTAAATGAAACACACTTTTGTTTGCAGGTAGTGAAAAAAATCTTGTACGAAAATTGTTTTTGAAGACAACTTTATACTATAATAAAAAGTTTCAGTAACAATGTTGAAAATGTATAGACAAAGGGTTAAATAAATGTTGGAAATAATGTTTTAAGTGATCAAATAACATGATGTATAATTTTTCATTTAAATTTCAACATTTAAAAACTGGTTTCGTGTCTTCTAATCTGATAGGTATTACACTAACGAGATTGGGACCCAAACTATGGTCCCTAATTGAAAGTCGCCACGAGACGTCGACACTATTCCTTTGTCATGGCGAATACACGCTTTGTCCAAAAAAAAAACGTTTTGAAACCAAACCTAAACAATCAGTTGACAGATGTTTGACAAAGTAAAAACTATTTTCTAATTCGAACATGCGTCAAAATGAAATTAGTAAAGTAAACTTTTATTCATACGGATTCAAGTAAATACTAGGAAAGTTTACTTTACTTGGGAACGGGCAGAATAAGTAAATACTTTTTTTTTATTCATACGACCTAATGTGCCTGCCAAATTCGGCTAGAATAGAGGAGGAACCTCGTGCTTTCTATAAAGTGGAAGCAATCTCTTCTTCAAGCATTCTCCCACATAAATTCGAGCTTTTATATTCCTTTTTGTGAAAAAAGTGGACGATCGCATGTCACACGTGCAAATGACCTGCCAAACGAGCACTTTTTGGCAGAATTTTTCCATCTTAACAGTCGTATCCTCTAATGGTACACTCTCTCCAATCGATTTGGTATAAAATTGAGGTCCCGACAGCGAATTGCACTGGTTGGGATTGTTGAAACTACGCTCGTATGGCTTTCGAGCTCGTGTTTTAGCGCGATCTTGCGCTCCGGTGCTTGTTTGGCCACTTTTTGCTTTTTATTGGTCTTAGACCATGCTGTTTAATTCGCTGAATCATGGTTTGAACTTCTTTTCCAAATCTCGAACGGATGCATTCTGTTCTTTTGCATATAATTTACAACTTTTCGGTCAAATTCGGGATAACTCCACTTCTGCTTAGAACTCGAAAACTCGAAACTCGAAAGAACACTCATTACCGAAATTACCTTTGCGACGATTCGTTTAACACTTTCTGGACAAACTTTGAATTGTTTGCTGTTTTGTGGTATATAACACCCTTTTCGGTGCACCAACTGTGTACAATTTTCTTTTTAGTTTCCAAATCAATCCGCGGCATTTCGAAAACAACTTTGTGACCACGGCTAAATGATTTGTATTTAGATTTTTTACATGTAAACAAAGCGTGCTCTGATTACACGACAAAAAAAAGTTAACCCGTTTGTGTGTTATAGCGTGTTAAATGTTTAAGCTTTTTTTTTCGATACACTCCTTAGTCGAAGCGAAGCTACTGAGAGGAGAGTCGATTTATATTTTTCATCTTCGAAAATTTCGGGCCTTGGTTTAAATTTCCATTTCACCCTCATATGTTCCTGTTAGACGTAGTCCTACGTCGAAAAAGAAAAAAAAATGCCAGACCTTGTATGATGGGTTTCTCATAAAGACAAGTGTCCATTTTTGATGTCTTGCTATCCTAAGGTGAGCGCAAATTGTGAGATTCTTCCATATTTTCCCGTATATTTTCATTTCCCCCCACCACCGAGTGGAACCCGAGCTTTCCGAGCATGGTTGCGTGGCTGTTGTTTACACGCGATCGCAAATGTCAAATTGGGTAACTATTTCGTTTGATTTACTGACTGCGTTTGCGAGTTCCTGCGAGTGATGGAGTGGACCGCGATGGGCTCCCACCACCACCACTTATGCCGCGCTTGGCCGCACTATAAAAATGCGCGCGACTCCCGACTTGTCCGTCGCGGTCGTGACCGATCGTTCGTTACGTTCGCTACGATCTATCATCGATACCGAGGACCGAAAATGGAGCTCACCGCAGCCGCGCGTATGACTAATTGTCGTGCGCGCAAACGCGCGAGAGCTCGTTATGCGCTGCTTTTCTACGCAGCATAAACGTATAAACGCGTTGTTTGTGGCTGGATTTATTGACTTTTTACCTTATTTATGGGTGTAATCAAGTGAGTTTCCCAACGAAGCGGACACAAGTCTGTCAAATACCGTTGCATATGGATACCTAGTGATGTCCGGTAATCGCTTTACCAACCAATTCTAGTGTTTCCAAGAATACCCGGAAATGATTCTAAATTTAACATACTCAAGGTGCACACAGTGCAAGAAATTTCTATAAGCGCACACACATTCCTTCATTTTGGGATCAGCTTGATCAACCATGAAAAAGATAGCTACAGCATTTGATAGAATTTGATGAATGTTCAGTAGGTTTACCATTTTTCCGAGTAGTTTAAAAAAAATCAACTCGGCATAAAGTCAATCAATCAGGTTATTCAGAAAACATGTTTGCAGCTCACAAACTGTTCCAAACTATCAAACTATTTTATTCTGGACTACCAGCTGACCACTTCATTGTCCGAATTCTCTCGGAAATCCACGCCTTGCTTACATGGAAGTTGTCATCCATTTTGTCCTCCGTAAATGGGATCAAAACTCTCTCCAGTCGAAATTGTGGCTATTGGAGTTTTTCCTCGTCGCGAAAATCCAATGCATTAGACTGCCGCCTCCAATGTTTCCCGTTGATTTTACCTAGGAATCCTTTCGAAGATCTCGCCAATAATAGGCACAGCAGTTGTAATAATTGAGATTTAACTTTTTTTGGCGTAGGATTAAGTCTTTCGGGAACATATCAGAGGGTACAAAGTGGAAAATGAAAATAGATCGCATCGTGAAAAATGCTTATTACTCAGTCATTTTAACGGTTCGGCTGAACAGTTCATAAGGTAACACAGTAAAACTATTTCTTTTGCAAGATTCAATTTTATGATTCAACATAATTGCCTGCGAGGGCGATACAGCGATTATAGCGATTTCGCAACTTTTCGATACCATTTTTATAGTATTCTTTCGGTTTTTCCTCAAAACAGGCCTCAGTTTCGGTAATTCGGTAATATTCCACAGTGGCAATAGCTGGAGCAGAGTCCGGATAACGGATGTTGGACTTGCAACTGGCTCATTGTAGACTTAATTTATTGTTAGAAATAACGTGCTGTAATGTCAGAACAATGTGAAGGCTGTGTCGACGTTGCTCATTATAGCATCTCGCATATTAATGTATTCTTCATCACGCCGCTTTCGTTGATTGTTGTCTTAAGGATCGCAGCCGTTCGTTCTCCGCCTTCACGTTCATGCCGATCATGAATTGTTGGCACGTCTCAAAACATCGTAGAATAACGTTGTCCTGACCGCGAAGAATCATCATACGATACTCGTGGAAATCGTCAAGCGCACTCTTTAGTTTGTTTCGTTAGAGGACTATCCTCGTGTTCATAAATATTAATTCAAAATGAGTAATGAAGCAATGATGTGAATGAAGTACCTATGGCGGGATCTCGTTATTTCATGTTTTTGCAAAATCCGTTTTGTCCCTTTAGAACGGACGGAGGAATTTTGATCAGAGTCACCTCCTGGCATTGTGGTCACGGTGCAGTTACCTACCATAATTCCAGCAACGCGTGCACATTGAATCTGCTGAATCTGTATGCTCTTCAGCTGCTGATTTATCAGGATTTTTGACGATAGTGTCATTTTGTAACCCGGGCATATGTGATTTGAAGAACTTCAATAATTCGTTGTGCCCACTCGGTAAGGCTTCCACAGCACGCCGGTGATGCGCCCGGCTTTAAGCGAATTGAAGTTACCTACTTATGTGTGGATGTAAATTCGATGAAGCAAACGAAGCGTTCCTGATCGAACTCCTGTTGGGAGCAATGTTGGGAGCTGTGCCAGCAACGCAGTCATTCTACAATGTTGGGAGCTGTGCCAACATTTCATGGTCAACATGTGCCTGAAGGTAGCGAACGAACGACTGCGATTCGTACAACACAATCGACAGCAGCGATGTCAGGAGGAATATATGCACTTGCGAGATGCTATCATGAGCAACACCGACACAGTCTTTGTTATCGCCAGGCCAAAACGTAATGCATTGTCACGACATTATGTATTCGTGTAAAAATGATAATGAATTTTCAGGTGGAGTAAACAAACTTTTAAGCCATAAATTATATATTGAAATTAACTTTAACGTATCAAATATGTACTATATGTAAAAAGTTGACTCTTTTACGATTGTGTCTGATGATAATTTTACATCTATATAAACAAAAATGGATCGTCAAATGTGTTGCTAAGCGCAAATGTTAAGCCCCAATGTTAAGAAAAAGTTTTGGAAAGTTTTGAAGTAAAATGAGAAAGTTCAGGAAATTAAATTCTCGTATGTTGATTGTCCAATAGAAATTCGGGTTGACGGAATTATTCCTCATGTTGCGTTGGTATGAAGCGTAAATGGTGGTGGATTCTCAGGTATTCTCCTGTGACTTTCTCGGCTGTAAACACCACGTCATCAAATTCTACCCCCAATCCATGTGTTGTCTGGTAAATTTCTAGCTGACTTCAATGTACTTCGGAGTAAGATTGGGTTTTTATGGTAATTTTTTTTCGGTAAACCAAACGTACAGATTCTCGCAGAACTTATATATACCTTTTAACTTATAACTTATAAAATACACCTTCTTTGAAAAACAAACGCACACGCCAATGAAATTAATGTCAGATTTGGGACAGTTCCTAAATGTTTATTTGTTGAAGAACAACCGTTCGATTAATCTTGAGACGATTGACAAACAGCTGAAAAATAGTCGACAATTAGTTGATAATCGAATGATTTGAAAAATCGGACATCACTATGTATACACGTACAGCCTGCCAATGAACGGGCGAAAATGACCCCACCAAAGCAGGGCCTTTTGATTGATAGAGTCGAAATTTCTCCCCGACAGAACAACCGCTCGGCGGACAAACCAAAGCGGTGATCCGTAAACGGAATCGAATCGGTTGTGGCGAGATATGGGCAACGAGCCGTTAATCTGATTAAGAGTCGTTAAAAGATTGATGACCGCTGAGAGGAAAATCGATTGCCGCAATCGTGGAACCGGGGGCGAAAGACGCGGAATGGCATCTTCGTATTTATGGGTGCAGCGAGGTTAGCTTCGTGTATAAATTAGAACAATTGATCGGCGGAATCTCGACGGAATTTAATGACTCTACTTTCGTTGGAAATTAATTTTCCCGGCCTGGATAAAAACTGGTATGCAAAAGGACAGGGGTTGATCGAGTCGTAAAAAATGTATCCTAACTTCTGGGACACATGAGATGACTCATTCAACTCACTTTTAACTTATCTTATCGTGACGTGTCGAAGGGTCTAAATAGCGCACAATTAAAACATCCTCCCGAGGAATCCATGTTTATTGTTCAATCAGCGCCGGAGAGTTCGTTAACTCCACGACGAAGAAACGACGACAAGCCGCTGCATTCCTGCTGGGCAAGGAATGAATGCAAATGTGCGCACCTCGGCCGGATCCTTGGCCCGGCTCAGCTGCACACCACTAAAGTTGAACTCATAAAACCCGATACAGATTCCGTTCGCGTTCGCGTACTCATATGGAAGCAGAAACCTGTTCTGGTGGTAATCTGCCGTCGCGTCCACCGAAGGCGTAGATAAAAACGTAAAGTTCTCATGGAGATGCTTTTAGCCGGTTCCCGAACCGGCCCCGATAAGGACCCTAGGATGACTCAATTAGGCCGCCCGTCGTGCCTTTCGGTGCACCACTTTGTGGCCGACACCAACTGTCATCGCGGAACGCGTTTCACACATCCGCACAACGCATTACACACACGCACACGCACACATGATCGCGCGCATGATCGGGATTGTGATTTCGCTTTCAAAACACGACGATTGTGTTTCGTGTTTTCTTCCCGTTGGTGCGGTTTGGGTGCGTTCTGCCAATGCCAAGATCGTTATCTCGAAAAAACGTGTCCGCCCGCGAAACCAAAGACTCGGCTTCGGTGCATGACTTTTGTAGTACCGGGAATTCGCGACATTTCTCGGGAATCGTCGCGCGCATTGTCTGACTTGGCACAAACAGGTTCGACCGAACGAACGCGGCCGCTGCTGCTGCTCTAATCGTAAATCCGGCTCTCATAACCGAACAACCGAACTCATTATCTTCGGCGGGTCCAAAAAAATAAATACAGTTTGATTGGAACCCAATCGGGTAATGTCAAATGCGGATGTTACCCGTGGCAACCCGTCCGATTTGGGGTGCTGCGCGGGACTCCACGGTTAATTGGCACTATAACAACTTAATTCCCCAACTGGATTAGGTGGGGAACGTGTAGATTATCGGCATGAATCATTGTCCATTTTTATGAGGCACTAATTCAAACCAAATAAATTTAGCACGATCGACTCGCCGCGCGCTTTTCCCGATCGTACAAACGAGGGGGCAGTAAATCAAATTCAAAAAAAAAAACCTATAGATAATACAAAAAGAAACAAGCGCTGATTTGATTGTCGCTAGGAGCTAAAACACAGCTGCGCGCGGCAACTCCCCTTTCTTCTCAGGTATGCTCGGGAACGGATCAAACTAAGGGGGGCGGGAGACAACACTATATGCTAATTAACATTCTTTGACACCACATCGAAATTCATACAAATTGCTTAATTAAGAGGATGTTCGATTTCGCTGTTCGATTTTTATTGAACCCCACTCTGAGACTGTTGAGTGTGGCGTTGTGGCTGATGGCGTTGATGGCGGCGGCCATCTTGATCATCATCGTCGGTTGCTTCGTTTTCCGATCGCTAGGGCACGTTTTTCGGAGTGAGCATGTTTTTATTTCTCAATTGACGCCATATATCTTCGGGTTGAACAATAGCAGCGCTATCACTCTGTGATAGAGACTGGAGAAGAACGACGAACGGCCTTCAGAGGCAAAGTGCTTTGTTTTTTTTTGTGTGTTCCTTTTTCATGTCTGTGTCTTTCTAAGAAAGCTGTCCATAAAACCAAGCAACGGGGGAGTGTAAAAAACCTAAACCCCGTCTAGTAGACAACGTCACATCTGACGTGCAGAAGCTACGGCAAATACAAACAGGCGCGCGCGCACTCACACACACACACACACACAGGAAAGAAGAAACCCCTATCTCGTTGAGAAGCGCAAAGATGAGCAGCGGGGTGACGGCAGGGAAAACTTTGGACAAATTTCCTCGAAACGAGCGTAATTATTACCATTCCATACTGACCAAAACTCCTACGGAGTTTATGGGCCCGAACAGTGCAATTTGTGTGGATCGCTCACGGGTTAGGAGGCTGATTTTGTTGGTTTTATGACATGTTGTACTTGTTGGTCTCTCCTCAGGATGATGGTCACCGGGTTCCGTATGTTTCAGTGCAAGGATTTCAAAGTATACTGATAAGTACAAAAAGATTTATACCCCAGAGGGATGGAAACGAACGAAAACAATCAATGGGACCAGATTCTGACAGACAACTACTTGTTCCAAGCAGAGCTTTTGCTACAGGCAAGCATTTGCTATAGACACATCCGCAATCCAGTCTTCGACTTCTACGATTAATAGAGTTTACTAAGTTGAGTGAATGAATCCTACTAACTCTTTCGGCTTCCCAGCTATTATCGATCAGATATCGGTCGTAGCACCTTGAATGATTCCCCAATGTCCTATCTGTTTAATTTGATTATATTAACTGGTAAATTTCCTCGGGCGTGGAAGATCTCAAAAGTAATTCCAATTCGGAAAAAGCAACAGACTCAAATATGAATAACCTTCGTCCCATTAGCATCCTTTGCCTCTTGTCTAAGGCTTTCGAAAATATGCTTAAAAACCAGTTTCAAGAGTACATAAATCGATTTGACCTGCTCAGTCACTACCAGTCAAGTTTCCGATTAGGGCACAGTACAACCTCTTCATTGCTTAAAGTTCACGATGATATACACAAATTTATTGATAGAAGAGAAATTGTTTTCGTACCAATGGTTGACTTTGCCAAAGCGTTTGACAAGGTTTCTCACGTCAAACTACCGAAAAAATTATTTCACCAGTTCGGATTCTCTCGTAAGGCTGTACATTTGATTAACTAGTATTTAAGTGACCGTTCTCAGGTGGTTGATATAGATGGTAACCTCTCTGCACCCATCAGTATATTATCAGGTGTACCTCCAGGATCAGTGTTGGGTCCAATTTTATATTCTCTGCTCATCAATGATCTTCCCTTAGTTCTACAAACCTGCAGTATTAACATGTTTGCAGATGATGTTCAATTAAATCATTGCTCAATTGATGCATCTGTCGACGAAATTATCTGTTTAATCAACAATTATTTGAGAAATGATTCGCTATGGTCATTAAGGAATCTTCTTCCAATAAATTCTTCCAAAACGAAAGCCATGTTCGTTTCCAGACGGCATTATAGTATTGAATAACCAAGCCTAGTAATTAATAATGAAATTATTGAATATGAAATAAAGTATCTAATCTCGATATATTTTTTCAGCATGTTTGGATTCCCAAGTTAATACCCAATGCGGGAAAATCTATGCCGGACTGAGGCATTTGAGGCTTCTATGTTATCTATTTCAACAAAAGTGAAGCTTTTCAGTTCACTTTTGAGGCCAAACTTTTTTTACGGACTAGAGTTGATTTTGAATGCCTCTGCTAGTGCCTTAAATCGCTTAAGAGTTGCCTTGAATCATTGCGTGCGTTGGGTTTGTAATTTGTTAATATATGACAGTCACTTACAACAACACCTCTTGGGCTACTCTTTTTTTGAGTTCATTAAAGTTAGAAGTTGTGTAACCTAATACAAGATTATCCATCAAGGTCCAAACTACCTATCTGAAAAGTTGCAACCATACAGAAGTTCTCGAGTAAGACACTACATCGTACCGCAGCTTCTCACTACAATTACTTTGTAGAATCAGCTTCCAACTAACATTAAAACAATACAATCAGCTGCAAAATTCTATCGTGAATGTATGGAATGGATAGGCAGGAGGATTAAAGCGGAATGGAACGGGCATATATGTTTTTAATTGTTTAATTGTTTAATTGTTTAAATGAATATTTAATTGTAATCAGACATAGACAACGATTGGAGAAATTTACAAGATAAAAAATCTTACTCTACAAGTATAACGATAAATAAATGAACCTGCGGCCTCTAGGCTCTTCTGGTTGGCCCGCCTGTTCACGTTAGTGAATAAAAATGAAAATATGAATTACCTATATTTTGAGATAAGACTTCGTTTTTTAGTAATGATGCCAAATCAGAAAACAGGTCAAGTTTTTATGAAATAGTTTTCACGTTAATAATTTCTTCAGCTCTGAACGGATTGTGATGGTATGCATTCCAATCGCATCGGAAATTCTCAAAAAAAAAAGTCGATACACTATACATTACGGTTCCCTAACACAAATGATATGAATTAAGAAACATTGGAAGAATACACATTACCTAACGTGTTCCTTGTGCCGAATTTGTATCAGTAAGGTGCAATATAGAAATATCACTGCTAATCAGATGAGCGTAAATCGGTCGCTCGAAACACAAATGCAGCATTCGTTCTACGGACAATGTGGATAGAGAAAATATTGCAACCTTAGCTCCGCCGTAATCTCTTCATTGCGTAGAAACGAGCCAATCGCGATTTGAAATTAAAGTTTTCATAATTCGTGAGTCATCTAACTAGCGTTTCAAGTGCCAAATTTTAAGCGTTAATACCTCTTGGTCAGTTGAACAAAGTGGTATGTCAATCACTACATTCGAAAGATAAAAGACTTATGACTAATTTTGGTTACTTATTGACCCAAAAACTTGTCTCAAAGACTGCTTCGAAAGAAAACTACATGTTACGGGAGAAAATCGACGACTGGTGGACTCGGAACTAGAACCGAACACTTCCCGACGTTTTGATACTTCTACCGATCCGGAAACCGTTGTGTATAACATAAAGTACTTATTATTTTTCACATTTTCCAGGATTTCGCTGCGGAATTTCAAGTGTTGTTTTTTGTAAATAAAGCGTTTGATAATTCGACGCGTGTTCTCTTTTTTCTTATTTTTGAATCCGAAAGTTCGGACCGGAGCGGGCCGTATTACTACGGAAATCACAAAAATCTAGAAATATGAGTACCTGCTTGAAAAAATTCTTATTCATCATATTCAGGATTTGTCGATGCATGCCGTTGGCTTCGTTGGTTGTCAGTGAAAGGTCTCTAAATAATGTGCTCGCCCTGGCCAACCTCAGATTCTATTCTGTTACTGTGTTGAACAATATTTTTTCCCACAGAGTGCATTTAGGAATATACAAGTGTGTTTGCACTTATTGATGTAATGTTGTTGTTTTAAATCGTAGAGATTTTAAGCTTTCTCAGTTCTTTCGCTTATAGTCTTGGAAAAGACCAATTTGAAAAATCAAACAAAACAACTCGTCCTTGAGAAATACCATTTGGAAAGCCGTGTTACCGTCCGATCCCTATCTGGATGACTGATAAATCACGAATGACTTATTTGTAATTTTGTTCAATTGATCATTCATTTTTTGTGATTTCAATTATTCTTTCCGGGTTAAAAAAGGCGTAAGGCATTTTTCAGCGTTGAAAGTTGAGTTCTTCTGTGGTAAACTGAAGATGAAAATTTGTTTCGATGCTATTGCTTCCGTCTTCGCCTCCACCACGCAATTGATTCGACTCGGATTTTCTGTTGCCGTTCTGCGTCTTCTGAGATGTGTCGTTCTGCGTTGTAATTGTAATTTGTTGTAATTTTTCTAAGAGATACTGAGAAACTACACCCAAACTAGCGTTGGCAGAAAACACCAATTGTGCCAATTGAACGGTGAAACGAGCAAATAAAAGCATATGTTCCAAAGATTTAAAATGTTTGTAAGTATGGGTGCAGACATTTGTTTTTCTGTGTGTCTGTTTTTTTTTCATCACTTTTGGGATTGTACCCAAATAAAAAGTCCAAATGATGTCAACGGGGATCGAACCAAGGCCGGCTAGAATGCAAGGCTGATTTTCACGACCACGCTATCCACATTGCTAATAGTGCTGTTGCTTGAATACGTGATAATTTTACACCCATTATAAAATGAAGTTGGAAAGTGTTTTCTATGAGTGAAAAGGAGAGTATGCGAAAATCTATAATGTGTGCTTATTTGCAATGTGTCTCTTGTTTCGCTGTTTCGTATGTTATACAAACACTATGCCACTATTTGAGAATCATGACATTTTCTGTTATTTTTCGGCTCATTTAATGTAATGAATCAGGATGACAAAATATGTGCCAATAACCAACCAATCAAGCATAAAAAAGTGAAAGTGTTTGTTTTTTTTATTCTGCTACAAATAGTGTTGATATGTTAATAGGCCAATTTTGGCGTTTTTCCTCGCGGTGTGCACGTGTTTCGAGTCGCTCCTCGCTTAATTTTATCTAGGCTAATATTCGGCGTCAGTTAAAATTGATTTTGTTTCAAATTGTACGTTGGTTCGGAATTCGTTGCGAAAAATTTGCAGATTAGTGAAAGTGTAGCTATGAAGCGAGAATTCCGTCGAATTTTCCAGGATTATACTCGTTGGAAATGAAGTTTTACAGCCGATAAAGATATTTTCTGCTATGTATGCCGCGTATCATTTAACGGGTTCATACTTGTTCGCGCTGTTCGGTCTTGTTTTTTCGTGTTTTGTTACCTTATATTTTAACGAGTGCACTTGTATTCGTGTGTAGTAGCTTTCAAGTTGATTCGGGTTCGGGACGCGTTCGAGTGTGGTACAAGTTAGTCCCCACGAGGGGTCATTGTGTGTGTAACATATCGGTCGTTTAGTGTAGGAATTGTTGATGTGTTGAAAATACTGAGAAAAAGAACACTTATACCGGGTATACACAGTGCAGTTTGGCATGTGGTTGCATGTCGGCAATGCAAATTCAAATGGGAATTTCTCCTTTCCTTCTTTTTGTTGTGGAGTCCGATTGACTGGGCTGGCGGTTAGGCCGATGCCGGTCCAGGGAATTTAACACGCGATTTGTATGTTGTGCTATGCGAGCTCGTGAAAAAATAAAAAAAAACTGAAATAGTTCGGATGTAATTTTACGGACAGATTCGCACTCATTTCTAACATAATCGATCGATTCAGTAGTGGCTGTGGAAATAGATTCTTATCATGAAAAATGTGCTAGCTGCTAACCCACGTTCGAATCATAAATCTGAAACCATTATAATATCAATCCAATATTTTTAAATCAAGAATGTTTTCTTGCAAATCTCAAGTCGTAAAATGTATAGTCATGGCCGGCGTCGTTATTGACCATTTAAAGCTCGAATCACCGAAAATTGCACAACGAGAATGATTTGCTAGTCCCAAGCGTCATTCTATGTGTTCTTTGTGCAATTTGGTTGGTTCAGGTCAATCACGGAGAGCAACTACGAATTTTACAGTCTACCCAAGCTCAAGCTCAAGAGTGTGAGTGAAGGATACTTGAGAAGCTCTGTTGTGTGAAGTGAGGTATAGGAATATCCGTCCATTTTAATGGCGAATTCGGAAGTTCTGCTAACGCTAAAAAAGATATGGTGTCCTATCCGTTCTTGTTTCTCCTACCTTTCTTCGTTCCTATACTGCAGTGTGTGTACGTGATTTTCTATTTGCTGGCTCATCACAGTGCGCTCAGCGCTCTTGACGTGCGATACAAAAGAAACGAGTATTTAGTTTCTGAGTTTGAATTGAATCTGAGATAAATCAGATAAGTTTTCTTTTTTTATACAAACTTATTATCTAAAACCATTCTTTGATAGTTCATTTTTTTATTCTTTAATTCTTTGGTTCTTCACGAAAAGTACGTGTTATAAATAAGTGAATATATAAATTTATCTCGGTTACCTTCTCAGGTTTCACAAAAATAACTATCCTCCATTGCCATTGGATTTAGATAAAAGTACATACGATAAATGATAGAATATATAGCCTGTCCAATTTATTTTACAGGGTTTCCTTCTCAGAATTCCTAAACATAATTTCTGCCGCATGTCGTAACTCAAGATTTTAGGGTTTTCGTTTCGGCGAGTGGTCGTTAGCTCGTATTTACATAATCACATCACTGACCTCAGTGAATCCTGATTACTACCTCTCCCCACAAACAACTATCCCTTCCATGATAATTGCTAGGGAACCACGCTATAGAGGTGACCCTTCTGGCCTTCGGGCGGCGAATATCATACTAACATTCCTTTCCTCCCCCAGGTCGTGGCCGGCTTCGTTATTGATTATTTAAAGTTCGAATCACCGAAACTTGCACAATGAGAAAGGTTTGCTACTCCCAAGCGTCATTCAGTGTGTTCTTTGTGCAATTTCGCTGGTTCAGGTAAATCACCGAGAGCAACTACAAATTCTACAATCTACCCAAGCTCAAGCTATTAATTTCCCAATATTTTAGTTATTGTTTCCGAAAGACGCCAATAGTAATGAATTCAATCGAATTAGAAAAGTTCAATCATCGATCACGAATATACCTCCAGACAAAAACAATTTTGGAAGGAAACGAAAATATTCTAAATTATTTCAATCAAATTTTGAGTCTGCCATTATGAAAATTTCATATTTTATTGGCCTATTCCTGGTAGGGTAAATGATTTCGGTTTGTCCAGTCGAAAATATGATCTTGGTTTGTCCACTTTTTTGAAAGCTCTAGTTCAGCGCACCTGTGTCAACATATAACATACAAACCTTCCAAATATATAAATAAAATTGCCTTTTTTATGATTTACAGTAGTTTTATAGGATATTTTTAAGGATTCACATGTTTCAAAAGTTCAGAAAGTTCACCTTCTATTGGCGTCAATGCGCCCCTCATTTGAGTTATCTTTTATTCAGCAACCAGATGATTATTTGGTACGAATTCTGATCTTTTCTGAATTATAACACTTACAAATATTGTAAACAATCATGTATTTAATGCATCTCGTTGATCTCAATTGTGATCATGGTTTGTCCGATGCGCTGATGTTGATTTGTCCACATGGTTACTATGGCAGCCGCTTGGCGCGCTGCAGTTTGTTTTGTTTTGTTGTCAGTTCAGTTCATGAGACATCTTCAACATCTTCTTGAAAATTTGAATTCCTTCAGTCAAAAATAGTGATTTCTAAAACCGGACAAATCATGATCATAATTTTTTTTTGAAAAAAAAAACCCGTTAAAAAAGATAAAAAAAATTAAGTTATTTGAATGCCTCAAGGTACTATTATTGAGTCAATTTGGCAATATAATTTTGCAAATCTACCAGTATCTTTCTTAAACATATTCATCCTTGGAATTGCGGCACACTTGCTGAAAATACGTTGCTCTGATCTTATTAGAGCTGACATGATTCTGGAGAAGTCTGCCTCTTACGATATCGCAAACTCTTCGCTACAGCAGCAACCAAGTGCAGAAGATGAATGTGGATGTTTAGAATCTTTACTGGAAGCTGGATCCTCTGGGAATGCTGCTACCTCAGGATCCTTGCCCACGTCTAAGTTTCCGTGTAGCGGAACTGTGTGGTGGCTATGTAGCAATGAATGATCAGATCTAGTAGTAGCTGTTGATCAGGCCGTGGATCTCCTTGGTTTGATCTACGAATCGTCCATAGTGCTCAACGCACCCTCCTGAGCTCACCCCTGGGATATCGAAGCCGGCCAGACCCGAACGGTTCCTGGAAAGCACCTGAACTGCATCGGCCAGACATCTGTCTCGAATATTGCCGCTGTCACTGCACCGCCGGCTACCGTTTACTTTACCAATTTAAAAATCGCTGCGTACCCTAGAGTTTTATGACCGCACACCAATAAACCGCGTTTACATGCCGACATTTCTCCCCTCTCCTACTGCTGCTGCTGTTTCACCATCAAACCATAATTTACACCTGTTTCGGCAAGGATCCCATCGCCCCGTAACCGGATCGATCCGCTACCCCGAATTACTGGTTAAAATACACCCATCGGGGAAAAAACAAAAATTCGAAGTGGCTTTTATAGCACATAAAATGTCGAACCCTACGCGTAAATTATCCCACAAAAAAAACGGTGGTGGAAATGGCGCAGACGCACCGATCTAAACCTTTTTACCTTTTAAGGTCAATGTCTTCATACACGCATCGGTCCCTCCCCCCCCTTCCTTTTTCCTCAGGGAATGACACTTTTTCTCGCACCGTTTAATAAAAAGCCACACTTTATAGGCGGACACTTCTTAATTTTTTTTTTGTAGGTTTTTTGTTAGAAATTACCCTCCCAGTTTGGTGACAGCTAGAGGCTAGTTCAACCGCATTAATATAGAAATTTCGATAGGTGATAAAGGGGTGGGGGGGTCTGTACGGCAAGGCAAGGCTAGATAGACGAGAAAGATTTTTTTCTCCTCATTTGTCGACGCCACAAGGCGGGACGACGAAGGGAAGGGGCCCCGGGTGAGGTTGAGGTTGTAATAAATGTCATCAAAAATATCTTTTATTGTGCTCCGAGCCGATAGTGGTCAGATTTTTGTCCCGACCGTTTCCCCCGGGTTGTTGGAATAAATTAACGCCGTCGGGATTGGGTGGATAGAGAACCATTCCAGGACCAAATAGATGATGAGTCGTTATGGCTTATTGGTTAGATTAGTTTTTAGTGAAAAATGTGTTTCCAATTCTGGGACAGCGCGCGCGGTCACAGGGGGAATATAAAATAAATTGTATCAATTTATAATCTTTACGAGAATTAGTGGCATGGGGATGGGGTTGACCCAAGGCGGATAGTGATCGTGAATGTTTTCTTTTTTCCGGAGAAAGAGAAAGATGGGGAATGAGCTGTTAAAATATCGCTTGGTATGCGAGTGTTTGTGTGTGTGTGTGTGATGCGATAGAAGCATAAGGTTTTGAGGTCTTTATTATTCCAGTTCGTTAGTCATCCTTTGTTTTTGAGAATGATCTTTACCGTTTTTGCCGTAGACTCTCGGGTCCGTGATTTAATTCACAGCTTTTCCAACATTCCGAGAAGATCCAGACGCACAAGAAGAGAAGAGGCAAAAAAAGCTGTTGAGATGTACAATTATCATAATTTCTATAAATATTATCGTTCGAACCGAATGATTTTCAGAAGTGGTCCTTCACTTGACAGTTCCACCGTTCGCTCAATGGTCCAAAATGGTTGCCCCGCTGGAAGTGTGACTGGCGAGAAGAACTCGTCCACTCGATCATAATTTTCTCGTCCTCTTTTTTCACTTAGGGCAACACCAGCAGCATCCACAACCACACCGGGAGACAGAAGAATTTCTAGAGAAGGGTAGACAAAACAAAACAGCTTACCCAAGAATTGCCCTCTTGAGGAGACTCTCTGTGCTGGCCTTCCTCTGGTCCGCTCCACGAACCATTTTTTGTTGTTATTGTTGGTGGTGTTGTTGCTCGCCCACCGGAGGTTCAATCAACGACACAGATGAGAACATTTGGAATCTTGACGCGAGTCAGTGAACGATGCTGCGAATTGAACGAACTATATGTCTGAAGCTCTTGGCAATACTCCCGAGGGACACCGGCAACCACAGCCCGGTCCAGAGTGTCCGAACCGGCGGATGAATTGGAGGAGAGAAAAAAAAGCAAGATGTCATAAATCTTGAGAGGATAGCTCTCGAGAGGAACGAATCATCGTAAACAGCGGACAGCGCGAGTGCGAAGCACTCGTTTATCTTGCCAAAGCAAACCCGTCTCCGCCGCCGCCCTAGTCACGGTAATTAGAGACCACTCACTCAAAAACTCCCCAAGGGTTTTTAATTCCTTACCCGCGAACGCGGAGTGTCTACCGGCGGCTCATTATCGGCTAGTTCCTCGGAATGGAGGTAAATATTTGCTTAGAATTCCGGACCCCGTTTCACGGCAGTCGTCGCGACATCGGACGACGGCGGCTGACAGTTCGGATTACGATAATTGAAGGTCCATCGTCCCTCCCAGGGGGGGAAGAGGCATCAGAGACCATCGCATCGTATGAGAAACTAATTGCTTCATTTTAGAGGAATCTTCGCTCACACACTTTCATAGACTCAAACCCGCAGTGGACACACGTGATGACAAATCGAGTAATCAGCCGCGGCAGCCGCCCTCGAGATTGCGGCATAAGCGCCCGAGATTAACTCATTTGGAAAAGGAGGCGACTGCGAAAAAATGACAGTTCGTCATGGTTCCCAGCTCGCCTTTAATCAACTTGATTGATCACCGTGTTCGAGCGAGTGGTAAGTACCTCGTGGAAAAGAATAATTAGCAGAGAGAAGAGATATCGCAACCTATGCTATGAGTAGTTGAAACCCAGCCACCTTCGCTTGAGTGTGTATGTGTGCGTGTGTGGCGCGAAGAAGGTGCGATCGCGGAGTTGTCCGACTCCGCGGTGGATTCGAAATTAAGTTATTTTCAACTGTGTCTTTCTCGTCGATCTTCGGCGCGAGGAAGGAAGAGGGCAGCGAAAGGAGGATGGTGCGCGTGAGGTGGATGGACAAAATGTTCCGAAGCATGTCTCAGCATAAATTAAACATATTGTTAACCATTCGAGATCTCGTGCGTTTCTGTGCGCCCGGTGGATACCAGAGGTCCTCCGGGCCGTTCCGTTCGTTCCCCCAAAGAGTGGTAACAACTACGGCAAACACTTGCGCCACACTTGCGCTCGTCCTCATTGGGGTCAACGGTGCGTTGCTGTTTGTCTAGCTGGTTAGTAAATTTGATGGAACGTGAAATATTGCTTCCCGAGAGGCGCGTCTAATGGTTTGTACAAATTCCCAGCGATTAGGCGGAACGATGCCAAGCCGAAGACTTCCATTATCATCGCGAGATCTGCTTCATCCCTCGCCCGCTAGCGTAATCTTCCAGCGGAATATCGATTGGTTCCCATCGATCCCCAGCCGACGATCTTCCGACGACGAGTCCGCGCGGATGAAACAAACTAAGCTTCAAATTGAGCAATCTAAGTTTTCTCCACCCAGCCACGAAGTCTGCTGGTCCGGGGGAAAAAACCCGAAGAAAAAAACATACAACAATTTCATGCTCAAGGGGGAACTTCTCGGGCGAGCAGCTTTGTTGTCGAGCTAACGCGCCGCTTCGAGAATAATCCCTCTCGCGTCGGGGGCGCTGCTCCCGATCTTGACGGAACGTCATCGTTCTGTGCGCGCAAGAAGAATGGAGGATAATAACGATCATCATCATGTCGATCATCGTGATCACTGCCGTGATCGTTGGAGTGCGATGGCGATGGCGACGGCAGGGAGAACGAATAATGCATCCTAGCGGCAGTATTTAGGCTCTTTCATTATTGCGTTAAAATAATCGCAAGCGTTGCGTCCGCTTGTCGGAAGAACGGCGGAATAATCGATTCAATCCGATCCGGCACGAATCGGAATCCAATTCCGTATGATACGATCCGATGCTCACCGCAGCAGGACGGTAATTGGGGAAACGAAAATTCTAGATGATCGTTTTTTTTGGCTCCCTCTCTCCCCCCACATTCCCTCACAGAAGGTAAATAAAATACTCATCCAATTATTAGTTGTTATGTTGAGATTAAGAAATTACTTATGGAATTGGTCAGCCGATCTGTGTGGCCTGTGAACTTTTTGTTTATGGTCGGTATGCGTAGAGATGGAGGGCCTTCCTTAAAGCCGGCAGGTGAGAGCTTAGGTTGAGTTTTATAAAATGGCCTTTTGCGAGGCTATACCCAAACTAGCGTTGACAGAAAACATATCATCTTCGGAAGAAAAAATGCTTTTTGTGTGCTGAAGGGTGTAATGAACAAATAAAAGCACAGACAGACTGATCTTCAGTTTGGGATTGTACCCAAAAACAAAAAGTCCAAACGATGTCAAGCGGGGATCTAACCAAAGCCGGCTGGAGTGCACGGCTGTTTTATACAATCACGCTATCCACATCGCCATAGTTGTATAGTGTTTTCTAAGAGTAAAAAGGGAGAGCATAAACGTGAACCTATTTTCTGTCTGGGCGGTGTATGTGGCAAGAAGGTTCAATGCGTGCTTATTTGCAGTGTCTCTTGTTTCGCTCGCACAAATTGCTCTTATATTGCTGTGGCACATATTTAATACAAATGTTGTTGCAATATGGGAGGGTAGCACATTTTCAGGATGCCAAAACATGTGCTAAAAATTAATTTTGGATGTAGACGCAATTGTACTGAAAATATTTGAAGCTTCTATGATTCAATACAAAGGCAACAACAACGAGCTTCACTGTGCTATCAGTTTTGCTCCATACTAAGAGAGTAATTAACTCTATAGAAAACACTATTCATTTCATAAACTTCCTACTAGCAATAACTTCTCACTTGTTTACTATGTCTTTATGTTCTTCCTCAACTTAATCTTTCATTCTTCAACCATTCTTCTATTTCTGGAAATATTGTTTGTTTAGTCTCCCATCCACCATTTGCCATTAAAACATGTTCAACAATCACTCTCATTCTAACACTCGATCGAGTCAGAATTATAAAGCATGGAAACTGATTTTATATCACAATGATAAAATTTAGCGGAAAATCTGCGAAAGCCAACAAAAGTAGTTGGATGAGGGTCAAAACGACGTGCCATAAGTATTCAAATAACTACTGTAGTAATTTTCATTCAAATTCAGATAATGTGAAACTGCTTTCGGGCCTGATAAACTGATAGAGGAAATAGCTTCACGAATACGGATGAACTGTTTCGACGTTTGTTTTGCATCGAGGCAATGTTGCCACTTTTGCATATTACGATTGGGTTTGACCCTCGAACGGATTGCAGAATGCAAAAGTCGAGTATTTGAGCTTGGATGAGGAACATAACACCCTCTTACCAGGCGCCAGGTGAGTGACACGATTAATTCTGACAAATAAAATTTAAATTTGGAGTGTCAACACTGGTTGCTTTGTCAAATTTCATATCAATGACCGATCATGCATTGTAAAATGCACTAGTGTAGTGTAAAATTGTATATGGTAGCGATGGTGTTGAAAATGATTCAAATATGAAATTATTTATTTCAATTTTCATAAATAAAAACCAATGTGTGCTTCCGCTCGAGAACGGATCGTCCTGTTGTTTTGCTATCTGTTTTGTTGTGTTCATCTTCATTCAAGGAAAGTTCATGTGGCGAAATGGGTTGAATAAACACTCTCAGAAAGTAAAAATTATAAATAAAAATTACCTTTTCCATTTCAAATATGTTTTCTCTATTATAAAGTAACATGTTTTTTTCTGGTGAGAAAAATTGGTAATTGTATTCGATAATGATATTTATCTTATATTACATTGGTGAATTATATTTCTTTATTCCATCCATACAGAACACAGGAGCCATCTCGTCAAGGGCCACAGAAGGCAGCTTTCATCATATAACATTACATTTTGGCGTATTCTATCGTGTATCGCACCTTCCAACGACCAATCACCATCTTTCTGTCATCATCACTCGGTTGTAAGCACTGGTGGAGTGAGCAAACAATACCTAACAACCAAACAAAACAGCCCTTTTCAGGGCCACCAAATTATTATGGAAGAGTTTAACGATGTAATTTTTCAAACATATCCAAAATCAGCATGCAACAGATAACCTAACGGAATCCTACCTCAGCTATGCGGTCGTATCTTGTACATAACCTTCCTGTGTATTTATCGGTCGTATAATAGAAACCATCAATTTTGCCATTAACTGAATGCGTGCAGAATCCTGAAAAGTCAGATGCAATGAAAAGAAATTTACGTAAAGATTGCATCATCTACTTTGCAGGGTTTACGATTTGTGCATAACTTTTGGAACCATTTTTGTATAGTAAAGGAAGAAATAACCTCTGGTCCAAATATTAGCTCAAACATACTTTGTTGAATCTATACGTTTACACCTTGGAAGTTATAAGTAAAAAAATAATCCAACACAATGTGTTATTTAATATGTTTATTCTATAATTATTAACAGTGTTGATTCAACACATATTAAGTGTTCAATTCATCGGAACGGGTTTATTGGTTGTGGTGATGGCTTTGGAACCAGAAAAGCGCGAAAGTCTCGTTTTGATGGATCGATAAACAACTTGCACATCGAGGAAAACATAAACATATACTCGAAATCTATGTTCTCCTTCGTTATTTTCTAATAAGACGTCGTGCCCAAATTACGTAACGCGAGAAGGGGGTGGAAAGAGGGGGCTGGGTCAAGTTTGCGTTACATAACGTGACATAGGCCCATAGGTGTAGCCCTGAATGTTACGTAACAAAATTCCATTTTCCAGAGCACCTTGGTCATGTTGAAGCAGTTCAATACAAATGCTCGATTCTTGATTTAAAAAGGGTGTGCGAGCTGCCTAAATTTGAGATTATCAATGAATAATATGAATTAAATGAAATGAATTAATGTGAATGAAGGACCAGATGAGGAATTGAGTGTCAAAACGAAATATTATAACACACGACTCGACATGAAATATATCTTCAGCTGCTCTTTGATATTCGTTGAATATCGTTCCCTCGAGCTGTAGAGAGCTCGCGATTCTAGAATCTCATCACTTACTGCTGTTCTGTTTTCCATTTTTTGTGAGTTGTTCTATTAGTTTCTATGTATTTTTGTAGCAGATATAGACGATTTGTAGTTGTTTGATTCTCGCCAACATATTGGTGCTTCATGTGATTATGAAATAAAATATGAGGCGGTATGTACGGTAGTTTATTTTAATGATTCGTTGTTGTATTAAAATAAATAGGATGTCGATATAAGGTATTAGAGTAGTGCGGGACAAAGATGCGCACGGGGCAAAATTGCACATTGGCCTTTCTGAAACACGAGCAGAAAAATTCGGCAACAGTGTATTCGTTTGACACATTATTACCCAGCATTTCCCACATATAAACAAGATTTATTCATGAAAGTGGTAAAAAGTTATGAGGTAAGAAGAGTTTTGTGTTGTTTTGATCTATTTTTTTCAATTTTGGGGAGGACGATTTAACTACCTAAAATAACTGGAAAGTTCGAAACTACATTGTCATGGAAACTTTCATTCTATAGTAGATAATAGTGCGTATTCATTTTTGTAAAAAAGATCAAGAGCTTTTTACAAATTCGATTAGTTGCAAAATTGCATGCGGGGCAAAAGTGCTCTCAAAAAAATTTATAAAATATTTTCAACCTAATTTTCAACGGTACCCACGAGAAAAAAACTAATTTGAAGGAATGTACTCCAGAAATGCTCGAAATGGCCCAACAGAGCCTTCTAGAGGGAGTCAAGAAGAGGCAGACCTCGGTATTTCTGAATCAGCTCTGAGGAAGAGGCTCATATCAGCAAGCGATTTATGATTTGAATCTTCTTTTATTGACATTTCTACTTCTGCTGGGATGTGCCAGCGAGCACGTCAAGTGGTTCAGACCAGGATTTACAAGTGGGCAGTCTGAGGATCTTGCGAACCATTGCAGAGCACTGGACAACGCTTTCTATTGTATGACTCTCAAAATTTACGACGTCTGGTTTTTGATTTTGCGGAAGCCAACAACCTCTAGCACGAATTCAACCAAGTTGCAAAACTGGCAGGAAGGGATTGGACTTCTAGCTTCATGAGGAAACATCGACTGTCTCTTCGAACCCCACAACAGCACGACGAAGCAACAGCGCTCCAAGGCAAAGCGTCGGAATCCAAAATGAGAAAGAAAAATAAACAAAATAATTCAAAACGAGTTTCAAATAAAAAATGTTTATATTTTTACCATGCATTCCATTCAATAACGGTTATGTTTCGTTTGTGTTCAGGTTTTCATAATGAACATAAAATGAATATTGTTTTTTCCAACAATGAGTTTCAAAAAAATCAAGCGGAGGTTACTATGTATTTATAAACTTGATCTGTTAAAAAAAGGATTCTGTTAAAAATGTTGGACATTTTCAGCTATCTTGTATTGTCAGTCTCCTCCCTTCAAAAAATCTCCACGTGGTATGTGGATGGTCCGCAAACATATTTCTAGGTGCAAAGACGCAATCAGCACATAACAAAATCATGTTCGACCATAACAGCCACCCTTCTCCACTCATAGAATATCACACAACACCCCCTTCTACCCCACTTGATGGTGCCTACACACGCTTAGTAATGATGCTTCCGCTGGTAATGATAAAGCATTTATTTTTGGTACAAGTTATCTTGGAAGTCCACTTCAATAAATGTGCACTTTTGCCCCCACTATGGGGCAAATTGAAGAGGTGTTGTCCGATGAGCTGCCCTCTGTCGATGACTGTAAAACTATTCGAAAAATCAGAATATGCAAATGCGAATGTCACGATTAGAGTTCGTTAAAGAATACACCAAAGGAGGTCCTGGGAGGTCTTAGGAGGTCCAACAACCGCGTTTTAGTGTTACGAAATGTGTGTACCACGCCGAATTGTGGCGTTTCATTCTTTATATTAACAACAAAAATAATTTGATCAAAACATTATTTCCAGCGAAAATTTAATTATTCGATTCGATTCTTTATAAGTAAGATAGCTATAGTAAGCAAGCCGTTAAACATGTAACAGTTCGGCTGAAAAGTTCATAAGGTTGACGTCTAGATGGCGCCTCTTGCAAAAATCTACTTGACTATCACAAAGCGCCATCTCTCAGTAGATACGTGTAGAAATTTGACAGCAATCGGTCGATTGGTTCGTGAGTTACACCATTGAGAGTGAAGCAACTTTTGTTATTGTGAAAAAAATTGAAAAAAATCACCAATCAATGGAGACGGAGGCAAAATTGCATGAATTGAGCCTCGAATTGCTTCCACATCCACCGCATCCACCGTATTCTCCAGATCTGGCCCGCAGCGACTATTTTCTGTTCGCAGACCTGAAGAGAATGCTCGCTGGCAAGAAATTTGAGACCGATGATGAAGTGATTACCGAAACTGAGGCCTATTTTGAGGAAAAACCGAAAGAGATCGCTATAATCGCTGTATCGCCCTCGAAGACAATTATGTTGAATAATGAAATTGAATTTTGCAAAAAAAAAAGTTTTACTGTGTTACCTTTAAAACTTTTCAGCCGAACCGTTAATATCACTTCATAAAACCGAACTCTCGGTCGGGCCCTACAAATGCAGCTCGGACAACTCCGCGAAAGCGGAGGAGCAGAAGTGATGATCGGGAGGAAAATTTCGCCAAGAAAATGGCTGACTCTGCGCTGAGTCGTCCAGTCCACTGCTGCTGCTGTGATCTCGCGATGGTGGAGGGCAGTGGCAGGAACTGCCGCTGGCGTTCCGCGGATGGCAACACACCAATAACAATAACATCAGCAGCAGCAGCAGAAACAGCGGCAACAGCAGCAACGAACGGACGAGACTGCATGCCTGATAATGATGCTCTTCTCCGGACGGTCCCATGGACAGTTATGTTCGGAGGGAGGAGACAGCGAGCGGCAGCAACGCGATCGAAGACGGTTCTCCTTCGCGGAAGGAATATCTCAATCTTGGAAAAAAAAACGAGCGCATAACAATGCGCGCCACCACCACTCTGTGCGCAGTGGCCGAGATTGAGTGCAATTGGCATAAAATGGCGATTGAGATATATCGAGGAATTCCATATTTGCTTAGGCATTTTCATTAGGGCCGAGCTGCCGCCGTTGGGAGTGAGCTTCTGTGTGCGCTGTGATTGCTAATTTTTGCGTTCCCCGCTTTGGACCGTTTTGGAATCGGGCGTGATCTTTGCAGGATGGGAAGGCGCGCGCGTTTGTGTGTGCGCGCATGTTCGCTTGTGTGTGGGAGTTCAATTGGAATGACATTAGATCCGTGAGCCTATTTCGAGGCTTTGAAAAGGAACGCGTAGGTGTCAACCTAAGGGCCTGTGAATCGCCGTTGTCGTCGTTGCGGCCGCCGCCGCCGCCGCAGCTCTAGAATGAAACCAGTTCTGTCCGCGGCGTGCTTGTAGCCTGTCAATAAGTGCAATGCGCGGAACACAATCCGAGTTGAGTCATGATCACATGCAGAGCATAACGTCGTCGTCGTGAGCTATTGGTATCTCTCCCTTTTCCAGCAAAACATGAGCATGTTCGATGATTTGCAATATGAGCTCCCTGCTGATCCGATCGAAGGGAAGGGATGGTACCGTCAGGGGCGGGTGAAATAGAAATGTTTATTTAATTACACCGTTCCGAAACGTAGACCAGTTGGTCCCCGGCGGACTCCAGCGGTTGGCGGGATACACAGTGGATATTGTTGCACGCCAACGTATCGATCGTGAGGCCGCTTCGATGACGCTGCTGCTGCTGCTTGACTGGCTCGTAAAAGTTGTGATATTTCAATAATATTGTATCGAATCGCGAAAACATATCGTGTGCTAATAAAATGCCATAAAATATGTGTGTATGCCTACAATAAAAGCACGTACTTTCCTCATCTTCCGTTGGGCACGAAGGCGATTAATACGTTTATTGCGGACCCGTCCATTAAAAAAAATAGCTACGGAGAAGAAACTGCCCAAACTGCGTGCGCGACTAGTGATCCCCGATAATCGTTCGATTAATCGATTAATCGAATACTGTCCACAAGAATCGACTATTAATCGAACGAATACTGCGCAACCAATAATCGAAGCGAACGAATAATTTACCTCGATTAATCGATCCAAATTTGTTTGATCAATTTTTCAGTTCTAAATGTTTTTTTTTTGGATAGGGGCTGTCCACAAACCACGTGGAATACCAAGTGGACACAAAAACACGATTTTAGACTCCCCCCTCCCCCTTCATGGACAAGCGTGAACATTAACCAGACCCCTCCCCCTGATGTCCACTTTTCCACTCAAACGAATAAAAAGTTAGGAGTTCAAGGGTTTAGAGGCGTATGAACTGAAAAGTTGAAAGACTCTTTAAAACAAAGAATATCAATAGAAGTTAAGGAAGTATTCCTGAATCATTTGCTGCCGTTTTTGCATCGAAACCACCGTGCTATTCCAACAAAATAAAGCATCATTTAAAAAAAAGTCAGAAGTCCTTTACATGGTTTATAGGACTGGGGCTTCAATTCTAGACTACCCTGCTTTTTACCAGTTCCAACCCCAATCGATAACTTATGTAGATTGATCGCACGAAGAATAGAACTGCCGAAGAATAGGCAGTATGCGAGTTTTATTGAGCTTAAACGAGCAGCTACCGCTGCGTGGAGCGAGATTCAAATTTCCACATGCCGTAGCTTGGTCGAAAACGTTGTTTGGATAGATTGGAAACTAAGGATGGCCTACGAATTATAAACTTGTTGTAATTCGTGCGAAATTTGTTGTTAATTTTGTAAAGAAATGACAACTTTTAAAAAAAAATTCAAATTGCTTGAATTTCAATTCCTCGCGAAAGTGTACATTTTTGGAAAAAGTAAGGCAAGTGAAAAATCAAATCTTCACGTTTGTGTGTCTGTTCTCATGATTTATTTTGAAATAAAAAAAATCCTCTGACGGTCCACGACCAGGAGCTCCAGCCATACTGACTTTTGGAAGAATATTGTTTGAACCGATTAGAGTAAGTTTGAGGTTAAAAGAAACAAAGAAATGACAGTCTGAAGTCTGAGCTATCCAGCCTACTCAAACAACAGCAAGCAAGTGGAGGACCACTGCTTGTGTGGGGCTGTTTACTTGAAATGGGGTGGACAATCTCGTTAAGATCCATGTGAAGAAGACTACTGAGTCCTACGTCAATGTCTTGGAGGTGAACTTAAAGCCGTCACTCAGGAAAATAAATATTAAAGGCTATATTTTCCAACAGGACAGTAATCCCAAGCACTCCTCGAAGGTTGCGAAACGCTATTTTCAGTCCAAAAAGTTTAAAATGCTTGAGTGGACATCCCGGTCCCCAGACCCCAACTCCATTGAACATCTATGCACAATACTGGATGAAAAAATCCAATTAATTAGAGTTTTATACAAATTTGAAAATGAATACAAAAATGGCTCGTTTACACTCTTTCCATTGTAAGAAATACGTTCATTTTCAAAAACAAAATCATGAAAAAGTATTTTGCATAATGCTGTTTACTTTTTCCTTTCCAACATATGATATTTGGTAACTTATTTAGTATTCTGACACCAAATTGCTAGATTATTTACTTCCGTAGCAATTTCATTTTAAGCATCTTCAAAAACTACGAATTCTACCATTGTGTTCACACTGACAAGTATTTGAAAAAAAACATCAGGCAGCTCAATGTGGACATGCCTCATAGTAGTAAAAAATTGAATGAGAGTGGAAAAAAAATATAAATTCGCTGAGCAATAAATAAGAGACTGCAGTTTTTTATTTTACTTTTTTTACCATTTGATTCATTCTCTCTTGTTGATACAACAGGTTAGCTCAGACAAGAAAAAAGAAAAGAAATAAGCAGTAATCGTTGCATACTTCGGAATACTTTGTGCTCGCGCTGATCTTTCGGATAACATATTTTGTTTAATTTATTAGCTGTACTTCTTCTATGCGTTCGATGGCACGATAATTTGATTCTGGACATTCTAGTCATAATAAAGGCCTCTTTGAGAAAATTCTTCCCAAACCCATCAAAATTCTCCTAGGTCGGAAAACAGCTAATCCCATCGGGTTCACTATTTCAGTTGATCTCCTATGAAAGAAATTCAACCTGGATAGAATTGCTTCAGATTGGAAGGACGTACGGAAAAAGTAACGTAGTTCTTCAACTCGTAACTTTGGAGGCCAAAGCCTAATGACTTGAGGTAAACTTTCTTAAGAAGGACTAACGCAGATAGTCCATTAATCAACACGGCTGAACAGTCAGGAGTACAGCGAAGTACTTCAGGATCATTTACTGCTGTTTTTGCATCAAAACCACCATGGTAATTGGGTAATCCGATACGGTAACGCATCAGTTCATAAAAACCGGACGGTCATGGCACTATATAACGAACAAGGACTTAAGAATCTGGACTTACCGGCTTGTTTACCAGATCAAAACCCAATCGAGAACTTACGAAGAGTTATCGTACGAACAGTGTATGTACTTAACAAGCAGTATGAATACTTTGAAGAGCTCAATCGCGCATTATACTATGCGTGCAACGAGATACACAACTTATTTAAACTATTTGAGAACTAAATGTGATCCACGAATTATAGACTGGCTGTAATTCATGCGAAATTGGTTTCAATTCTGTCAAGGAGTGATAGCTTTCCATCAGATTCTTCTCATTCTACTCTACTCATATTGTAACGGAACAATATTATAGAATGTCGACTTACGCAATTTCAGTTGCATATAAATCGGAATGGATGATTCTGACAGCTGAAACCTCATTTGTGTCTGCTCTCGTGAGCATTGGCCCTGTCGCGATGCTACAATTACCTTATATTTTGATGCTATGATGGACGATTGTTTGGTGGTGCAAATTATGCAGCCGCGATAATGAATATAAACAAAGAGGGAGGTAGCGAAAGAGGAACACTTGCGCTAGGGTATGGGATCTCTGCTGAGGCAAATATTCAGACTTTTTCCTCATTCGCTTGTTTTCCGTCATCATACGAACTTCGTTGGTCCCTTTGACATCGCGTCAATGCATCGAACTCACGCTATGGCGAAGGAAGAGCGTTAAGGTTGTGCGCCACATAATCATTTGAGGAACATCAAGGAACATAAACCATAGTGAATATCCTGCTGGGATGTTGTGAGCTATTTGGGTTCGCGTGCCAATCGCAAAACTGTTTGCGCTAATCTTGATCATAATGAAGCAATGCCACTCTTTTCGAGGTTATTGAGATTAACAGACATAATTTATTTCGTTTATTTAGTCACCAAGAAAGTGAACGTCGTTCTAGAATGTTGTATGTGATTGGATTTCGCTTGCCAGTCGCAAAACGTTCTCCAGTAAGGATAACAGCTGCGCTTATCTCGAGCATGAGAAAGTAATGCAACTTTTTTTTGGAGGCCAGTAAAATTAACAATCTAAGTTAGATTTACAAACAGATAGCGCAGCGAGCAAAATGATTTTTTTTTCGCTATTATAGTGACTTTCAACACATTTCGGCTGGTTCGTTACTTTTAATTCCATTTTTGGAAGAATGTCGGGAGTGAGAACTGAACTCGTGATCTTTGCGTGAGAGGTATGGATGTTACCACTACGCCAGATCGCCTCCACGAGCAAAATGATGATTTAGTTTGAAATCCGTTTGCATTTTTTTTTAGAAAAATCAACTACTAGAATTTCTAAACATAGTAGAACTCTAATTAATCACGTCTTTTCAAATTTTGCTACTGTTCAGTCTTCGACAGAGGCCAAATTTAAAATGACTGACCATGAGACAATTCTTGTGAGGGACTGTGATGGGTATTAAGTAAATATCAAATGCTGGAAACAATTTTCTAAGGAAGTTATGTCTCAACTTGTGTCGGCAAGCCTTAAGGCAATGGCAATGGCAATTAAGGCAATGACTGGACATTTGAATGATAAAGCAGCCGTTCTAACTAACACTTTGAGAGAGTGTATGAATAAATTAGTAGTTGCAAAATATATTGATTTAGGCAATTCGATCAGCTGGTTCTCTTTGGATCTGCTGCGATCAAACGAGAGACAAAAAAGACAAAAAGTACAGAAAGTTTGTAAGAACTAATTTTAAAAAAAACTATTGGAATATGTACACTTTTGGCGCGAAACATATACTCACGGGCCTTGAAAAAGACTATATGTGAATATATAGAGGGGAAAATCGATAAACTTCAAAATGCTAGTAAAGGACTATGGAAAATATTAAAAACATTATGAAATTCTAAAAATAGTATACCGCGTTCCATAGTTTTGGGAGGGTCAGAAGAACAGTTAGATCAAATCATTGCAGATAAATTTAACAGTTATTTCGTTAATAGTGTTCTACTGATCAACCAAAGTATTGAGTTGGTTAGTGAACCTTCCGAAATAAAACAGATTGTTTTTGCCTATCCCTTTTTCCTTATTTGAAAGGTGTTTGGCTGGTCCTGATAATGTCATCGCAAAAGTGATTCAAGATTGTTTTCATGTAATTGGACACGATCTGCTGGACCTGATAAATGAATCTCTACGAACTGGGCACGTGCAAAAGATTTGGAAGGAATCCCTAGAGATTCCAACCCCCAAAGTTAATGGGACGAATAAAGCCGAAAAGTACCGCCCTAATAACATGGTGCACATATCTAAAAAACTGTTAGAACTTGTTGTGAAAGGTCAGCTGATTCATTGTATAGATAACAAGATAGGTGGCAGTATTTGATGTCGATCGTTAACATTTTATCGGTCCAATATTGACAGGCAAACGGAATTTGGGTCGTATCGAATTGGCGATCTAACGCAAAACGTAAACGATCGGTGAGACATCTGGATTTTGGTTTTTAACTAAGAAAATGATGATAATGTAACCTAAAACTCAAAAACAAATCACATATGTTTTACTTCCGGACATTCCAAGGTAGTTCTTACATGCAGGAACCATGCAATTTTCAACTTGTTTTTGATTGTGCTCTCGAATTTCCCTTTTTTGAATCAACCATTGTAACATTTATACAATTTTCACTACTGATTAACATGTTATATATAAAATTGCGCAGAATTAAATTTCTTCCAAACCCATCGCAATCAAATAATATTTTATGATTATAACATTGTTATTTATGGAAAGAACTACAAACCTTCCATAAACTCACATTGCAAAGATTAAAACCATCTTGACTTTCACCGCAGCGCCGCCTAGGTGTAGATTTGTACGTTAGATCCTCAATAACTAATAGCTGAAAAATATTCCACTAGCTGATAAACGATTAATTTCAAAAATCGGGGATCTCTATGCGCGACTCATAAAACGGTTCAATTTCTCACGCGGAATGGACACCTCATTAAGCGGAATCTCCGTTCTCCCTCGTTAGCAGCAATCGGGATGGGAAAAATGATTAGTTTTCTATTCCAAAATGAATCAGAGCGACAAATTCGGGAGACAATCTTCCAATAAATAAAGATTATCTGCTTATTCTCCCCGCAGGCATGTCCGAAGGAAACGCAAGGTTGGAAGAAAGATCCCTTTTCTAAGCTACTCAAGGTTGACACATCACACGCCGCTCACTCGCTCTCTATGATGATGTTTGTCGAGTGAAATGGGCAGGTAAGACACGTTCCCAATCGAATGCGTAGATGATGATGATGATGACGGGAGGTGTTCGGTAGAAAGGAACCTGTTCGCTTTTTGTGTTTCCCTTTTTTGGGTGCTGCGTCATGAATCGAGATGAAATTTATTATTCTAGCTTCGTTTTCGTCATGATCTTCGTTGAACCCTGCTGCTGCAGCAGCACCAGCTTCGGGAAACAATCAAGAATAGAGAACAGAGCAGAAGAGGAAGATCTAGAAGAAAGAAAAACTGAATTTAAAATTATAATGTCTTTGTTGTCCGTTTTGCTGCAAGCTAACGAACGAAGAAACAAACGGAGACGACTTTTTATTTCTTTGATAAACTTGTGCACTCTTCTCTAGCGGAGATTCCTTCTCCGGCCATTCCGAGTGTGTGTGTGTGTGTTTTATTTATTTTTCTTTCTCTTCTCTTCCGCAACTAAACTGTGGCGAAAAAGGCCCTCTAGAATACCCATCGTCATCATGCTGAACAACAATGTTACGAAAAACTTGCCGAGGCCCAGAGACAGACAAAAAAAAGCATGACGAAAGTACTGCGAACACACGTAACATTGCAATAAATTAACAGCTTAATCTACTTTTATGCGATTGTGGAAAAACTTTTCAATTTACTGCGAACAAAAGCACTCCCTCGCGTACAAGGTAATCGATTATTATCCCCTCGGTGAAGGATAATCGATTTGTGAGCCTCGGACAAGTCCTGTCAGAAGTGACGTTTCAAGAGAAGTAGAGGCTCAGGCGTGTGGGATAATAGCGGAAATAAGCCGTCACACGTACCCAATATTACGATCTCTTGCCTTTTTTTTTGTTTCTTCCTACTCGGAACCTAGGGTTTTCATGGCTCTTCCGAAACATCGTTTCGCTTTTGTTTTTCTTTTTACTAGGAACCAAGTTTCAGAAGACAAAACGCTGCGCTTGGGATAATTTCCATACCCAGGCCTCCGTGGGCTCAGTGGGAAAGCAATTAATTCTGTTTCTCTACGGAATTGAATGGTTAACCATGGCGTGCTGCTGCGTAGGAATAAATTTTCGAGAGGCCTTTAAAAATGTTTCCACACTCAAACACCCGAAATAAGACGTTCGACCCAAACATTTAATTAACACATCCTCCGCGCAAACAAGCGCGCGCGCTTTTCATTTTCTGGTGGTGGTAGAGCTTGACGACGATGGTTTTATGGTTTCACGTCCTAATCCGGTCGGTTGACAAGTGCGCAGCACATTGATTGCCACCGATGAATAGTTTCTTTTCACTCTCTGCACGAGAAGAACTGATTCCGGCTTCCGGGGGAGTGTTCCGCGCGCGGGAGATTTTACGACCCACCGATCGTACCACAATGTGTTCCTCCCAACGGGGGTTCGTTTGTTTGTCACTTGCCGATTTTTTATTTTGACATTTGTATGTTTTGAAACAAAACTGCAAAAAAACATCGTTAACCCCTTCCCGTATTATTTAATACGTTACATATCAAGTGATTTCGCTAGCCTGCTGAGCGTTCTAGCGCCCTTTGTTATTCAAGTACATACGAGTTAGACTCGATGTTGTATGGGAAAGGGTTAATGTTCAACAGTAGTGAATCGTAAAAAATCAGGTGTTGTCGTGTTACCAAAGTTTTTGACTGCCAATGTTACGAAGGAGAGGGTGTTGGTACCGACAGCACTGCTGGTAGTGATCCAGTGATGTTCGGAACGGTCTGTTATGGAGGTTGTCAATGATACAGTCCAGAAGAAATGAAGTTACAAAGCAGCATATTATACAAGAATATTCGCTCATTTACGTTCGATGTAAATTTTAAGTCGAGACATATAGGTAATATAGTCTGTAGTTTTAACATTGTTATCGAAGATTACCCTTCAAAATGAAAATTACGTCTTTGATAATATTATTGTCATGATACAAAAATCGTTTAGTCTAATATATTCCAGTACTCATACGCAGGGCCCCAAATCTTCGAAAGTGAAAAATGAAGACTGATTCTATTCTCAGTAGCTTCGCTTCGAATAGAACTGCTTTGGCAGTCGCCGTCAACAAAAAGTGACTTGACTAGCAAATGAATTGACTAGCGTTGACTAGCGAGGATAACTAGTGAACTAGTCCAGTCAGTGGTTATTTTAACTGACGCGACTAATGAATACAAGTCAGCCTCTTCATTCAACTGACCTCAATCCACACTTCCATTTCTCTCTGACACTAATTTTATACCCGCGTACGCAATCTTATTTTACGTCCACATAAAGAGGAACGAAAATTTTGATTTCTGATGCAAAAAAGTAGTTACCCCATCAATGGACTGTTTATTGTCTACACATCGTGAAGCCGTCGAACTACGAACAAAATAGCGCACACACACTGCACGCTATTTTATACGTGTGAGTAATTTTCGTGTACGATACAAAAAAAATCTAGCTCACCTGTAGCGTATGTCAAAACCACGTTGAACTCAAACATCGATGCATGCGTAATGATACATGGGAGCAGCGTCGTAGTGAAGGTAGACAGCGGCCCCGGCAAAAGATGAAAGTGGTGCCGTCAAAAGTACCACTTTTTTCGATTTTTTCACTAGTTTTGAGATTGTGACATTTTGTATAAATATGAGGAAAACTACCCACTTGTATCAATGTTTGCAGTTTATTCGTACCAATTGATCCATGCTCATAGATGTTAGTCTGTCTCTCGTTATGAATGAAAAATCTGATGCAATATCCGCTATAGCAGGGGTGGCCAAACTTCTCACCACCCCTTCCTACCAATACAATATGTTTTTTAGGTCCCCGTAATAAGTAGCAGTTTGTAAAATGTTGTTTTAGGTAGCGAGAATAATGATCTATTCTCAAAAACTAGTTATAATAACAATAGGCTCTTTTATTTTCATTGCGAACAATTTTATTTTAAACACATTTTATCCTGAATGTTTGTTTTGTGTCTGATAAAGCGCTGGAAACATTAGGTTGTATATTTTCGACATGTTTTTCATATTCTTGCTCAAATGCACTCAAATTTATTTGCAAACAGGCTGCCAAATAGTAATCTGTCAAAGGAGAACGATGTTTTGTGTCAATTGTATTCATAGTAAAAAATATTGTTTTCGGGTATAAGTATATCCGAAAAAAGTTATCTGTCGAACTTATTTCGTAAGAAATTTAATCTGCATAACGATCGTAATCATGTGTTTAATCTGCTGATTTAGTCGCAATATTTTCGAATTACTTTAAATCTTGTTTCCGAAATTGAGTGTTTTCAGTTTTTTTCCTTGATGTTTCAAATTTAATTTATGATAACGCAATGAAAAACGAGATCATGCATCCACTTATTGAGGATATGTTTTATTGGCAGTTGCCATTAATTCTTTTTTTTTTTAAACTTGGCGCCTCACTGTGTAATAAAAATTCTCCAATGTTTGATCCACAATTCTCTTGCCCTGAATTTGCGATTCTGAAAACTGCTTTTTATAGGTAGTTAACTATTTTAACTAACTATATTGACTATTTTGAGTGCCAAATTCCTCACATCATCGGATTTCAATATTTTTGCGCACAGTATTTGCTGATGGATACAATGGTAGTTGATAAAATTTGGAATATTATCACCAATTTTGCAATGAATAGTAAATCCATTATGACTTCCAACCGAGCTCCACAAGTCGTAATCGATACCAATTTTTGTATTGGAAATCATGCTTTAGTGACAAAGGAATTGAACGAGTTGTATAAAATTTGTTGAAAATACATCTTTATTAGACATATCCTGCAAACACATCCTTTTGGATACACATAACTATGTAGTATCACTTGGTTCTTCGGGTTGTAAGAATGCAACCGGAAATCATCAAGCATCTCATCTAAATTTTAACCTTTAGCTTCTGTTCTACGTATAACTGTGTTTCTTGATAGCGACTTTTTTTAAGCAAAGCAATTATTCAAGATTCATTGTTAACATTGTCAAACAATAATTCTCCTGATGCAATAAAACTCCTTTCGCCGTCTTCAAAAGGCTTCTTATGCTTTAATAAAATTTCATTTACTTCAAATGATGCAATCGTGGCGGTTTTCGACTTCGAATTCGATCTCGAAAAATTTCGAGAAAACAAATTCTGCAAAATTGTAGCCAACGATAGTTTCTTGTTATTTTAATACTTTTTTTGGGAACGACTCCGTTTGTACATGACGGATTTTAGTAGCGTGTAAATATCAGACAGGTGGGCGTCTAGGAAAAGCTACACGGACGACCAGTCGCCCGAGGTGTACGCTTTGGCCACTCCTGCGCTATAGCTTCTCCACGCTGTTCCAACTGTATGCACAGTATGCGTTCTTATACTGCAGCCCGGTCTGGAAGGTCGAAAAAAACGATTTTTTTGCATTTTTTGGAAGCTTATGCCCTCAAACTTGTTGCACTGAAATGATTTTTCGATATTTGATTTCATTGGAAAGTTACAGCCAAAAAGATGAAGTCACCTCAAGGGATATAGTGTTGCTGTACAAATTTTTAAACACGTTTTTTTTTCTAGAAACCATGTTTCTTCAGCTGGGTGTATCGATGCCTCAGGATTTACTCGACCGATTTAACTAAAATTTGTTTACAGCATGTAAAAATGGATTATCTGAAGTGTTACATAGCCGTTTTCAGATTTTTCATTTTTGGAGTTTTTTTATGAAGTTTTCATGAAAATAAACTCATCTTTACCAAAAATCTCGACGTCCACAATTTTGGCATTTTTTCGGATTTTCAAAAACCTCTATGTGACGGTATTGTCCTATAGTTTCAAAATATTTATTGGAATTCGTTCTGCGACACCCCGTTGCTTCAGAACCGATACCAAGGTACCGATTTTCAGACAGCATCTACGCATCCAGCTGTCAACAGTGTAATAATCATTATTCGTACGTTGAACAATAACCAAAATACCCGAATATTTCACTTTATTCCTAACATCCGGAAAAAAATCACGAAAATCCACCTTTCAGAAAGAGGCCCGCCCTTAAGCAATAACAGTAAATCAACGCATAGCACGGAAGGGCGCCCAGGCAAACGTAGCAAAAAATTAAAAGGGTATTGATATAATGTGATGTGATGATGTTCCAATTTTGTGAAAATCAAAGGTTATTGGTTTCATATACGGACAGAAGCAACTACTCACGATGGATGTTTTTTTACTCAATTGAAAAATGAAATATAATACGGGGAAAAATTGCAATTGAAAATTTTTGTATTTTGGCGTCCCAAAGGGCCAGCGCCCCCGGCAAATGCCGGGTTTGCTGCCCGCACACTACGCTACTGCATGGGAGAGAGAGAGAGGAACGAATGCGCTCTGGGAGAAGTCACTTCAAAATGCAATGAAGACAATTTGACTGGGAAGCATGAAATGATATAGTCGAGTCAGTAGAGGGAGATAGCGACTGAACGCCCAACTGGCTGTTTAGTCGTTTTGATGGAGAAACTGCGTGAAGAAGCCAAAAGTCATTTCCGACTGAATACGGATATAGTCCGTCAGATAGTCAGCTGACTATCCTCAGTTGACTATGACTATGCCGAGCCCTGCTCATACGTATAAAAACAATTCAAACATTACTGCAAATCAGTTGACACAATGCCAACGCAATTCCAAGATGTTGGCAAAGTGTTGGCTCATCGATATCTTTTACCATATTTGTATCGACAATTCTGCCAAAATGTTATACAACTAGTGTTGCCATTTCGTGGAGGAGTTGAGATCTCAGCATAATGTTCATATCGGTTTGGGAAATAAATTTGTTCTGGCTGACCACACAAGCAAATTTTTATTGAGACCTCAAAACTAAAATCGGTCATGCGTAAACCATCGCACGAAGAACCGCCAAGCCAATATCCATCGCCGTCGGCCATTTCCACAGGTGCTTGGCCTGAATTCATCTCCCACAATCGTTCCATTCTCGCTCGCTTGAGGTCTTCATCCATTTCGCTTCTCTCCCTCTATTGACCGATCCGATTCGGAATTGGATCGCGCACAAAAACCTGCTTATCACGCTGCGATAATCGAATCACTTCAACCCGCAGCAGCAGCGACGACGAACAAATCATCTGCCCTCAAAAGTGAAAATAGTAATTCCACCTAATATAATTACAATATAAATGATCAGCGATCGGTTCCTCCGTCCCGTCGCTCCTGTCCGTCGGCCAGTGTATGAGGGAACTAATTGTGTATCGGCACTCTTATGGCTTATTTTTCGCCCGCTGGAGTCCTCTCCTCCTCCCGCGCGGGGCTTACACACTTGGCTATTGGTTTGATTGATTGATTTTCAGCATGAGTTGAATGTTTCGCTCTGCTCCCTTCTCGGACGAAACATTCCTTCCACTTTGTTGTTGATTGGGTGTTAGCGATAAGAAATGGCCGGATTGGATTTCTTGCGGAATCACGACCCGATCCCAGAGGAGAGGTGCAACTTTTTGAAAGGGAGCATGAAATTAAGTTTCTTTTTATTTTCGCGTTTGGTTGATTTGGCGCGTTCGGCAGGCTCGGCCAGATCGGCGAGATGATTAGCAGTGTCGGGATCAATCAGAGATCCAGAGGGGGAGGATCGACGATCAACCTCACACGTGGATGAACCGTTACACCGAGAGCTGTGGGCAGCTTGTGTGCTCTCCTCGTTCGGGTGCAATTTGTCCAATCGTCTCTTGATTCTCTGTCAACAGCAGCATCGTTAGTTATTGTTAACCTTTACTGCCCATAACATCGGCTCAAATATTTGACTTGCAAATAAAACTGAAACAAAACCCGAGAGCAGGGAGCAGGGAGCAAGGTTTCAAGAAAAATGCTGCTGAAATAAATATTAACTATGTGTTTATTTTATGGTGTTTGATTTTGCTGCGTGTGTAATCAAACACGGACTTTTTTCCCTGTTTCCCCTCCTCAAGTTTGTTTTCGTATAAACCTTCGGGATGCGAGGCGAGAACAAGGTGTTTGTTTACATTTGCGCAAACTTTGACAGTTTCAATGGCTCTCGGTGCTCGGATTTATGTGTGCACATTTTGCTCCTGGGCTCTCTCAAGGTGACAACTGTCTGCTCGACGACAACAAACAAAAATGGCAGCCGTGGCAGCGTCTAGCTGTCAGCGCAGGGGCTCGAAAAAGTTCCCGAGTAAATTCCTGACCTCGCGCAAAGACCACTTTCGAAGTCTGTTTTTTTTCTGTTGTTGTTGTTTCGTCTAAATATGTTATGTTCTCTTTATTGTCTGCAGTTTCGTCGACTGTTGTTAGCACCCAGTTGTCGGGATGAGATTGGACAAATATTTAATCAAGCCTCAACAACGTCGTTTGCGGCGCGGGCAATCATTGGCTGCTTTGGAGCGCTTCGGTCCACAAGCGGGCATGGCATCCCAGCCGCGACCGCCGATTGGAATGTTTGTAATAATTAAAATGATACATCATGATTGCGAATGCGCTCGGGAAGAGGAAAGAAGGACCAGCGGAAAAGAGCAGCAGATAACAAGTCAATCAACGTCAAAATGCGCACGTATTCCACTACTGTTCGGAAATGGGGCGACGGCGGCTGCCACTTCTCGCGGATCGCGGCAGGCGGCGATCAACGAAGATCGTTGCGATGGGCGCATCGCATGACAGGGCGATTTTAGTTCGCGTTTTTTTGAGCCAACGTTGTGCCGACTTCTGGCCGAATCCGGTCAATTTGGACAGGGAAAAATTGTTACTCGATTCATGACAATTGTAGCACCGGACAGATAATGTACTTATCACCTGTTGACCGAGTCATATAACGAATGGTTGATGGATGAAAGCGAAATGGAGTGCAGTTGGTATTTCATCAACCGAACAATCGCCCGCTCGGAAAATTTATTGCACTCGTGTTAAAAGCAATCCATTATCTTTATCATTCGAAATGCATCCTTTTTTCTCGGAGGAATAGAAATCCTTTATCCCGAACCTTAAAACCGCCTGCACCGGCTGGATTCCAAAAGTCACAGCATCCCAGCGAAAGGTCACCGAATGACTTCGCCGAAGGCGACAGGCTCGGGAAAAAGTCAAACCTAGGAATCGGATAAAATTTATGGCGTCGGATGGCCACAGCCAAGGGTGAAACATGGGAACGACCTTTTATTGCACCTTCAGAAGAAGACGAACAAAAAAGTGTAATATTTCCTAGCAGAGAGAATAGAAAGGTACACAAATAGAAGTCACAGGATAGTCTGAAAATTAACACGTCTCAAACTTTTTTTTTTTTGGGTCCCCGGCAACCGACGAATCCGAAACACAGAAAGAGGCAACAGGAAACTGCTAAATGATGCCTGGCTTTCCGATGAAACCTGGGACTCCTCAAAAAAACGGAGACACGGGAGACAATAGATAAAGAAACATGCGCTTCTGTTTCTCGGCTTTGCCGAGAGCCACGAGAACGGCAAAAGTCGAAAAGTCATGATCGGGGGAAAGAACGAAGCCGCCGGTAAGAAGAAACGGACGGCATTTTGCAGCGCTCAGCAATGCATCTTTAATCTAGTTTTTTTCTTGCCGTCCTTTGGATTGATGCGGGGATGTGACAGAAAGAGACAGAGGGAACACAAAAAGTCGCCGATTCGGTTGTTCTTGGAAGGCTGGAAATAATGTTGTTTTGTAAAGTTACTTCAGAAAATTTGTTTCGGCTATTCATCAACCGTTTTCACAGACAGCCGCCGGGAGGAACAAGCACCAACTGGGCAAAGCCGACCAAAATGTCAAACATGGCAGAAAATTAAGTCATTTTGCATGCGTGTTTCATCATGCCGCGGGCCAAGGTGGTCGTGCGGTACACTAGATAATGTGCATAATAACTCCGTCGATTCGTGGCTGAAAAGCTGAATTTGCACCCGGCTTCGAAAGAGTTCTTCGAGAAAGTGCCACTCAAGCTAGCGCAAGGTGGCTCAGAGTGTAAAGGGTTACCCAAAAATCTGCACTGTCAGCTGTCAAACATGGATGTCATTCAACTTCTCATTCAAGGAGTGTATCGAAAAGTAGTCTTAAACATTTAACACGTTATTACAAACAAACGGGTGAACTTCTTTTTGTCGTGTAATCAGAACACGCTTTGTTTACATGTCAAAAATCGAAATACAAGTCATTTAGTCTCGGTCATAAAGTTGTTTTCGAAATGTCGCGGATTGATTTGGAAACTAAAAAGACAATTCTGCACAATTGGTGCATCTAAATGGGTGTTACATACCAGAAAATAGCAAAAAAAAAAAATCAAAGTTTGTCCAGAAAGTGTAAAGTTCGGTAATGAGTGTTTTTTCGAGGTTCTCAGCAGAAGTGGACGAAAACCCGAACCAGATAATCTCAGTTCGTTCGTGATTATCAAGGCGAAGGCCAATTTGGAAAACTGAACTAAACACTTGGCCTTGAATTTGAATTTTTCGAGGTTTCGAGGTTTATTTCGGGATTAAGAGTAGCATCAAAGTGCATCGCATTCAAGCTGGATGCGAATAAAGCATTTTTAAATTGTGTTCTTCGGTGGAAAACTGAAGGTGAAAATTGTATCACAGCGTTTCGTTGGTTTGGGGGAACGCTGGAAATGTAATTATGCTAAGGCATACTGGAAAACTACTTGGATATCCACTAAGTACAGTGTTTCATCCTCTCTCTAGACAGCGAGCAATCAACAATACAATCAACATGTTGATGCAGAGAGATAATTTGATAATTTGGTCAAATCGGTGTTTTATTGCTTCGGGAAACGTTCGCGCCCCTCAAGGTGGCCGAACACTGTTTGCCCGGAGGTCAAATATTTGTTATTTTTTGACAGATAAGGTTTGATTTGATATTTGTACAAACACTATTTTGTTTGCCACTCTTCAATTTTCAACAGTAGTAAACAATATCAAACACCGAACATGGAAAAAATCAACTGAAATATTCAAGGTAACCTAACCATGTATCGACAGGTTCGAAGAACAGACTGAAAAAATATTTTAGGCATCCAATAATTGAATATTTGCTTGTCGTGTTTTGTGTAGAATATATTTGATCAGTACACGTTGACCAAATTTTATCTGTCAAAAAGAGTCAAATATTTGGCTTCGGTCAAACAGTGTATGAGCACTCTTACTCAATGAAAGCATTTGTTCTCCGACTCTTGTCAGTGCTACAAAATATTTATACTATGGGGTTTCATTCTTAAATTTGTATAATGGCAAGGCTTTAACTTTATAGTTTTACGTTAACAATGCGATCGTGTCATGGATACTACCTTTCTTTTTTGCGGCCCGTGACACCATGACTAAGACGTGTTTGTGGTTTGTGGTTGATTTTGAGTATACAATCCTGCTTAATTTGCTAATATCAGCACATTCACCGGATTCCGAGAGGGTGCACAAATCTCATGGACAAGTTCGTCCTACATTTCTCGAACGAGAAACCAAGGTTTCCACCAGATACCATCGAAATAATGATTAATATAAATTAGGATCGCTCGGCAAGTTCAAATTCAGTGGAAGCCGCAGCGCAATCAAAGATCAGCGCACATTCTCTGGAGAGCCGTACTCCATTGATATATTGAGCCATTTTAGCTTATACATTGCGTGTTTTTTTATCATTTGGTGGCCTAGAAAACACCGCCATCACAAATAAACGGTGAATTCGGGCAATAAAACTGTCCAAAAAAGAAACAGTTTTATTGCGCTCGCCCACCAAAAAGTGTTTGTTGAGCAAGGGGAGGAGCACCGGTTTCAATAAACGGGATTGCGAGAGCAATAAACTAATTAGCGGCACCTGATACGAAAGAGTGCTAATAATTTCACGCCCCAACCAGCAACAACGGCGTAGCAGCGGCCATTTTTCTGAAGTGTTGTCCGTCAACGAAACGGTAAATTGTCCCCATCAGGAAAAAAACGCAAAAATGTGGAATCTGGCAACATGGTCCGGAGAAATTTTTGACAGTTCTCCGTTGCTGTCTGCGCTGAGATAAATTAAATTGTACACTGCCTACGCCGGGGATGATTATATTGCCATTAACCGCTTCATCAATCTTCCTTCGCACCACTTGAGTTGTTTCCGACAGGTTGGAGACCTGTTTGGGTGCGCTCTCTCTCTCTCCCTTCGGTCATCTTCGCGCAGCCAGCTTGTTATCAGTCACCAGCAGGGGAGCTGATTTAAATTCAAAAATCCAATTAAAATAATTGAGCCATCATTTGGCGTCGTAATGATTACCACAGCGAGAGACACCGAGGGAGTATCCATAAAAATATGTGGCGCAACGGGATTCGAGCCCCGTTCGATCGACCCCTCTCCGGAGTCGATGTCGATAAAACAGAACGGCACGCATTTCGTTCCAATTGTGGCGGTGGGAATGGGGTGAAGGTGACGTGAGGTTGGACCCAGTTGCGAAACGACACACGCACTCACGAAAAATTATAATTAAGTCATTAAACTCAACTTTATGCTGCTCCGTGTTCTTTTCTCTTGCGTGTCAAAAAAAAAAAGAGTGGACCGCAAAAAAAACAAGAAGTGGTACGAGATGCTGCCCTTCGGTCATATGAGAAAAGAAATCATATCTTGTGAGATCTCGCCAAATGGTTGGCACTTTTTTTTTGTTTTTTGTTTTTTTTTTTGTGTGTTCGCCAAGTGGCTGTTGTTCTTTTTCTCACCCATCCGCGCGCACCGCGTTTGCTCGCGTTACGGCGGCGGCCATCATTGTTTGTGGTCCGCTTTTGCTCCTTTTTTGCAAGATCTCTCGCTTAGCCCCCGTGGGCCAGCCAGCTTCTTTCTTTTTCTTCTCAAACGCGCGCGCAACACACACTCCGAGACGGAAGAACCATCCGCGGGGAGTCGAAAAACTGGTAATGATGGAGAGCCTCCCTGAACTGGAACTGCGAATCAAAACCGAAGAGATTGCGAAGGAAAGAGAGTCAGAGCAGAAGGGGGATGGTATCGCGGTCGCGCCCTCTCTTTCTCGTTTTCCTATATCGATTTTATAATTTAATTGAAATGTTTAATCTTGTAGTAGGATAATTAACGTTTTTATCGTTCAGCTGTCAAGCGAACTTCCTCGCGAGAGAGAGAGATACGGACAGACAGAGCACGAAAGGCATCTCGGTGCTTTCCGTTGGAGTTTTGTTTTTATTATTATTTGGATAGCCGTTGTTGTCGCTGTCAAGATGGTGTGAAAGATTTACGTTGTCGAAAGAGTAGTTTCGGTTAATTGAGGTTATGTTTTTACGTTTAATGGTTTTTCACTCTACACATTGTCTCCGATGGGCTCTTTTTCTCAGCGACCTCCGGGGAAGGTGGGAAGATCTCCTTTTAAGGGACTTCCCTGGAGAAATGAAGAAGACAGACAGCAGTGACCATTATCCCCAATCCCCCCTACCACAAAAAAACGAAAGTCCAATGGCCTCTTGGCAGGATCTAAGGTGAGAACGCGCACGTTTGAAATCCAATTATCTCGTCTAACCTGCGCACTTTTTGGTTAATGGAAGACATTAACCGAAGACGCACACGCGCATGACGTTCTCGCATCCGTCAGATCGCATCGCGGGGAGATCCAATTTCGGTGCGCCGACAGGAAGTTAAATTGGATCTGGCTGCGTGGTGGCCGGCCAAAAGGTGGTGAGGGGGAAGGGCTGGGCTAGGAATAAAAAGTAATGGCATGACAAATGGCTGAAATTGGATTAGATTTATGTGTTTGTTTGTTATTAACGTTGTCCTCCAATTTCGGGGAGCACTTCCGTCGCCATGGGTCGAAAGTGATTTATTTCAGCGCGCAACTTTCCGGTGCTTCGTCGGGCCAGTAGTGATTTGTAGTGGGAAAACTATCTGAGAATGACGATCTAAATGGCTCGCGGCACTGCCGGTGTGCCGGGAAGTTTGGAGCGGTTCCGAGAGCATCGTTTTCAAAAGCGTGGTGCTAATAATAGTTGAGCTCGGCAGCTCAGTTTATGGGACGTTGACTCGATCCAAAAGAAATGCCGATGTGAGGAGCAGTATTTTTTTCGTGTTTCATGATTGCGACACAAAGGTGACTAAAGATAGTGTGACGATAGATTCATAACCGCAGGAAATATGTTATTTCAAATCTGGACGCACGTAAAATGCCAAAATACCCGAAAACCTCCGAATTACGTCAGTGCATTGAATCACAGTAGGCTCTTGTTGACAAGATAAGTTTATTTGTTTACATCATGGTGTCACCGTAACAAACGTGTCGTTAATCGATACTGCATGCTCGCAAAGGAAATATCAGACTCGTGAGTTTTCTGGACTGCTGAATTATGGCAAATCCACGGTGGGTGATGTCCTGGAACAATTTGGAGAACGGTTGACCTTCATCAACACGAAACCCGGAACGATTTTGAAAGTAATGGCTCTCTCCAAACGATACTCGCAGTCAGCTGGTTCGGACCGCTTCACGAGGATTTGCGAAGAAATACGAATGCGTCGTTTGAAGCGAAAAAAGGATGTTCCTCCCACATTCTCACTAAGCTTCGTATTACGCGCTTCGCGTCCCATCAGTATTTGTTCGGTGCCCTACAGTGATAGACGTTCGTTTAACCGCACTTGAAAAAAAACTTGAAACACTTACAAAACAACTAGGATTGTTCTTTTTATCGGGATATTTATTTGCTGTAGTGATAGTATATTTAAGTCACTTTTATTGAAAGGACGTGCGTCACAATCACACACACACACACACACACAAGGCGGCATTGGTGGATATAAACATTCAAACGTCGTTTTTTCCCGAGACATACGTTTAGCCGCAGGGCATAAAAATCGAATTTTCGCATAATCACCAAGCTTTTATCTGTGTTTTTTGAAAAAATACTTGGGAATGTTCAATTTACAAGATAAATAGTAGATGTGCAACGTAAGAAGTTGGTCAGATCAGTGATTTACGTAGAATTTAAAGAAACGGCGAAAGGTATTCTATTTATGGAAGAGGGTCGGAAAATAATAAAGATATTCAGTGAACAAAAGTTTTCTAATCGCTCGATCGTAACAAAAATGGCTCGTTCTGAGAAAGTGGTACGGAATTTTTCTAAATAGTGCCAGAAATATGGGATATAACGACCAACAAATGGGAACACCAAAGTTATTTTGCTATTGGTACAATTTAAGTCAACGGCATGCCGTGAGATCGAAGTGAAACTTTGGGGCGGAAGTTTGACAGTGTGGGGAGCCGTTTCCTATCACAGAAAGCTTCCCATTTGTTTCATTTTCACCCGAATGAACTCCGAAAAGTATCTTCAATTACTGGAGGGCGTTTTGATTGGCCATATTGAGAATAACGCTACCGAGGATGTCGTTTTTTCAGCAGGATTATGCATAGATCCACGTTTCCAAGCAATCGAAGGCATGGTTTGCCGAGAAGGACATTCCGCTTCTTGAATGACCTGTTGGCAGTCGATTGCAATCCCATAGAGAACCTATGGAGAATCTTGGCCGAGATGGTCTATGCAAACGGATGACAAGTCCAGTCTCAAGGCATTAATTCAGGAATGTTAAGCTATAATCAATATGGCAACACTTTAAAAGCCTCCTGACTCGATACCAAATCGAGTTTTCAAAGTGATCCGAAATGGAGGTGGACATACTAAATTTGGACTTGAAATTTGCCGCACAAGTTTTAGGATGCGGCTGAACGAATGTCCACCCTGATTCCACATATTTGAATTACTTAGAAAATAAAAAGTGAATATCTACAATGTCTACCACTATAGCAACGATGAAGTTCGGTCTGTACGAGAAGCGTGTGGCCACAGTCGCCTTATATAAATACAGGAAGATGGTGAAAGAGAAATACGAGCTGCTCAAAGCGCTTTCTATCAATGAATGGTCCGTGTTCCGAACACTACATAGGTACGAAGAAATAGCTAATGTGGAATATAGGTACAGCTGTACAATGTCATCCAGGCCGTTCGTGAACGCGTTCGGCGCAATCTGAAGCCAAAAAAAGGAAGCAAAAGCATCAAACAGTCAACATGAACGTTTCCAAGCGCAGCATGCTTGTTCCTCCTTGTTCCCTCCATTTTATCCAGAGTCATTGCAATTGAATTCATTTTAATCTCTTGGGACGAAATGAAATCGTACACTACGCATACTCTGAAAAATCCATTCTTCTGTTTCGTTCATTTCCGCTGTCGTTTCCTTTAAATGTGGAAAGTAGAAACTTTGATTAACAATTGAAGCTGCTATATTCATTATCATCGTCAAAGTGTTTCATTTCGCAAGCAAAAGAGGACACTCAATTGAATGATTCATCCGTTCCATTTCGTCGAAATGGATTGTTCTGGACTGTTTTCCAAAAATAACTACTAAAAAAAGGAGGCATTAACGCCAGGGTTGCCAACTATAATTTTCAAACATCAGGGAGAATGAAAATACACATCAGGATAGTTCATGTTGGGTTGTCCGGAAAGTTCATGCCGATTTTTGAGAAAACGAGAGCATCATTTTTATAGGACATACATTTGTTCAAATTTATGTGTATAGCTTTGTTCTACTATATTTAGCCATTTTTTCGCAGCTCAAAAATCCTATCCTTCCGGAACATGTTTGCTTTGTTACCGAAAACGGTTCACCGTATCGAAGTTCTTGCCCTTGAGAGATTTTGTAGTTTAGTTGGGGGAATAACATCTCTCAGCCAGAATCCGAAATAATTTGTCGTGTTGTCGAAGAGACGTGAAGTCACATTGACGAAAGACAAAGTAAGTATTTTAAAATGCGGACCGAAGAGCTTTGAAAGCGATTCCAGTATATTTATTACGGCTAATTATTCTGATGAAGTAAAAAGTACAAAAATCAGAGGAATCAGGATCATTTCAGAAAAATCAGGCAAAACTGAGTGTTTGTCAGGATATCAGGTAACGCTTCACTTCATTTCACGTTCATTTGTTCCATTCTTCATGCTGAAACAATGTTTACAATCGTCATTTTCGAAGCAAATTGAACCACTGATTTTTTCGAGCAGTTTTTGTTTTATTGGAACTTTGAATTGATAGGTACGAGCGTCCTTTTGCTGCAGAAATGAAACACTTTGCCGATGGTAGTGAATATCGACCATTTGAGCAGTTTCCATCGTTAATGAAAGCTTCTGTTTTCCGAATTGAAAAGAAACTACGTCAGAATCGATGTTCCAGATGCCCTGATCCTGAGAAAAAGTTTACAACGCTGTTTGGTTGTAGCTTCATTCCTAGATACCATAGTTATTGATTCCCTGAAGAAACTTGACCAATCATTTGGGATCAAGTATCAACTACTTGCACAAATCATCCGCAAGGTTCTGACGGAGGTAACTGAATGTCCTCACGCCATTTGGCAGCACCAAACAAGATCGCTAGATTGTGGAACACTCATTTGTTTTCCAATTCCGCTCATTCTCTGAATTCATTGCCTAGGCTAGGTTGAATGGGTGAGGGCTAGCGGGAAAAGAAACAGAAAGAAAACATCTCAGTTGATCTGTGAACTTTCTTCCTTGTTTTCAGAATTAAATTAGTGTGATCTTGGTCTGTATGCGGCGGAGAAGGCATCAAAACACAAACAGCTCGTAACCGGGCAAATTCGAGGAGGAACTGTTCGGGTTCGACCAGCAATAACAACATCTAATTAAACATGTGTGTACACGGCTCCACATGCTCCACATTGCATTTCTTGGGCCCGGAATGGAATGGCATCACACACACACGAAACGCACATTTATTTATAAATAAATAGACAGTTTTTATGATCGCAATGACTCCTCCGCCCTACGATCCCAAGGTTGTAACACCGAGGATTCGTCGTCGGCTAGGAGACGGGGACAGCTCCGAGGGTGGGGAACAGATATTAAATTTTCTAAAGATATAAAAATTGAGCTCGTTGCACGGTGTGTCAGCGCTGCCAGTGGCGCGCACATTGCGCCTTTTTTCCGTTCGAAATTGCATGCAGGTTTACAATGGCGTGAGAGTGTGTGAGACCGGTTGTTGGTGGAGGGGCGCTTCGATTGCACCGAAGGTGACACACTCTGGCAGCGCTTCGCTACCCGTGGACTGAGAACGGGTTAATTTTTTTTTTGGTATAATGTTTTCAATAAGGGGAACGATGAGACTCTAATAATCCTCGAAACGATGATTACCGTCAAGTAATGGCAGTCGTAAAAACCGTGCTCTGAAAGTTGAGGCGGATAAAACTGAATAAAAAAAACTCGGTGAGAGGGAGCAGTGCAAGTTGCACCTTTTTTGCTTGCTGCAACAAAAAAAAAGGAGAACCCATAAAAACTCACCGTTTTAATGATAAAATGCGTTTGATGGCATCCGATTATGAATTTATTAGTACCTTCGAAGGACGCTCCATTTGCGTGTGCGAATTTGGAAACGATGATGAGCTTGTGCCATTTTGTATGCTAATCTATCGTCCAATCGTAATGATCGTATATTTATGATTTTTAATTAACTTATTAGAAACATTTGTTCAAAAACTCAGGAGAACGAACTGTTTTAACGTTAGTTTGTGCTGTAAAATCCTTTTATTGACTTTACACAGTACATGTTAGCATCCAAGCCGACCGAGAGACAGTTACGAATCGACTTTAAACGAATGCGAATCGGTTGGAAAACTGTATATAAATGAGGACTTCTCCGGGACTACAATTCCATTGTCAAATAAGTTGAACGCACTTTGTAAATGGACTCCTTATTGGTCTCATTCGTTCACCCATCATCTCTCGTAAGATGGCTTGAGCACTAAAGGGTGTGTCACATCAAATTGCATCACGGAAAAAACGCTGTAGAAATTCGCCCAGTAGACCGATCCTTTTGAAAATTTTAGACAGTAAAATAAAAACTATTAAACAACTTTTAGCATTTTCTTTTTATTCATACTTCGAGCCCAAGCCCGTATGCTCGCACCTTTCTCTTTACCCCGTCCATAAGGTTCTGTACAACGTCAGGTTGTAGTTTTTTTTTGAACAGAAATCCATTTTCTCTTGAAGTCCGCCTCCGATTTGACAACTTTTGGGTTCTTCCGGAGGGCCTGCTTCATAATCGCCCAATATTTCTCTATTGGGCGAAGCTCCGGCGCGTTGGGCGGGTTCATTTCCTTTGGCACGAAGGTGACCCCGTTGGCTTCGTACAACTCCAACGCGTCCTTTGAATAGTGGCACGAAGCGAGATCCGGCCAGAAGATGGTCGGGCCTTCGTGCTGCATCAATAGTGGTAGTAAGCGCTTATGTAGGCACTCCTTAAGGTAAAACTGCCCGTTTACCGTGCCGGTCATCACGAAGGGGGCGCTCCGCTTTCCGCAAGAGCAGATCGCTTGCCACACCATGTACTTTTTGGCAAACTTGGATAGTTTCTGTATGCGAATCTCCTCCGGAACGCTGAATTTGTCCTCTGCGGAGAAGAACAACAGGCCCGGCAGCTGACGAAAGTCCGCTTTGACGTAGGTTTCGTCGTCCATTACCAGGCAATGCGTCCATTACCAGGCAATTTCGGTGTACAGCTTCCGGGCTCGCGTCTTCCCCACCATGTTTTGCCTTTCGTCGCGGTTAGGAGCCTTCTGAACCTTGTATGTACACAGGCCCTCCCGCTGCTTGGTCCGCTGGACGAATGAACTTGACAAATTCAGCTTATTGGCGACATCCCGGACCGAACTTCTCGGATCTCGTCTAAACTGCTTGACTACGCGCTTGTGATCTTTTTCACTGACGGAGCATCCATTTTTGCCGTTCTTCACCTTCCGGTCGATGGTTAGGTTCTCGAAGTATCGTTTTAGTACTCTGCTGACCGTGGATTGGACGATTCCCAGCATCTTACCGATGTCCCGATGTGACAACTCCGGATTCTCGAAATGAGTGCACAGGATTAATTCACAACGCTCTTTTTCGTTCGACGATATTTTTCCAAATTTACGAAAAATTGACAGTGAAGCATGGCCAACGTGATCTATACACTCTTATCTGATTTTAAAGCGAAAGTTGAAGATATAATTCCTAAAAATTAAATTTCTACAGCGTTTTTTCCGTGATGCAATTTGATGTGACACACCCTTTATCTAAAATATGAAAAAACTGTGTGCTCCATAATAATTGCGTAACATATGAACTTCTATCCTAAGTGTATGAACTGCGTAAACACAGAGATACACTCAGAAAAAAAAGCAGAGTAAAGTGAAATATCCAAATTTTTGATTTGATTTTTGTAACTTTGTTATAAAGGAACACCTGAAAGTTGACAGTTTTTTCATTGATGAGCTCAGATGTTAGTTTTTCGATCGACTAAAGCTCTGAGAAATTTGAAGGAACACTCTCAGAGCTTTGTAACGATCGAAAAATAAACCTCTGAATTCATCAATATAAAAATAGGTGAGGGTTTTGGAGATACATTAAACCTAAAAAATATCCAGCTAACATCAGTACGTGCAATAGCAATAGATGTTCTGAAGCCCTACCAAAATTCATTTTTATCAATTAGGAGTTGATGAAAAAATCTGAATGATTTTAACATTCAATCAATAATTGAACTTTTCACAGAACATAAACAAGTTTCCAAAACATAATGAATTGCTATGCGTTCCTTGTTCCGTGAAATATTGCTAACCAATGACAATGATATTTTTCCATTCAATCCATAATATCTCTAAAGTAAAAAAAAATTACCGGAACGTTCTTGGAGTTTATTCGCGAACGAATTACAATATGCTCTTGCTAAAGTTTCATCTTTCCTTTTATTTAATGACAATACATTGTTTTGAAATTATTGGAAGAACATAGATTTCCAAATGCTTGGAATCAATCATCTACCTCTCGCTTTAAATAATTTCTGAATGGCCTGGTCTTAAAATATATGTTAAAACGTCTTCATAAAATTATGTGTCATTAAGCGATGTTTTCACAAACCCCCACCGGCTTTTGTGACACTGTTTACACATATCACTTCCTGCACTCACTGCGCTTACTATTGGAAATATCCCACCTTCTATTTTTTATATACACTTTGGTTTGTTCGAGTGAACATTTTGAAGGAAAAGCCGAAAAAAAATATTTCGCGTGTGTCCTGCAATGAAATTAGAGGTGATGCATTGAGCTCCGTGCTCCGATTTGTGGAGTGGAAATTATAATGGAAGTCGGGTGCAATAACCACACTTTTAGAATGAAAATTATGAATGAGAGTCATGAACGAAAATAAACTGTTCCATAACAAATATATGTTATATGTAAGGGTGTAACACATAAAAAAGCGATCAAATTTACTTACTCATTTGCACTGCACTAGTAGATTCTGCAAGACAATTTAGTTAACATATATGTCAAGCAGGACTACAATTTGGCAGACACAGCATTGATATTTCGATGATAGCATGGGGGGAAGCTTGAACGAACACGACACGCCAGTGCCCTTCGTTTGCACAAACATGCTCTTGGTGACACCGTTCATCAGCGTTTTCTTGACTAATTCAGCTTCACCACATCAATCTTATAGCAGTGCTCCAACCGCTGTACAATTATTATTGAGTGGATTACTGACTGACTGACTGACTGTTGCTGCTGTTGTTGAATTGTAAAGACTTTAAACTTATGCAGTCCCTTCGTCTCTAGTCCTGAGGAGGACCTATGGGGAAAACTCAATACAAACTTCTTCTCCACCTTCCTTGACAAAGACATTTAATTCTCGATACGCGATACGCTTCTCAGCAAACCGTGTTTGCTTTCAACAACATCAAACGACGTTCCGGGTGGATTTCCGAGCGGACGGCAGCCTATCTACAGATTTCTGTAATTTATAGCCTATTTTCATGGCAATTTTTAAGCCATCTAAACTTTTCGTTGCGCCGGAGCACAATTATAAACCCTCAAAAAAAGAATGGATTCCAGCTCGGAAATACTCAGCACAAATAATACCCCCTTCCCACCAATTGGAAACGACGATCGATTGCGGCATTTGTAAACAAATGATTTTATAACTGCTCCTTTCATCAATGTCGTTTCTTTGATATGGTGAGTTATCCTCTACACCAGGGGTGCTAAAAGTGGTCCTTGATCCCTATGAATTAACACAAGCTCTTGCTTGAAACTTTCAAGATACTGTATAAGTTGTGTTACGTGAATCAACTCGACTAATATCCGAAAAGAAAGGATTATTGTAGTACTTTTGAAGAATTCAATGAGTAGTATGAGCTTGCATACGTTCGTGTAAGCTGAATAATTTGGCAAGTGCATTTAGCATTTGCGTCGTGAATTTGTTGGAGCTTGAATGATAATACACTTACATTAGATTGATGGGAAGTCGCTAGGTTCATCAATCACACTGATTTTTTTTAAATTTTTTTCATCATTAACTGGCGGTTTTTATATTGAAATAGAAACCTACTCAAGTATTTGTAAGTAATTTGTATTAACATATTTACAATTAAACTTAATATTTCTAGAATTTTGCATCTAACTATTTTTTTTTTTAATTTTGATGAAAAAATGATCTCAAGTTTACTCACTTAACCAACCGCAAAATTTGTAAATAGGTGAGATTTGTGTAGGAATGAGAAAAAAAAACTAGAGATAGATTTTTGCTTAAAAAATTTGGCTGCAGGGGTCTGATGTATCACTCAGTTCTGAAATTGCTCGAAATAGTTTGAAAATCCCTGCTCTACATCATATCAAACATTTCGTATTCTCTTTTGTCAAATCCATAATCAATGGCATCCATCGTATTGAATTATCATTGATACTTCGGTTTCCGCTAAATGTTCAGTTCGGCTGCTGAAAATAAATGTGATTGGGAGAGAAGAGCATAACGCATCCTTGTGTCACATTGCAATCACAACTAAATGGATTTCCGATCGGACGCCAGCTTATATACAGTTTGGAGTGATTTCACAGCAATTATCAGGCTATTGAAACAAGTTTTTGGATCAATAATTAACAAGCATATAACGTGTAGACATTTTTACAGATTCTGTTAATATGTACTAAGAATTTGTGAACACCACTAGTGTTCCGATTACTAAAGATTTGAGAGCCCCAATTACAGATATTTTGCTCTAGTGTAGCGAAAAGGTGGAATCTCATCAGTGATGCCGTTTTTTGTTACTTCGATTCTGCCAGTGCTGTCAGCGGATGATACTTTGGAGTCTGAAATTATTGTGTTTCAGTTAATATGAGCTCAGAATGTTAATCAAATTCATTTTGATATATTATTTGATTATTTTTGCGCATGTCTCTGCTAGTACCCTTATCATAACGTGACAAATTACAGGATTTTGGAATAAACATGACAGATCTTACACATTATCCGGTTGTCTGTTTATATTGCTTAATAACAAATCTAAAACTAACCGAATTACAGATTGGATGACAGGATACCAATGCATTTTTGAGCCACGAATGCGAAAGTGAAAAGCTTCAGACAACCAATCAAATCATTTCCCACTGAGACCCTAATCGTCACATTGAATAACGTTCAAGGATACGAACAATGGTCAATCCATTTAATCCTCATTTTGCCTTCATGGGCCGTAATAACACGTCGCATCACAACTTTGAGGTACAACAAATTAGATCCGAAAGCGGATCATTATAATGAACACATTCCCTGTAATTACGGCCATCTCCCGTCCGGTCCGGAGGATGCCGCCTGTGACCCACCACCACTCAATTATCATTATTCCCATCTTTTCGTGCGTGTGTATATTTGCCGACATCGACACCCTCATTATGAGGAAGGACTTGTACACACATACCCAAACACGCACGCACTCATCTCATCCGAAGCCGGAGAAACATGAGCTAGATGCCCCTAACAAGCCCCGAACATAACCAACATGTGCATGTGAAATTGGAAGGCGCGGAAGGTAGCCGCAGCGCTGAGATTTATTGACGCACGAACTGTCAGCGAGGCGCGGTTGATTTGCCGGGATGAACAACTACAACAGAGACCCCTAGAGGAAAGAGGCGCGGTTGATTTGCCGAGATAAACAACAACAACTACAACAGAGACCCCTAGAGGAAATTGGAGACGCACCCGGACAACGGCAGTCAGTACTCCAACGGAGGAGAAACGTGATAATTACTCAATGTTCTCGTGAATGGATCGAACTCTGCGAGATCGTTTCATGGTGGTTCGTCAGGGTCATTGTATTTTGCCAAGCACGCAGCGATAACAATAACACAGTGAAATTGGACACCGAACGCATTATTTTGCTTGCTTGTTTTTTTTTAATCCGGAGAACTTGACGCACCAGACGCACCATGATGCACTTGTTCGCCACATGAACCGATCACAAAACTCGAAAGCAGCGAAAACGGGACGGACTCCTGCTGTTGATATGGATGCTATTTCATCCCGAAGTTTCTCCCCCATTATTTATTATTACGAATGTAAATCGAAGAATGCAGAGAAAGCGACAAAAATTAAACAATCACTTGTCCCTGTCCCTGTATCCTCCGGGGTATGACCCTGGCAGAACGGGCTAGCAGTTTTTACGAGGAATTCTCACCCCGGGAGATGTTTGTTTTCCTTTTGGCCTTCTGTTCGTTGTCCTTTTCGGTACGCATTCTTGTTCTAGAAGAAAGTGGTGGAACGCATAATAAGTCATGGTTTCTGAACCCTGTGACCGGCGCACACTATCATAGCTGTGAAATTAACTAATCACATCCCCCGTGGTCGTTTTTCCCGCTCCAATCACCCTGCTGCTGCAGCCATTAATACTGCGTTGACATCGATTAATAGTCCTTTCTTGTTGTCTTTCTGTGCGAGAATTGCTGCATACCTGCAGCGGTTTCCTTCCCTTTGACATTTGACACCTTGTTGAAACCCTGCGCTTCACACTTGTTTTTTTTTCGCTTTGCTTCATTTAGCGCAAAGTTTTCCCTCGAGTCGAGACTTGTTGAAACAAAATTTCCCCACTCGATGCCACCGTTTTCCGGGGATTCAGGTTTCAACGTGGCGGCCTGGATTCCATCAAAAAGTACGCGAGTTGTCCGATAGATGGCTTTTCGACAAAAAAAATTGTGAAATCTAACACCTTTAATACATATTTTTTCATCGCTTCGCTCCTGCGGATATGACGATTGCGTCAGTCTTTGAGTCTAATGGCGCTTGTGACGGGTGTTTTCACTCTGTCCCGAAGACACGCTTTTTCAGCTTTTGACAGTGACGGTTCGGTTCGGGTCGATGAATTTAAATTCGTTGGGAATATGACGAAAGCTTAATTGCCTCTGAATTCCGGTGTCTAATTGCCGTCGAATGTGCTCGTTTCTAATGTGTCACCTCTGTCTAAACAATCACAATCGGATAATCTCGGGTTTAGTCTCTGTCAGTGCTCCCGGTTTGACCTATCTCTTTTTCACACAATATTTTCCCATCGAATGAAAATTGGAATTCTGCGCTAGGGGCGCATTGCTTGGGCCGCCACTGTCAAGCGCTGTCACCTTCCCCAACAACCCGTCAAAGTATGCTGCTGAAAAGGTTTATGAGCTATGATCTCTATAAATCCAAACATCTAGGCAGGCGATGTGTGAATTTTCCTCCGCCGACTCCGCCGAAATTACCTCCTCTCCCTCTCCCGAAACAAAACAAAACCAAAAATAAACAACATCCGTGTGTGTGTGAAACAGTAGCGGCAGGGTGACGGAGTGACTCTATCGGTATGACATTAGCATAAAACAACGAGACAGCGAGCGAGGTTATGCTCGGAACTTCTAGCCGCCAGACTCCAGAGGGCTCTGCTGCCTTTCCAGCGTAAGTGCTGTTTTTCTCGGAATTATGAAATTAAACCTTCCTCGGGTTTTTCTGCTGCTGCTCCTGTCTGTCCTTCTGGTTTGCCTTCGCGCACTGGCTGATTTCGAAAAAGCCGTGCCGTGCGATTCTTGCTGGTTCTGGTTCGTTTTCACCCCCCTCCCCATCGCATCTCACGCGATTCGCCGGTGTGTTTTTAAACTATCATAAATCAACATGTTCTTTAAAATCTTAATTAACAGAATAAAAGCAGCTGAAAAGAGTTTACTTCTTCCTCGGGTACGAGATGTGAGATTGGATGCTCTACACTTTTTTTTTTGTAAATCTCTTCCTCTCTATTTACTAGGCACAATTTAATTACTGTTTATTGTTTCCCAACGGTCGCTCAACGGGCGTCAAATCAACTCGAGTTTTAACCCCAAAACAAAGACCCAGTGATTACTCCGAACGTCGACACAAAATTTTCAAATAAGCGTTTTTTGACTTGTTTTTTCAACCTAAAACACAGCACCTCATGGATTCGGGTCGTTCGGTTTGTCTTTATGACCTATCCGTCACCACCCACCCATCTCCCACAAGTGTGAACATTCACGCACATCTGCTTCGCAGACAGGGAGCGCATCAGGAGAGCGTGTTTGTTGTTATTGCCGATTGCAAAATATCTCGAAAGGAAATGCCACGGTGTTTTGGTTTATTCTTCTCACCGCCGATTTCATTCTGAAACATTTCCGGTCGAAGCAGACACGTGCGTTAATGTTCTAATTGCTCGGGGCGGGGGAAGCTTCATTAGCAATGCAGGAGACCATTTTTCCGGACAGCGGCCAGCAATTTTCACGGACAGTTTATCACAGCCCCCCCCCCCCCTCGTCCCACACGATCGGCATCAAGCGGTAAGTAATTCATAATTACCGCCAGACTTTGTGGTTTACACACCACTTCTGCCTAACCACATCATCGATGGCTGCCGATGGCGGCTGGGCCTTCGCTCCGCTTTGTCGACACTAAGTGACCACATTGTTTCGGGGGTGCTGCTGCTGCTGCCATACGTTTTTCCCCGGGGCGTGGACCCTTGGAAGCGCGGCAAGAAATTTGATACTTTCGCTTCAACAGAACCCTGAAACAAAATGCACAAAATACAGCGGTCACAAGTGCTTAATTTTTGACACACCACGGCCCAAGGAGGGTGTGGTACCGAAAACATTTTAAGCCGATTTGCATCGTGGCTGCTGCTGTCCGCCTTCTTTTTTCTGCTACTACTACTACTGCTGCATAACTTCGCCCAAGGACCACAGGATACTAATAATGATTTCGGTGGAAAAACGAGCGAGACCGTTGACCGGAACGAACGGGATGACGGCGGCGGCGTCAAACGGTGCGAATGGGATTGCCTTTCAGCACCCAGAAGTGGTGTTGATGAGTGACTTTAGAGGTTTGAACGGCGCAACAAAGATGCCGATTTCGGGACATGCCGGAGATTTAAGGATATGGGATAGAAATACTGTTGTGACCGAACTCAGACTTTTTCAAATCGATCTTCAAATGTATCAACCAAATATCTTGGGCTGTTTGTGTAGTGTACTAATCATATCGCAATAAAAAGGTATGTGTGAGTGACCCAAATATGGATCCATCAATACACTCCAAATACAAATTGGCAGCAAAGTGTTTTCTTCGATATTGTGAAAAATCCACTACACCATATCAAACATTTCTTATTCTTCACCATCAAATACATAGTCAATGGCACCCATCGGTATTATCGAAATGGAATTGGGAGGAAAAGGCATAATGCATAGACGTGTGAATGAACCTTCCTCGTCTCACATTAACAATTAAACGGAGTCCCGAGCGGGCGTCAGCTTATATAAAGATTTCAATAGTCTGTTTTCTAAGCTATTCTTAAGCTATTAAACAATTTTTCGAGTCAACAAGTAGCAATAATATAACTCTCTTGGACATTTTGTCTTTCTAATGGAGTGATTATCATACCACTCCGTTCAGCCTGCAAACAGGTATTTACGTTCAAAACCTTGCACTCCAAGCGGCACTCTCTGCTTTTTGAAACTTTGAACTTACACCCCGATGCAGAAATGAAAGACGTAGTCCTACGTCAAATACTTCATTTTTGATTACATGAATGGGTAAGAAACCGAGAACAAAATACGTTTGGAAAGCATTTCAAGTGAAGCGTGAAGATATGAAACAAAAAAGTTCGTTGGACATCGGTTGGTTTTGCTCTTGACTTATGAATAATTTAATTTTGTGCTGTATAGCTGTGAGGACAAATGGAGACATTACGTTCGCAATGACATCCCTGGTGCGAAAAATGCAAGATGCCGAGAAAAATACCGAATACCAGAATATGAAACCGAAATTCGCCAACGAATGGCTTCAACTGTCAATATAAGTCTCACCATAATGCATTATTGGCAACATTGCCTTGTTTTGACATCTACACATAGAAAAATTCTCGGTTGAAAGCTACCAGATACCTTTGGTAATGCAAACATTAGTAGAATGTACAAAATTTTCGTACATATTGCCAACTGTTCCACATCCCTACCAGAGGTTAGAGTATTTTACTCGATAACATAAGTAAACTTGAATGTCATATCTGAAGACTGGTGAGAAAAGTGCGTATTAACCATTATTATTACGCATTACGGAGGTGAGAATTTGATATAATTCTAATACGTGCATTTTCGCCTAGAAAATGCAGCCGATATTGGGCTTACGAATCATGATTCTGCTTGACATATATGCTTATTAGTCCGGTAGAAAATGACTACAGATTGGTAGCGTTTACCAAAAAATACGTTATATTTACTAATTATTTCTCTTAGTGTAACGAAGGATTTCAGCTCAAAACTAAGCTCAAAAAAAAATTTACTCTGCAGCATATGTTTGAAGAGCATTGCACAAGTCGACTTTTGTACCATTCAAAGAACGCTGCGAAGCCAACGACGGACCTGCTCTTGAAAAATCGCAGTTCAAAAATGGTGATTTCAACGTGAAAAACGAAGAGCGTGGAAAACCTCCAAATAATTTCAAAATTCAAAATGCAACAACAACAACTCGCGGATCAATTGACGAATTTACGCAAAGCTGAATCAGCTCATGCGACACCTACATTAGAGCTCAGAACCACAATAGTGATGATGTTTGTTTATTCTACGCACTGAAAAGCAAGATTCGGTCGTAGTTCTTCATTTTATTTCTGTTCAGATTCATTTCAACCATTAAATGTCGTCAGAATATGGTGAGAAAGTTAGAGCTTTGTATATTTACGATGGTTTCAACACGCGATTGGACCAAAGTCATTGATAATCTTCAAAAATTTTAAGTTTGATTATGCATACAGGTTATGAATACTCTGGATACTCTGGTGATGAAATCGATATCATATTAAGTTGAATGATATCATTGATAATGTAAGGGCCGATACGAAAAGGATTTGTAGTATTTCTAGCGCAACACATGCTACTCATCGTTTACCTAGTTGAAAAATAATAAAGTTATGATACTTATACCAAGCCATTTTTCAAAATATGCATATTACATTGTAAAATGGCGATTTCCTAACCTTTTTAGGGCAGAAGGAATACGTGAAACCGGGAAATTTGAAGATAAATTCTGATTTTTCTAGAAAATTTGAACGAATTTCATACAAAAAAAAACAAAACATCCTCATTTTACTCGCAGCGCTATCTGGTTGTAAATCCAACGTAAATTCGTCAATTGAATGTGACTCAAGCAGCCATCTTCTTACGTATGAAGACTATGGAAAAGATCCAGGAGATCGGAAAATTGGTTCCACATGAGCTGAACAAAATACAGCAGGGAAACCGATAAATCACATTTAAAATGCTGCTCGCCAGGTGAAAATGGAAGTCATTTCTTCACCGGAATGTGACTCGCGATGATAAGTGGGTTAATTTTGAGAATCCTAGGCGTTGGGTAGGTCCAGGGAAACCATCACCATCGGTTGAGGGGCCAAACCGCTACGGACCGAAGACACTGCTCTGTATTTGGAAGAATCAGAAGGATTTGCTCCATTATGAGCTACTCAAACCTGGAGAAACCGGTAATACTGAACGCTACCAACAACAAATAATCAATTAGCTATCGATGGAAAACCCTTTCAATATGTTGTGTTTTCTTGAGAAAAATAAATGTAATTGTCAATATCAATTGAAGCAAACATCTTTCCGATCTATTAAGAAATGTTCGAGTTATAAGCATTCGAAATACGGGTAGGGTTAGCACACAATTCGGCAGAACAAATGTATGGGAAAAAAGGAAGTTCTTCCAGTTTTCATGAATTTAAGCCGTTTAGAATTTAGCGAATTGTAATCGATTGGTATGCAAATCATGAGAAATTCATAACTATATTTGTCGTTGTATCAAAAAATAAGTGTGAATGAGTTCTATGCAGTATTGAATGTGCCTAAAAATGATTAACCTTTAATTATGTCCCTAATATCTTAAACGTAGATCATAAATTCAACCCCGTTTGAGATTCCATTTGAGGTAATGAAGCTCCAAGACCTATGTTTTGAAATTGTCTTGTTTCGTTTCACGTTCATTTGTTTCTGTTCCCCGATGAAGCGAAGATATCAAATCGTGAAATGAAAATGAAAGTGTTCTATATCGAATGAAATCGTCTTATACCTGAATGAATGTTTCGTTTGAGCGCGAACCGTATTCAATGAAAGTAATGAAAATGACGATGTGGAAGGATGTCAGCAGGCCTAACCAGTTGTTGGCGCTAGTTGTAAGACTAATATGCCCTCATATGTATTTTTTAACCCTTTATAAGATGGTGACAACCATATTGCCACCCACAAAAAAAAATATTTTTTTCGCCACACTTGGAATATCATTTTTTCAATATTTTGCATAACCAAAGACTTCTAAACAACACTCCAATTTTTTTAAGACTGCTTAAAATGTACGATATTAATTTGGGAGTCATTTTGATTTTAAAAAAAACGCAATTTTAGAGCGTCGGCGAAAAATCCTGTTTAATTTCGTTTAAAATTCAACAAGTTTATATTTTTTTCACTATAAACGTTCTGTTTAGGATCTACTGTGTAAGATCACGCCTTTTTTTCGATAAAATAAATGGTGTATTTGATGAAAGATTCATATTTTTAATTTTACTGTAAGTAGAGAATACTCACAATCAAAAATTATTCTGGCTGAAAAAAATGAAGAATAAAACCCTCATCATAAATATTGTTTTTATGTATTTTGTTTTTGAGTAAAAACTTTTCGACGTAGGATTACGTCTATCGCGAAAATATCGGGGTGCAAATTGAAAAACGAAAAATCTTCCGCATCGCGAAAATTGTCCAATTTCAAGCGCTCATCACTAAGTTATTTGCTGATGGATTTTCGAGCTATTCGCATAAATCGACATAGGCATTCCCTAATAATGTCATACAACGAAGAAAATTATACATTTCATGAAACCAACCATCGAACAATTGAAAAATGTCAAGCATCATCTACACGAAAATCCCTCGGTCTGATTGGTCAATTGGCACAAGTAATCTGTGCTCTCCCAGTTGTTCATTTAATATTGCTACGGCGTTTGGAATTATGCGTTTGGTTAGATTCTCTGCTGCGGTAAATCCCACGTTACTTGTGTGAAATTGTGTAACAAAATGCTCAGTACAACAAATTACAGACAAGAGTTGTCCAAAATGAATACTAATACGACTAGGAATGGAAAAACATCGAACTCCAATGAACCTAAGATAGGTCATTGACCAAATTGTACCGTATGAGTGTCACAAAACTCAAACAAATCTAATGAAGACATCAATCATTCTCTACAATATTAGGAGACGATCAACTTCTCCGTTGACATCATCCCCGGGTGCGTATGATTACATACATTAACATGCAAATTGTTTCATGCGAAACGATCCCCAAATTTGACACCCATTAATCACGCCATCAATAGGTGGGGGGATTTCAATATCGTTCGTATTAACTACAATCGAACGCAATAAATCTCAGCTTGGCGGAACATTAAATCAATTCCGAGCTTACCCCCCAAAGATGGGGACAGCTATTACGCACTAATGTGAGTTTGAACAAAACATCTCTTCTCTGCCATATCGAGAAATTTATCATAACGGTTGTTAGTTTGGGGAAGAGTTTTAGAATTAAACTGTCCATGGGTATAAGTTGGCGAAGAAATGTTCAAAATTAACACCTCGCGGAGACGACGCAAGCAATAAATCAAAAGCACGCTTTTATCTCCGGAGATTATTCGACGGAGACTGTTAGCATCAGCTTATCGTCAGCCTACGAATTATTGGCGAAATACAATCGAGCAATAAAAGAGTCAAATATAAAGGCGCCGAAGTCTTACAGTCCATTTTTTTTTTGTTTTGCCGTCGTAAAAGCCCCTTTTACGAACTTCATAAAATGTGCGAAACATATGTTCGCCAGACACTCCGAATTCATAGAGGATTTAGAAAAAGATTACTTCAAACTTACCCATGACCGGAGTGGTGATAGGAAGGCGGCCCGGTGGGATCCCAGAGCGTCCCGTAGCGTCCATCATGGGCCGCTGCCCGCTGGTCCATCGAGGGCAGCTGGGAGTGGAATGCTACGAATGCCGACGGAATCTGCAGCGGATTGTAGCCACCGCCGCCGCCCGGACTGGCTCCGTTGGCCGCAGCCGCCGCGGCAGCCAATCCGTGCGATGCGGCAAGGCCCGGATGATGGTGGGCAGCCGCCGCCAGCGGATGGCCAGGATGATGGAACGGATGCACCTGCATGTGCTCGTGGAAAGTCTCTTTTTCCGGCATCGTTGTCGTCGTTGTTAGTATACACGCTAATAGATAATCCAAACACACGTGAATCCAAACTTATCAAATCACTTATCCATCATTTTCACTCTGTTTCTCTCGGTTTCACAATACTGCTTGTCTCCTTGGGCTTCTCCGTAAATATCTCAATGGAATGCACGAACCGTAGAATCAGGTAATCTATCCATTCATTTCTAGGGAAAAAAAAACTCTCCTTTTCCCTTCTCGTTTGCCCTTCCTTAAATCGAAAAGGTCACAAACTCTTGCTCGTTCCCAAAACGAAACCGAAATTTACTCACATTCCCGGCACTTTCCTAGCGCTCACATTTTTTTCATCACTCCGATTATTTTGAATCAAATTCCACTATTATAAAACGAACCTTACACAGCATTTTGTGATCAACGAAACAATCGCGTACCGTCCTTTAACCGTCTGAACCCTCGAGTGTACACGGATTTGCAGCGAGGTGCACTTGCCGTCGGCAAGTATCCTCCAGAAAATTTCACGTTGCGTTTGCCGCGATCGCAACAAACCTCGCGGGGACCAATCAAATCAATTAGCACCAATTATGAGCTCTGCGCGCCGCAATTGAACTATTTTGGTTCATTGACTGCCGACCGCCCTTCTATTGTTTATATTATTCGTTACTTTATCTTTATTTTGGTTTCCAACCTCGCTACCTCGAGTCCGCAAGAGTCCGCAAACGATACAAGATGTCTGCGCAACGTCGTACTCTCGTTTGAGACTTCTCCGCACCAACTGTGTATGCCTTGGGCAGCCCGAGATGGTTTGGGCGGATGGAATCCGACAGTTTGGCCGTACCGAAGCCTAGCGGACATGAGAGGAAGAGTGCGCGAGAGAAAAGCCATGCGCAAGAGCGAAAACTAATGAAGTGATCTGCTCTCTCCTGCGCGTGTCGGTCAGAAGCACACGATCACACGATCGTCAGGGATTGCGCGTGTTGTATGTGTGTGTGTGTGTGTGTGTGTGTGTGTGTGTGTGTGTGGGGGGGGGGGGGGAAAGAGAGATCAAGGAGCCACCGGATTCGGTGTGGTGTGGGTGCAATGGAGCGAGAGTAAAGCAGATCATCGGTACGCGATCATGGCCACGATTTGAAGAGAGAGGCACTGTTGTTCCATGATGGAATACGAAAGACTGTGTGAAGCGAAAGCAGCGATGAAGGATAAGGTGGATCGAGGAAATCGGGAAAAATATTCATGGTAGACAGTTTTAGAAGGACGCGGTCCGAAAGAAGAATGTTTTCCGTGCGCTCTTTCACTCGTTGGCTCGGATCAAGATTCTGAGTCAACGATGGCGGGGCACGAGAGGGGCAAAAGGTGGTTAGTGGAACTAAACAGATTTTTAATTCAAACCTATTCTTCGATTGACTTTGTTTGATTCGACGGTATAATGCCATTATTTACCGCCAGAAGGTCATAATCGGTCTCGGCATGTCTTGTTTATCAAATATTTTCAATGATGATTGATTGATTAATTATTAAGAAGCAAATGTAAATATAATTCTTTTCGTTTGCGATTACACGCGCTAGGATTGACCGGTGATTCTTGATTGTTATGGCGACGAGTAACGAATACTGCGTTCGTTATTGATTTTCATTTTTGGTGAAACAATAGTCTGAGATGTACTCTACATACAGTGACTCAAACCCGTAATCGTACTCCACCATGCAGATCTCTTTTTCCTTCTTTTGAAAATCAAAAACAAGCTTTCGGAACATTCTATTTAGATAAAGTCATAGTGTCATATGATGGTTAAAAGGTTTGCTATCTGTTTTTAGAATAATGAATAATTTAGAATAATTCTCTGCCAAAAGCGAATGTATGTGCTAATGTATGAAAATTGACTCAAACTCATAATCGTACGCTGGTTGAAATATCTACTCGATTTCGAATGCGTTGGCCAATTTCCGAATTCCAGCATTAGTATGGTATCCCTTGTTCATTTCAACTATTTATAGCTGCCTTTAGCCTCATTTACGAGTTTTTTTAATGTATTCGGAAGGAATATTTATAATTTTTTTCATAAAGTGGTTGTTAAAATCGTTGTTTTTAGAAATTAAATGGTTTCTGAATTTCCTACACAGATAACTTCCTCAGTTTTTTACTGAGATTGATGTCGGAAGATTGTGGAGGAATATCAATAACTTCTGAGCAATTGTAATGTAACCATGTACGAACTTTATATGTCTTGAGCTCTGGGTCATTGTCTTGGCAAAACTTGAATCCTCGATTCCATCACATTTTGTTGACACTTTGTTTCATATTTTCCTTGAGGATGTTCAAGTAAACATTCTGATCCATTACACCATCGAAAAAAAAAACAAATTGAGCATACATAAAGTTTGTAATGTGCCCGGGAAGGGTTGACGAAATGTTATTCCACTTTCTTTGAGAACAACAGTTAATCGGTGTTTAGTGAATTTAAAATGGGCCGTACAAGCACCGCAGATGCATCTCGCTCTGGAAGGCTAAACGAGGCTACGAATCCAGAAATCATAAAACAAGTGCGTCGACTCGTTTTGAACGATCGTGGAGTGGAGTTAAGCGAGTTAGCTGAGGCCGTAGACATTTTAAAAACACGAGTTTGATACATTTTTCACGACATTTTGGACATGAAAAAGCTATCCGCGCGATAGGTGCCGCGTTTGCTGACCGTCGACCAAAAACAGAGGAGCGTTGATGATTCAACAGCTGGTTTGGCGTTGTAATAATCACGTATTACGTTGTTTTTCTGGTCGCTTGGTCTATCCGGTTGTCGATGTTACATGGTTGGATAAAAAAAATTATATAGCCTAATTCTTAACCTAGAAATGCATTAACCTTGAGAAAGATTCCTTTTATTATTAATCGCGATTACAGTGGCAATTATTCGATGTATTTATATTATGATTTCAAATTATTCGATACAAAATTACTCGATTATGATTTCAGATATTCGATTATTTGAATTAATCGAACGATTAACCGGCGTCTCTAAATGCATGTAAGTCGGGTTTTTTTTGTTCCGACTGAAATGTGTTTCCCCAACACAGACTTCAGAACCAAGGTGTTTGGGGGAATCGGCATTGCAAATTCATGCAGGTCAGGGTATTTTTGTTCCGACTGAAATGTTTTTGCCTAACACAGACATAAAAACCAAGGTGTCTGGGGAAAACGGTTTTGCAAATAAATGCAAACTGCGAGTACTTTCGTATTCGCTTGCCTTTGTGCAGGCTAGAATATGTTTCCTGAACACAGTATAAGTTTAAGTTGTTGATTCATGCAAGCTGGCAGTACTTCTGCACCCGCATGTTTTTTTTGCACTCTGAAAAGTGTTTTCCTAACCCGGATAACAAAAACGGGTACGAACACAACGCTTTGGCTCGGTTATTCATGTTGCATTGAAGGATATGCCTTCATATCTTCCACTCACTGAATTTCCGGCACAGAGTACCTAAAGTTCATCAAATCAAACAAATTCGCGGTTCGAGAAGTACGTACACTCGAGAGATGAAAACTTCATAGAGAAATGTGAGATAAAATAATCGTTTGATAATTATTCTGTTCACATTTTTTGTCCTATGCATCGTACCAAACCAAAAAGGACTGTCATTAAATTTACTTGTAACGAAGAACATAATCTATCAAAATGCATGGCATTTATTCAATCTGTTTACTCACAAAGCAAATATATTGAATTCGGAAATTGTTTCATTCAATCAAAAATGTAATCAATACAAACAAATGATTGCTAAGCTAAGCTAGTCCCACATCAATTTTGCGGTTATATCATAGATATAACCCACCCATTTTTTTTAATGCGCATGGCATAGTCTTCATCGATTACTTGCAGAAGGGAAAAACAATTACCGGAGAGTAATTAATGCAGCGTCATTGGACAAACTGACACATAAGTCATGAAAACTTTAATATTATAATATAAGGCGTGCAACTTAATTGGCGATCTAACGTACAAATCTACACCTAGGCAGCGCTTCGGTGAAAGTGATGATGGTTTTAAATTTTGCAATGGGAGTTTATGGAAGGTTTGGAGTTCTTTCCATAAATTACAATGTTGCAATCAAAAAAGATTCAATGTTATAATCAAAAAAGATCATCAACTCGTATCTGGTTGATTACTTGAGTAATCTGGACGTTTTTGTGCAATAGCTAGCTTTGGACGGATCAACAGATCTGGACACTTTTTGTTTTCACCACTTCTAACACTGTCGGTAGTTCTCGTGTTAAAACGTCCAAATCATTCCCTACAAAATTCAACGTATTGAACATTTTCAACGCAGTAGATATAGCACTAATTGTACAAGCTCAAAGACTTGTAGGCAATATTTATTTGACAGATGACGACATTTCACGATTCAGCAAAAATCATCTATCACAGTCGACTATTTATAGCACCTTGAGTCATCTTGTGGAAACGGAACGAATTAAGTTGCACTCCCAATATTTTTTGAAGAATTTTATTGAGTGAATGAAACTGAGAAAAAAACAAACAATTAAACACTCTTGGATGTAACTGCTTTGTTCTCCACAATGAAAATATATTCAGATAATGAAGCATCTTTACGAAAGAGATTATGATTTTAGGAAATTTCATCATAAAATTTTTCACATTCCAGATCAAAGTTTAATAATTACAAATGGCATGAATCCTTGTTCCACCTTTTTATCTCATTAATTATAATTCCTTCAATCATTGTCCGCTCATCAAACAAAATTGTTGTTCGATAGTCGTAACACCAAAATTCCGTAAAACGCTTTATTATTGAAGAGATTACAAAATTTCCACTAGACAAACATAATAAGACATAAACCTAGGTTATATACAGCAATACATACTGTTAATGGCTCTTCAAGCTATTCGAACAACGAAATTTAATACGAATAAGTTTTTTTCGTAGATCCCTGAAGAGTAACAAAGAGCGTAAATTACTGGTATTATAATATTATTTTTGTACTTTTACGCTAGTATTTCGAGAAGTAGTGTTTTCCTTTTATTCATTACACGAAGTAGGATTGTGCTGAAATTCAATTATTAGGCGTTTGCAATAAATATTTATTCCACATTTAATAATTATACAGTTTCGGACAAAACATTAAGACCACTGAAATGCGAAAAATTCAAATTAATTTTCAATGCCAATTCAAACATAGCGACTAGCACTTATACTAGTATGAAAACTTTGAAAACCGCAAGTTTAACGCAATCAAAGCAGCCCGTTTTATGAGCACCTTACAAGATCAAAATTATTGACAATAATTGAGGGGCCTAGAATGAAAGGGGTGTAAGTGATTTGATCGATTTCTCTACATCAACTTTCTCTTTTGGTCATAACTTAGCTGCAAATACATTCCCAGCTGTATTTGACAATGCGGAAGATAGGTCAGAACCTCATCTATCGGATTCTATAGCAAACTCAAATTGGAACGTTTTTGCAGTTGAGTTATTAACTGGAGAAAAAGTTGATGAAGAGAAATCGATCAAGTCACTTCCACCCCTTGCATTCTAAGCCCCTCAATTGTCTTCAATATCGTGACAGCCAGGCTTTCCGATTCGATCTAACCTCAATCAATATTTTGCCACCTTCTTCTTCTTCTTCTTCTTCAATGGCACTAACGTTGCTAGAGGAACTTCGCCGTCTCAACGTAGTATTACTTGCGTAATTTTTATTAGTACTTAGTTGAGATTTCTATGCCAAAATAACACGCCTTGAATGCATTCTGAGTGGCAAGCTCTAGAATACGCGTGATCACAGTGCAAGTCGGAGGAAATTTCTTTGACGAAAAATTCCCCCGACCAGAACGGGAATCGAACCCGAACACCCGGCATGTTAGTTATGACGCTAACCACTCGGCCACGGGAGCACAATTTTGCCACCTTACACGGTCAATATCGCCATCAACCCGGGACAACGGGAATATCCAGGACATAGTGGCGACATTCGGGTTTGGGATCCAAACTATTAGATCTCTATCAGATTAGAACGCTTAAAGGCAATTTTATATTGGTATAATTTTGAAGAAAATTTCTATTTGGCATTATTTGATTACTTGAAGCACATAGTCCTAACCCTAACCCTAACTTATTTCCTTTAAATTTTGCGATATTCCTACTGAAATTTATTATTATACTATAAAATAAATTTCGGACCCAAGCTCCGTATAGGATTTTCTCACCATTTGCAAAAAAAGTGATTTGCATTCGCATAGATTACTAATTTGATTCGGAATAGTTAATTTTCATTCATAATTTACACTTTAGAATTCGTTTTTCCATGTCAAAAAATGTCCATGTCCATGTTACCAAAATGTCCACGCTTGTCCACGATGAGGGGGGAGGGGGTTTGGATAATGTCCACGTGGACACGTTAGGTATTTTAAAGTAAAAAAAATATGTTTATAGTAAAAATTGAATCTGCTTCGTATTTACAAGATTTTTTGAGCTTTACGCCCACCTTGAGGACTCAGTATTCATCAATAAAAATACTGACTGCCTGAGAGTGCTGCCCGGTCAAACATTCATGTTTATTCATATGGCTGAAATTCTTCCCTGAAATGCATATTCTGAAAGATACGCACATGAACTGAGATCGATCAATTTATTTTAATCAGTAATAGAGGACCATGAATCCCGTCAGGATAAAGACACCAAAAGTTTCAATTCAGCTTTCGCTCTTAATGGCAAAATTGCTTCGTTCCCCAAAATTTTCCGAAAATTGAAAGAAACAACAAATTCTTCCATGGGTGTACGAAATAATGGTTTTTTTACCGAAAAATATCTGAAGAAACGGATCTCAATCTAATATTCGTTTCATAATCGCAACGAAAATACACATTTTTAGTGAATTGAAGGTCATTCACAATAATGTTGAGTTAAAAAAAACTATTAATGGGTTAAACCTATGTTATAACCGCAAGGTTGACGTAGGACTTCTGTTGGCTTAGTAATCATTTGTTTTTTCAATTAGCAATAATCGCACCTCGGATGTTCCTCTTTGGGTACGATATCGCCGCTGCGCAGAGCCATGTTTTGTGTGTATTGATCAAACTAGTGAATGAGTGAAACAATATACGAATTAAATTGCAAACAAATCACAATTCAGGTCAATTCATGCGTTATGGTAGTATAGTTATTAACATTTTGCCTGTATGTGTATAAGTCCAGTGAGCTGGCAATATCTTTCAATGCAGTCTTGGATAACCGAGCCAAAGCGTTGTATTTGTACCCGCTTTTGGAGACCTTGTTAGCAAAACGAATTCCGGAGTGTAAAAATACATAGGGGTATGAATGTATTCCCGACTTGCATGTATCTGCAATACCGATTTTCCCAACTTCTTGGTTTCGGAATCTGTGTTGAGAGAACACATTCCGGTTTGCAAAAATGCAAGCAATAGTACCCGCTGCTTGCATCTATTTTTAAAGTGACCATATGACCAGAGGTCTAACGCGGGACACCAACAAAAAAAACAACGTTGTGTATATAAGTTATGTAAACATGAGCTGTAAAAATATACAAAAATAATTTAACCAGTCTCGTTTATTCGTGAAATTTTTGGCATGACAGATAATACGATAAGCTCCAAAAAAACCTTCAGTATACATATATTTTTCCCCAAGAACTTTCAGTTCATTTTGTACATTTAATGGTACAAACTGATTACTTACGCTTTCACGGTGCTTAAACCAGAGATCGTCAATTTCAGACGCAACTTACAACTGATTGTAATATTGCCACTCTCCATCAGTATGGAAAACTGCAGCCTAACAACCACATTTCAGATCATTTATCTTCGAAAAAGTCTCAAAGAACTCTGGGGCACTCTGGGGAACTCTGAGGAAATTGGAAATTGGAATAGACAAAACATTGGATTTCAATGGTTAAAATATTTGGAAAACTCGGTTACTCAGAATTTTCATATACTCCACCTCTATTTCCTCATGAAAATCTTTCAGCGTCGACGGTATAACTATTAAAATGACTGAAATAGCCCAACAGAACACTGAATCAGAACATTCGTTTCAATCGGTAACGATTCCCAGATTCACAGATCACGAAAAAATTTTGGCTAATAGAGAAAACGATCTAGAACTAGCGACTAAGTTTTGACAAACGCGGGACGTTTCGCGGGACGTAATCTGACGCGGGACACTTTGCTGAAACGCGGGACTGTCCCGCGAAAAGCGGGACGTCTGGTCAGAGTATCTATTTTGCAATGCCGATTTCCCCTGGTTCCATGGTTTTGAAGTCTATGTTAGGGGAACATCCATTCATTACAGCGATCGAAACGCAATCGTTACGCAATCATAACTGAGTGGATTTCCGAGTGGCACTCGTTTATATACCGATTGGTATGATTTCATTAGCCTATTTTGAAAGCAATTTTAAGGCTATTGAAACAAGTTTGTGGATCACAAAGTAACAAGCATATAACAGGTAGACATTTTATCTTTCAAATGAATTATTTATCATACCATTTCGTTCAGTTGTTTATTAGGTATTAATCTGGTAAAAATCTGGGTGTTCCGGCGTAACGCTTTCATTTTCGAAACTTTGAACTTACACCCCAGTATAGAAATAAAAGACGTAGTCCTATGTCAATATTTTGGTAAGTGAATAGAACCCCGAAGCAAGTTTTTGCCTTAAGTAAATCACGGTCTGGGTCTGGTGGGAATGGAATAAAATATGTATCAGGAGCTTCTATCAAGCAACTAATATCGATTATTTATCAGATATTGCATCTTCAGATTATCAACTGTTGAGATTCCTGTAAGAACTTCAACTTACTGTATGGCATAAAAAGCACCTTGTCCAGTTTTTCGACGTGAAAACGGGCAATATTTATCATGATTTAACAATTAAGGTTTAACGAAATCATCGATCGCGATGATACTGCAGATGTTTTGTTAGACCAGGTTCATTATAGGCACCAGACAGTACCGAACTTTTAAAAGCCAAATCAAACGAGAAAATATTTTGCTCGGAGTCAATTTAAAATCTGAAACATTTGAATGAAAAATTTTGACTTTGTGTTATTTGATCGCTTGAAACACGTAGTCCTGACCCCGACTTAACCACTAAGGTATTCCCACTAAAATTGATCATTATAAAATCATCATTAAATCGTTATTAGACATACTTGTCCTTCAAGATTTTTCACCACTCGAAAGTAATATATTTCTCAATTACATAGAACACATATTTGATACGGAAAAGTAAATTTCGATTAACAATTTTATTTTCTCAAGGTATTCAATCTACCAATCCATTGTCATTATCACTTCCCAAAAACGGAGCCCAAAGCTTAATGCAATCGAAGCGAAAAGTAAACTAATGTTATTATGATTCTGCGGATCAGTTGAATGAACAGCATAAGAAATTTGACACTGTCTAACGTGTATGCGTTTAAGCGGCAATTCGGGTGTGTTGAACGATCTAAAACTAGCAAGCATCACATTACAACATTTCCACAATTTGAACATCGCGATGATATCAATATAAGTTTTTTTTTATTAATCCACTTCTGTATTGCTTCGAGATTCGCTTTTCGTCGTTAAATGCCAATAACTGTTTTCAAACAAAGTGCTTGATTTCATTGTCTGATTTTTTGAAACCTCAAATAGCCAGTCAGCTTCAAGAAATATACTCGAGAGTAGATTCATAAGGGAATAACGTAAATTGAATTCGTAGAGAAATAATGAGCTCACGAACAATGTTGAAAAAAAAGAAATTAAAACAAATCGTTACTATTAATAACGCTATCATTTTTATCAATAAAAACATGGAATAGAAGATAGAAACAAACTTGAAATGAAATTTAAGCGGAAAAAAATAATTTTCTCGTTTTTTTTTCGAAATCTGGAGGAATGTCCACGTGGACAACAGGGGGAGAGATATAAGTAATGTCCATGGTTGTCCACGGAGGGGGAGGGGGGTGTTTAAATCATGCTTTTTCTGTCCACGTGGTATATGGACAGCCCCTTACAATACATGAATTACTATTCAATTTTTTTTACTTACAAAGCAGATATGTTGAATTCAATTGAATTCGAAGATTGTTTCATTCAATAATTAATTTAATCAATACAAAAAAATGATTACTGGGCCAACGGTAGTCCCACGTCAATCTTGCGATTATATCATAGATACAACCCACCCATTTTTTATTCTATGAATAAGCTGCGACAAAATCTAGGACCAGTTCCTCGTTTCGGCAGTTTCGAGTGCTGCTTCTAGACTGGACGCCTAAGGAAAACGACCGTGAAAGATGACTGCCATAAATCGAGCCTCCAAGAAAGATTACTCCAAGACCCGGGACGAATTGAACTTGTCCGTGAGCTCCCGGGCAGTTCAGCGGCTGCTGGTGGAGCAGGGGCTAGGCGGTAAAAGCCCCCGGAAGGTCCCGATGCTGACGCCGAAGCATTTGAAGGCGCTCCTGAAGTTCGCGAAAGACCACTTCGATTGGATCGGTCCGGACGCGAATGAAACAAAGGTAAACATCATCGGCTCGGACGGAAAAACTTGTGTACATCGCCCAATAGGCTGCGCTTACATGCCACAGTATACCACGAAGACATTCAAGCATGGAGAAGGGAACATTATGGTGTGGGGTGCTTCTTCTGGTACGGGGTTGGCCCCCTGTACTAGGTGGATAAGATCATGGATCAGTACGACCAAATCCTAAGGGATGTTATGCTGCCACACACCGAGCGGGAAATGGCAGTTCATGCAGTCACCGAATCTGAATCCTTAAGAGCACCTATGAAAGATCGTGAAAAGGTCGGTGCACACTAGGAAGTCGAAGAATAAACAGCAACTGTGGGATAGGATTCAAGCTTGTTGGTACGCCATCCCTGTCACCACATGCCAGAAGCTGATGAAATCCATGCCGAACCGGGTACGTGAAGTGATGCGTAACGAAGATTACACGATCAATTACTAACCCTAGAAGCTTTTCATGGTATGAAAATTGTTATTTTTATTTTGACGTGGGACTACGTCTAACCGGAATATATGGTGGGTAAAATGAAAACCTAAACACAGAACATGCAGAAAAAATGCAAGATTTCGAATGCTTATAACTCGAACATTTCTTACTGGATTGGAAAGATGTTTGCATCAATTGATAGGGAATATTTCTACGCATCTATCGCAATTAATAAAATGTTATTTTTCATTAAATATACAATTGAATAACTGTAAAATGTTAAGCGTAATCTAAACGCCCTAACTGCTTCGTTTTGATTGGCCCGATTTACAGTTTCCCCAACACATCCATCAAAATCAAGCAGCCTTGGGGAAATCGGCATTGCAAATACATGAATGTGTGGGATCTCATGTTCTCACCGAAATGTGTTCCCCAACACAGACTTCAAAACCAAGCAGCGTTGGAGAAATCAGCATTGCAAACACATGAAGGTTTGTTTCGACTGAAATGGGTTTCGTTAACACAGTCTTCAAATCCAAGGAGCGTGGGAAATTGGCATTGCAAATACATGTAAGTCGGGGGCATTTTTGTTCCGACTGAAATGTGTTTCCTCAACAGAATTCAGAGCCAAGGTGTCTGAGGAAATTGGCATTGCCAATTCATGCAAGTCGGGGACATTTTTGTTCCGACTGAAATGTGTGCCTAACACAGGCTTCAAAACCAAGATGTCTGGGAAAAATCGGCTTTGTAAATAAATGCAAACTGCGAGTACTTTTGTACCCGCTTGCAGACTAGAATATGTTTCCTTAAAACGGTCTCCTAAACGTAAGAACCTGGGAAAATCGTGCAGACACTAGAGGCGAATGAACTTTCAAGTTTGAAGCCTCTATAGTACAAAAAGTAGAAGTTGAAGTTGTTGATTCATGCAAGCCGAGGGTACTTCTGCACCCGCATGTTTTTTTTTGCACTTCGAAAATTGTTTTCCCAACACGGATTACAAAAGCGGGTACGACCACAACGCTTTGGATCGGTTATTCAAGATTGCATTGCAGGATATGACTTCATATCTTCTGCTCACTGAATTTCTACGCATACCATTTGATGATTAGGCAGAATGTTGATAACCATTTGCTGCGATAACGCCTATTGATTAAACAATATGTGTTCGACGTACATGTCAAAATCGAAACTGAGTGCCTGAAGTTCATCAAATGAAGCAAATTCGCGGTTCGAGAAGTACGTGCACTTGAGAGATGCAAACTTCAGAGGGAAATGTAAAATAAAATAATCGTTTGATAATTCTTCCGACTTCACATGGCATAATACAATCTTTTTACTATCAATACAAACAAATGATTGCTAAGCTAAAGTAGTCCCACGTCAACCTTGCGGTTATATCATAGATATAACCCACCCATTTTTTTTACCATGAATTTTAAAACTTTAGAAATTTTTTTTTTATTTTTTTTTTTTAGAAAAAAAATTTAGTTGTTAGGTACCGTAAACCGGAGGCAAATTGATCACTGTTTTCAGAAAAATGTGAATATTTCCGATCACTTTAGTTAGATTTATACCCAATAATTTTTAAAATGTGTACTGGTGCTAAGGTCACAAAACGTTATGGAAAGTTTTGTTCAAAAAAATCCTTAAGCGTTAATTTGTGAAATTTTTAACGGAAAATTTCAAAATGTAGCTTCGGAGTAAAATTGATCAATCTATGTTTTTCAGAATTTTCTAGTGTCATATGCACAAAAATGTATAGAAAATCAATTATTTCTCCACCTATGGTCATTTAAATGATAATTCAAGGGTTTGAGGATACAAAAACCTGATTGAATCCACCTAAAGGTTTGGTCATGTCTTTCCATAACTCGATTTAAACATTGATCTGCAGGCCATCCGGAGACCATTCAGCTTATCCTAATGTAGCAAAAAACCCTTGAAATGCTCACTAATGAGCTAGTTTTGACAAATCAAGACGTTCGATATGTCGCATGATGGGATTCGGTTCTGGTCATTCGTGGTGTTTTTTTTGACGTAGGACTACGTCTTTCATTTCTATAACGGGGTGTAAAATCAAAGTTTCGAAAACGAAAGCGTTACGCCGGAGACCGAGATTTTGAGAGTTAATAGCTCCTAAACAACTGAACGAAATGGTATGATAAACACTTCATTCGAAAGATAAAATGTATACGCGTTCTATACTTGTTACTTTCTGATCCAAAAACATGTTTCAATAGTCTTTGCTTTCAAAACAGGCTATTGAAATCTCCAATCGGTATATAAGCGAGCGCCGCTCGGAAATCCACTCAGTTCTAATTGAACAGCGATTGGAGCATGTTGTCGCTGTTGTGGTGAAGCTCTTCATTTATCATGAAAGCGCGGATGAACGGTGTCACCAAGAGCCTGTTTGTGCACCTTAGGCCAGAAGGGAATCCATCAGGAGAAGAGTGATACCACAAACGGTTTCCCGGGAAGATCTCGAAGCAGCCGCTACACACACACATACACGCGCGGAATTCTTTCCGTTTGGATGCCATTCAGCATCGAGAAAGATCCGAAAAATAATCTACCAGTTCCTCTGGGAATTTAAAAATACATTCATGTGAAAGAGTTTATTTGAATGTTTTCTATCCATGTAACACTGTGACCAAATATGTTTCAATCAAGTGCTATTAACAGATGTTTATCGAGTTAGCATAAACCACTGGTGGGCTTCCAGTATCGAGGAAAATGTGGATATATCCAATCGTTACTGAAAATAATCTGCCAGTTCCTCTGGGAATTTAAAATTACATTCATGTGAAAGAGTTTATTTTAATGTTTTCTATCCATGTGACACTGACCAAATACATTTGGTTTTGTGATTTTTCAATCAATCGTAATTAACAGGATAGCTTCTGAAGATTATTCTTCCCCATCAGTAGGATATTTCCGTATCCAATATTGGATGCATAAAACCTTGTGCCTCCAACGTAACGCCCTCGTTTTCGAAGTTCTCCAAATATTCATTCATTCAGAATGAATTCAGATTCAACTTCAAACAAATGAACTCTGAATCAACGATAGTCCTACGTCACCCTTGCGGTTATACCATAGATATAACCCACCTCCTGTTTTATAAAATAGTTTTTTCTCACTTGTATTTGTTTACTTATTCAACTCATCAAGTATCGGCTAGGAGTGAATTAATATGTTTTGCGTCTATAAATGGTTCCCGGAATAAATCGCCACAGAAAACGACTGCAACAGAAACCACCGCTTATAAAATGTGTAGTAGGCTATAAATATTGTGGCGCGGTATTGTATTTCAAAACAAGAATTAACCGGGCAAACGTATCGCCCCAGGCAAACGTAACGCCCCGGGCAGACGTATACCGTCCGACGCTCGCTAGAGCTCGGTCGGACATTGCTAAAGGATCGTATCCTATGTTTCAAACTAACCGGGCAATCAGTGGATCCCAGGTTTGCGTGCGAGACACCGCCGCTTCCGACGGCGGGTCGGCGGTGGACTCGGATTGCGTCATCTTGGCGGCATGGGCCGCCTCGATTCCTTATCCTCGCCAAATGGGGACTTCGTCCCCATTACATTGTCCTCAGAATAAATTTCGAAAAACGAGAACAAGAGAATAAATTTATAATAGAAATGTGAGGCACATGATGTTTTTCCCGCGCCAAATATTTCTAGCCTACTACACTTTTTCTAAGCGGTTGTTTCTGTTGCAGTTGTTTACTGTGGCGATTTATTCCGGTCACCTCTATAAATATTGCTTTGATGTGTTGAAAATATGTTTCTTTACCATAATTTAAAATGGAAACGAAAATGCTATTTAGAAAAAAATAAATGTTCATGCAATTTAATAAGTGATTCGTTGAAAACCATTGACAAAAAGAACCTTCAGATGGTTATTGAACATGTCCGATTAAAAAAGCCTAAAATTAATTGCATAATACCTCTGAAAATTTATGTTTGTTTTCAGTAATACGTTTGATCAATTTTACCCCGGTGATCAATTTGTTCCCGGATGACGGTATGCTTAAAACACATTTATAATGAATGACTATTGTTTTAACTACAGATTTTATGAATTTCATCGAACAACGTAAATGAATTATTATAAATGGATTGAAAAACTGGATTGGATTTTTTTTTTCAAAATTTTGCCACTTTCTTTTTTTGCTTGAGCAGTGGCCTTAATGTTTTGTCCGACACTTTATATACATGATTCGATTATATACACTGAAAAGGAATCCGAGACTGTGTATAATCGAGTCCGCCCTGTATCATCTGAACATCAACTTATGGAGAACCAACAACATATTTTACATGTTATTTTTTGATGCAAATGATATAATATTGAAGCAATATTATCTTATAGAACCGTTTAGACCATATGTTTTACATTTCACACACTGTGCATCGAGCATCCTTCCATCGTAATCGCCTCCGTCTCGCTTACTCTCACTTTACATCTTCATTCGCATTGTCTTCCATTCATTCGTCTGTACTTGGTTCCAGTATTGATTTAATTCCCCAAACCACCTCTCCGGCAGCAATCTCCCACGACTCGCAACGTCTGAACCAAGTTACGGATAATCGAATTGACAGGCGCTGCCTCGGTCGGCTATACAACTCAATATGAACGATGCAAGAATCTCTCTCACTCTCTTTGTTGCGTCCACTAAACACTCAGGATTTCTCTCTCTGCACACAATTTGAGCCAGACTGAGATTGTAACCTAAGTTGAGAGCGAGAAGAAGGAGAGCCTTACCAATACTTGCGCACTATACCGTATCGGCATCAAGGAGCGCACTCCGTTCTGATTTTTCGAGACGATCGACTTGCGTTGCGTTCTCTGTTCCCTTGTTTACTGGAATTATTCGCTAACTTAACAAATAAAAACATAAACATGATAATCAACAAGAAATCCGGTTCCTCACGACACGACACAAACACACTTCTTGGCAACCGTGTGGAAGAAATCCTGATGAGGAGAAAGAGAGTGTGAGAAACGACAACCGGTGTGCGCGTGTGTGTGTGTGTGCACGCGCGGAGATGTGACTTAGCCAAACTAGCCGAGCTAGTTGACTTCGCCAAACAGCGGGAGAGCGCATTGGGGCAGATTCGAGTCCTAATATGTTGACTCTGTGCGAGGAACGAAAATTAAGAGGTATCTTTTTAATGACTCACTACACGCAATCCGTTTTCGGATTCCTCTCTGCGGTGCCCCCTGCCGGTGATATCGGTTCCTGGTTCCAAGCAATCTCGTTCGTGTTCGCCCCTCTTCCCAGCAGTCTCCCCTTCCGCTGCCGCTGGACCGTTGTTCGACCGTTGTCTCGGGAGCGGCAGCTTCCTTCAGCATCATCATCGTGTGTGCATCGTGATCATTTTAATCACTTATTTAAGCTCTTGTCTCTTCGGATTTCTTCGGTGCTGTTGTCTTTGCTTTCGTTTCTTGTTTCCTCCTCCTCCGCGTACCTTGAGCTGCTCTTCTTCGGTCTGGCTTGATTTTACCGTGGCGGGTTGCTTTAATTAGTTCTTTCGTTCCGATCCTCTCTCTCCTTCTCTCCGGGGATAGATCTTAGGATGGGGTGATATCGTGGTCGCACCATACGCACGCGGGAATTAATAGTCGGCTTCCAAAGAAAGATCAACACTCGCGACAGCTAGAAAGTGCGTGAGAGTTGCTGGCTGGAATCGACTGAAACCCTTCTGCTTGTGCCCTGATCGTCGTTAGTCGGTGGCACATTCAAACTTCCGGTCGTGGGAAAACTGTGGGATCGTGATTGGATTGTGTGTATGTGTATTACATGTCGGATTTGTTTTGATGGCTTTGGGGAAGATGTAATTGCCTTCGTGTTGTACATCGGTTCACAGCCGAGGTCAATCGGCGTTTGTTTTATGGACGATGCTCTACGATACTGTACACCCAAAATATATCGGATGATCATCTTCTGTCAAGGCCGTGATTGATAGCTGTATATTTTTAATTGGTTTCTTTAGTATAGTCCTTTGTTTATTTGTTGTTGCTATTTGGGCTTACCAATATTGGAAATTCAAGAAATTCAGAAATATCATTCCTTTTCGTGTACATCTTCCAAACGATAGAGTTTTTTTTTAAAAAATAGAGCAAAATATGTCGCAGGAATTATTCCGCAAGTTAGATTCTCTTTGGATTTCTCGATAATGAAATTACAAAATGAACGCTCGCACCTTTGCCTTGACTTCTTTCTTCGTGTTTTGGACCACAAATTTCGAGTTCAATTTCAATCACTCTAAAGGTTTACGAAGGTTTGCTTTTTATCATTCTCGATTCACGACTCGCAATGGGATTGACCTAGGAAAATTGGACCTTCCTTTCTTGTTGATATTACAGAGGGTTTGAACCTAGTTAATCCGCAGCTATCCCTGAAAAGAAAAGATTCGAAAAAAAAACTAAATCTTTCTTTCGAACCATTGAGAAGGTTCATTTGGAAAACTTAAGGTGTAATCCTAGCCTTGAGAAAGGCCGCGACTAGTATAGACACTCAAAAAATATCGGAAAAATCTATTCTTTTGTTTCAATTCAATTTTAATTCATTCCTATTGTTGACGAATTTCATGCCAACTCGACTGGCCGTTGGCAGCATCATCTCAGATAGCAGTGACACGTTGTGGGTGGAAAGACATGTGTCACTTAAGCAACTTTGCATACTTGAAATATTTGAAAAATAATTAGACTACTTTTTGGAAAAAGACAATTTTTTTCTTAATTTTTTTACAAAAAAATAAAATTTTAAAACTATGATACCTACAAAATTCATGTCAAAGGATGAAATGTTAATCCAGTTGGACCACCGGACAGCGGAGACAGTTGATTGATCATTGTTGAGTTATTTATAGAACAGTAGCCCGATGTGTCTGCAGGGCAGAGCAGTTGTATGGATGAATCGATCTTATTTCGACCGTGGATCGATCTCCATCGCTGATGATTGTTGCATGGACGTAGCTATTCTGTAACAACACAAAGATGGTCAATGAGGGCCCTGAGTTTTGAACTCACGATCGATCGCTTACTAAGCGAACGCGTAACCAATGTGTCTACGCAGACCCCCATGAACAATTGTTGGAAAAAGACAATTTTTTTTCTTAATTTTTTACAAAAATTTATAATTTAAAAACTATGATACCTACAAAATTCTTGTCAAAGGACGAAATGTTGAAATTTCTTCAAATTTTGACAAAAAATACTAAAAAATTTTTGGAAAAATATTTCGCTAACAAAAAAGTTACTTAAAAAATAAAAATTATTTTTTCTCAAAAACTTATTTTTTTAAATTAAAAAAAAAAATATATATATGAATAACCCGCACAATTTCCAACAAGCCGATTCGGATGATTGACATATAAAATTAAAGACAATCAGTTGGTAGTTTTTAGAAAATATTACACTTGCAAAAAAGTTGGATTTTGTTTTCGTAATTATTGATTGCATTTGATTTTTGATGTTTTCATGGCTCTAGCCTAGAAGGCGCTATATTTTTTTTATATTTTTCCTTGAAAGCTTTTTTTACATAATATATCAAAAAGATGATGGGTCTGAGCCTAGGGGCACGGACGGGATCTTGACATAGAACGGTGATTGTGTGTAGTAATTGCATTTAAATTCAGTTTTTCATTATTCATTCAAAATCTGTATTTTGTTCTCTTTTGATACATCAAATGGATGCCCTGGAAAAACCGTTTGCTGTATGTACTTGTATCCTTTAAACGGGTTAGATGACATAACGTGGTAGAATTCAAAAATGTACACAAAAATATCATTAAAGCCATTACTACCCTTATCTTCTGTTTATTCAATCATGCAGAAAAAGACAAAGAGTCATCATGTATCATTTTTCAACACAAGTCTAAATAGTTAAGACCTACATAAATATAAGCCTGAGTCAAATCAATCTATGACTACAAAAATATATTATAGATAAAAATAGCATTATCTTCTTCGACATTGTTTGTAATAACTTACCCTTTCGATCTTCTAAATCAGCAACCATTTAAATTCATTTATTGCATTTTTACATAACCAAACAACATACTCTATATTATGACATCCTGGACCACAATTACACAAATTGTTAGTAGTGAGACCTACACGATAAAAACATGAATTGAGCACAAATTGATTGGACAACATACAATATAATATAAAATTAATGCCTATTATCGGTAAATGGAGAATAATTCATTTTACGCATCAACACACATAATGCGCTAACGCCCGAATTTGGGCAAAAAGATTACTTGTTGCGTCGGGGAGGAAGCGAGTGGATAGAACAATCGAAAGAAAACATACCCAATCAAATGGTCAAATTGTTAACTTTTTTTTTTATATATTCACTGTTCATGTTACAAGCAATAACCATTTTGAGTAATATGCGTTTGAAAACTCTTAATAAATCGTTACATTTTTTGTAGAGTGACCCCCCTATATAGAAATCGAAGACATAGTCCTATGTCAAAATCAGAGATGTGATTTTTATAGTTTTAAAGTTTTGACTTTTCAAAATCTACCGATGTTCCGGAAAACATTTTTGCCTTTTCTTCCAAAAACGACTTTTTCAAAAAATTAATAACTTTTTGACTACTGGACCGATTCAGAGAATCGGCATATAAAATTGAATCCAATGTTGATTCCCTCGAAAAAATACACTATGCAACATGCTCAATCGGGTTTTATATATTGTTGTGACACAGACGTCAAAGTTTGAGTCTTCCGAAAACCGAAAAATCACCCAAGCGGGGAGTGCATAAAATCGGAATTCTAAAAAAAAATGTTGATGCCAAATGCCTTCAAGGGGGCCTCCGTAGCCACATTGGTTGCGCGTTCGCTTAGTAAGCGATCGATCGTGAGTTCGAAACTCAGGGCCCTCATTGACCATCTTTGTGTTGTTACAGAATAACTACGTCTACGCAACAATCATCAGCGGTGGAGATCGATCCACGGTCGAAATAAGATCGATTCATCCATACAACTGCTCTGCTCTGCAAGATACCTCGAGTTACTGTTCTATAAATAACTCATCAATGATCAATCAACTGTCTCCGCTGTCCGGTCTAACTGGATAATGGAAGAACAGATAGAAAACTCTTACGCCTAAATGGCTGCTACTGTGTAAATGTGTACTATATGGAATGGTATAGAAGGGAATACTCTAACGCCGAAAAATGGCAACTGTGTAATGTACTAATTATAGATATGATAAATATGTGACATGTACACGATTAAAATTCGGCTCTGTTACAGCTAAAATGCCAATGAGCCTAAAATAAATAAAAGGGACAAAAAAAATGCCTTCAAATTGCATGAAACGTCGAGATCTACTGTCATCTCGAATTTTTTGTCATCTAAATCCCGAAATTCGGTTTTTGATGATATCCCTTAGGTGATTTTGAGGTTTTCAAAAAACTGAAACATTGACGGCTGTGCAAAATTAGTAAATAAAGTCCGATTGAGCTGAAATGTTGCATAGGATATTTTTTCGCGGGAATCAACATTTTGCAGGAAGTCCCTTTCGAAAAATCGAAGGTTGATTTTTTCCCAAACATTCATTGGCACTCTAATGTGCATAATATGTAACAAAGCAAAAATTAAAAATTAACAGTTTTCTTTAAAATATTTTTTCGTAATTCTCGCAGCAAAAATTGTCCTTCCATTGCAATCCGTTTTCCTTACCTTAATGATAACCTTTCCGATTCCACATAAGGCTGTTTCATTTGAAACCCAATTTACGGACTCTTCTTCGTCAACAACCTGATGTAGTTTCAAAACTGATGAAGAATTCGCGCCCTCGGCAGTCGAAAATGAGTTTTCATCATCGTGGAAATATGTGTTTGAATTCAAAACAATGTTGCCTATGCCATCGCCGATCATGGCCTCAAACCTCACGTCCTCGTCGTGTACGACGTTATCCTGGTCAATCAGTTCCTGCAGAATCGAAAGTATGCATCATTTTACAACCGACAACGGGATATCAGCATTTTCCATGACTTGATAATGGAATCAGCCGGTACCTTTTCCCAAGCCTCGGCTTCCCAAAACGTGACATCCTTAATGTTGATTTGCTTAATCATGGCAGCTCACGAATAAGCTTTTGCTTGTACTTTGACTTGACCATTCGAATAATATTTTGGTCCATGAGCTGTAACAAGGCAATGAATATTTTTTTCGATTTTCAAAACACTACCCCTTCCTTCAGGAAGCGCCAGACAATTTCTGGCAACGACACTGCAATGTACAAATAAATCAATGCAAATCATAATTATTTTACGTTTACCGAGAGGTTATCTTCCAATTTTTTTTATGTCCCATTGCGTTGCCCTGATGGAACACAACACCTCTTCTGTTAGCCAATTCTGGACGTTTCTGGTCAATCGCTAGCTTCAAATGGTCCATTTTTGACAGTAGAGATCTGAATTTAGTATATTGCAAAAAAAAAAGTTGTTTTAAATAAAAAAATTCAGAGTGCAAGCGTGGTGGTAGGTTGAAAATTATGTTAATATATTTATTCTGCAGAACTTGGAATTTCTTGCGGTGTTTCGGGCGCTTTAGTTGGCCTATAGACGGCCAACTTGTAGACAGTGGACGCTTTCGATCTGCGACTAATGATCAGTATTTCATATGGAAGCAATAAGAAGTTTGTTTTCCAGGATCAGGCCCAGAAAGCGAACTTCGCTAGACCATTCGATTTCTGTATTCAGAATTGTGATGTTCGATGTAGGCGATGCGGTTTGGGAACACCATGGGAAACTATTGGTCCCAAAATGCTATGCGGCCCGAATAGTGCATACTTGAGACGATCTCACGTCCAGGAAGTCCGCGATTATTCTAACCAGGTTGGTAGGAAAGTGAAATCAGCAAAGCTTGTCCACCAACCTGTCTGCCAAACGTTATCAAACGCTCTCTCTATTCTATATCTTCGAAATTAACTTGACCCATTTGACCAAGTTCGTGACTGTTTCAACTGGTCCCCCGTGACCTGCGAAACCCAAATTGCTCCTCAAGGAGGTCTTTCAAGCAGGTGTGTCAGTGAAGTCTGGTATAAATTAATTTCTCAAAGTGCAACAACCAGCTTTTCGAACGATAACTGGACGGATTCTTACCCGGCTTCAGAATTGTTCCACCTTGAGTAGTTTTCCAGCGGTGGGGAAGTAATCAAGCTACAGACAACAATTGAAGGTGTTCGTCAAAAATAAGTACCCTTTCGGTCCCAGTGTTTTCAGAACGAAATAATTCTACCTCAAACAGGCAGACAATATCCCAACCTAAATTGTACTAAACCATGAAATGGCGTAAAATGCAATTCACCTTCTCGACGGGTGAATCTTGTCAACAATCCGAAGAGGCGAGATGGGCTTGAGCTTTTCCGAGCATTTTTTATTAATCGTTAGAAGTGCCTAGATTGTTTAGGTAAACAACCAACATCTTTAAAAACCACTTACAATTCCTAAAGCAATTGCCGAGGGAAATCGAGTGTTTGGTTTCATCATTCAGGTTGGCAAACTTAAGTATGATTCGGGTCGTCGGGAGAGTACTTGCAGCACGACATCAATGTCTTCTGTCGGTCGTCTAAAAACCGCTGTAGTTGGGGCCAGTCCAGCCGGTGGTGATTTCGTCGTCGATGCGGTTGATGCTGGTCGTTGGCTTCATCCACTGAGAACGCTAGCGCTAGATATTCAGATGACAGTTCGGTAGCTACACGTAGTGGAGGATAGAACCAGCTTCAGCGAATGAGACGAAGTAGACGATTCTGGGTGTAGGATCACGTAATGGCATGCCAAGAGTAGAACATTCCCAGCCTTTCGTCCTGGTTAGTCCTGGTTTAGTCCGTTTAAGCTGCTTCTCCACGCTTTGATCACGATCGTTTTCGCACGATATTGTCGTAATGACCCATTTCGGTTCCCAGAAAAAATCGCACCCGAAAACAACTGAAACAACCGCTCGAAAAAAAAGTCTGTGTTGAGAGAAAGAACGTGTTCTATCAGAATGATACCAGGACACGTCAAGTTTTGACCAAGAACCGCCCGAAGTAACAGTGTACCACCGTATTCTCTGAACCTGGCACTAAACGGTTTTCACCTGGTTCGTTTATGGCAGCGGTACTCAACCTTTATTCCAAAGAGGTCACAAACAAGGGTTCGTCATGGTGTCGCGGGCCGCAAAAAAATAAAGAAGGGAATCGAATTCGAATCTATTGTGTGGTGGCGTCGGAGGCGAAACTTTAGCCTCGAAACAAGTTATCAGCTTCAGTTTTCCATTGCAGAATACAACTCTCAACACTGAACAATGCCTTACGTCTTTTTAAACCCGGAAACAATAATTGATATCACGAAAATTGAATCATCGATTGAAACAAATGACAAATAAGTCATTCACGACTCATCAGTCATCCAGGAAGCGACCGGTTGGCAGCACGGTTTTCCAAATGGTATTTCTCAAGGCCGAGTTGTTTAGTTTGTTTATTCAATTTGGTCTTTTTCAAGGATAGAAACGAATGAACTGAGAAAGCATAAAATCTCTATAATTCAAAACAACATCGTTACACCAATAAATCCAAACACACTGCTGAATTCACAGAAGCTCCCTTCAGTCGAAATAAAATATAAACTAGAATGCATCGAAATTTCTAATACAACTAGTTGAAAGTTTTTGGTGACCCTGATAAGGACCGATGGGTTTGCGCTGTTTTGTAGACGCAGCTGCAGATGGTTGATTCATGATTCATTCTTGTTCTCGCGAGAAAAATACTCGCGCTCAGAATAATACACGTAACGTACTAAGTATGCATCACGACATTCTTCTCGTACTGCACACAGTGCGGCTCCAGGGTGTGTTCCACCAGTATCGCTATCTATTTGAAAACGCATAAAATCAACAATCCGTACAATCTCCATGGTAGGAAAACCGATGACGTATGTCCTATTTAATATTTCTCTTCTGCTTTGATTCTGATGATATTTCAAACTAATCAGTTCATTCGCCACTAGCCTTGAAAAAGACCAATTTGGAAAACTAAAATAAATACCCGGCCTTGAGAAAGATAATCTCGAAAGCCTTGGTGCCGTCTGGTCGCTAGTTAGATGAAGTGTGAATACTGTAACTTTTAATCGCGAGTGGCTTGTTGATACTCAATAAATAGAATACGGAGCTAAGATTGCAATATTTTCTCTATCCCCATTGTCCGTAGAACGAATGCTGCATTTGGATTTCGAGCGACCGATTTACGCCCGTCCGATTAGCAGTAATATTTAAATATTGTACCTCGCTGATACATACACGATACGGGTATACGATAGAAAAGTATGTATTCTTCCAATGTTCCTTAATTTAAAACATTTATTGGTTAGGGAACCGTAAATATAACGTACCGAAAAATTTTAGAGAATTCCCGAATGGATTGAAAAATTAAAATCCGTTCAGAGCTTCAACAATTATTAACGTTAAACCTATTTCATAAAAAAAAACAGACCTGTTTCCTGATTTGGTATCATTACTGTAAGACGTATTCATACGAGGGCGGTCCGATTAGTACTGAGCCTTATCGCCCGATGGTGTCAGTATCGCAAGAGAGATTACTTATCGTGTAGTACATTCTCGTAAACGGCTACTGTCAAAATTTCAGCCGAATCGGACTCGTAGTTTTGTTTTGACCGCGTGTCCGCGGATTTTAGAAAAATGAAAAAAAGGGATGGCTACGAAATGCTGCCCCATCCAGATTTGGCCCCGTGCGACGTTTTTTTTTTGTTTCCAAACTTGAAAAAGTCACTCGCCGGGCAGAAACATGAGTCGAATGAGGAGATCATCGCCGCCACGGAGGCCTACTTTGCAGACCTCGAGAAAACGTATTTTTCAGATGAGTTAAAGAAGGTGGAGCATCGCTAGGTCAAGTGTATCGAGCTAAAAGGAGACCATGTTGAGAAAAAAATCAACACTTTTCCAAAATTTTTGTAGGCTAAGTACTTATCGGACTGCCCTCGTGTGTCAAACAAAAGGGCAGGTAATTCATATTTTCATATCAATACTATCATTTTATTCACTAACGTCAAAAGGATTAGCCCTAATGATCGGATTTAGTATATTCAATCGATATTTTATGTACTAATATTACTTAACTAAACAACTAACTAATGTGTAAATGTGTAATGTGTAATAAAGTTTAATGTGTCAAACTTCATTATACATAATGGTAACGGGCGAGGCGGGCCAACCGGAAAAGCCAGCCCGCGGGCCGTAGTTTAAGTATAGCTGGTTTATGGCGTATGATTTTGCTAGTGTAAAATTTGACCCTAAAAAAAATTGTCAAAAGGACTGTCCCAGATTTTTGTCAATAGATGAAGGTTCCCATAGCATGGTGGAATGTGACAATTACCTTCATGTGACAACAAGTTATTGAACAAAACAAAATGGCGCATATTTGGCCTACATCATATCATCCTAACTATGCAAATAAAGCCTTCCATTTCGTCGCACAATTTTTATTTTGGTTTATCTGATTGGTCATCAACACGTACAAATGATATTTTTTCTACTAAGTCTTGTAATAAAGATTACCCAATAAAATATTTTTTTGTGGTTTTCGATCATGCCCCTAGGAGTGACTACCTAGATGTTTCAGTAAACTTTTATTGTAATTTTACAGACAGAACATTCTATCAAGCGATTAGCAACTTGATTGCGGATATTCGAACAAATGGTTCAACATAAAAAAAAACATCAAATCAAACATTTCAGAGAGCAACCGACGCCGCGTTGTCAGAGGACTAAACTAATTCAATTTTATTGATGATTGACACTTGATAAAAAGCAGCGATCGTTAACAGAATCGGATGACCGGTCTGGCGGTAAGGCGGCAAAAAAGCACCCACAAACACAAAACGGAGGTAACGTTTTACTGGCTTCTTGTGCAGTATAAATTAATGCCATTTTAATCTTTTGGAAGTATCATTTTGCATTTGGCGATAGACAGATAAAGTTCGTATTGACAGCAGGGTTGCCAGCGCTGGCAAAAACTTTTGTGCCCTTCGTTCGTTTCATACTCGTCATCGCCGCGGGAATAACTTGTAACGAATTATAATATGTCATAAATTTATTAACCGCATATGTCTGGCCAAAATGAAGGCAAAACAAAAAGCAAAGTGCAATAGTTTATGCGATTTTTGCATGCCGAAAACGGAATTTGAACGGCGAGAGGAAGACAAGAAAAACTTTATGATCGCGAACAGAAGAATTTATGACTCTATTTTCACGTCTCTTTCCGATGACAAGTCGGGTCCATTGATAGGATCGCTGATTGTTGTTGCTTTTTAGGCGGCTTAATAATATAGCGTCTTTTAATGAAACCATAAATCAGCGCCCCGCTAGTGGGCACCTATTTTATCGAAATGTCAAATATGCGCTTCCCACTCGAGGGTGCATTCGAGAGCTGCCTCCAATTCGGATTCGATCGATCTTCGTCTAATTATGCGTACCCTTTTCCTTTTTTGGCACCCGGTAAATTACCTAATTAATTTAACAACCGCAAATTCTGGCTTCATTTGGCTCTCTCGCGCTCTCGCTTTTATTCTCGATTTAATGAGTGTTAATTAGCATGAATGCGAATGGAACGTTTCCTCTTGGTTCCTCCGGTGCAGATCGGGTTAATAGCCACGCCGGAAAGAAGACAAAAAACAGCCAAAAACGGAAGAGCAACAAGATAGGAGCGAGATTTCGGACCTTTGGATTGCGACGGTTTGGCTTCGAGCTAACAGCCGAGTCGGCGGAAAATAAACTTGTTCCTACCCACTTTGCTTGCGTGCCGGGAGATAAATTGTGATCGCGTCGAAACTTTGTTTCGCGAAAATCGATTGCCTTCCAGAAGAGGACCACTGCTGGAGGAGCTGAGGAAACCTAATTTGAATAAATTCACTGCGAGCGGATCGGGTAACTCTTTGTACAACCCGGGGGAAAGTTTGTGCCCCTCTGAGTTCAGGTGCAATTATTGGGCGATTGGAGATAAATTATCCCAATAAGGTACTTAATTCTAGACTTAATGAACTCATTTAACCAGGGCGGAGGTTGTGATTTGTGGGATAGCGTTGTGGGAACCGTTGCAGAGAAGTTTGTATGACACGCTAACGATTATCACCAACGATGGGAGCGATGTTTGGGGTTCATCAGTTAAGTGGCGGGAAGGCGATACTTTTTGACATTGGTACTTTAGCTCGATTTATCTCGCAGTGGTAGTTAAATGACGATGCCATGTCAAACTCCTTGAAAGGGTGCCGGTATCTCTGAATTAAAATGTCACAAAGTACGGTTGAACCCATCATCGCGAGTCCGTTATCGATAACAGCTACATATTTCATTAATTGAATTGCAATTCTCGGACCAACTGCTATTTTAATGCTGATTGAGTGGCCCAAGCGCACGGTGCTGTTGCAGGTGGTCCACCAAGTGGTGGCCGTTTGCCATTTGTTTTCGGTTTTTATGAAAGCGGTAAAACGAGAGGAATCCGAAATACTGCGGCCATTAAAACGGTCAGTTGGCCGTTGTTTTAGGGAGCTTGTTCAGGCGAATTTGATAACACGATTTCCGACTTCTGGGACGGCGACTGGCTATTAAAACATCATCGGACAATAATTTTCTCTCTTGTCAGGTATAAGATTAAACTTGTTGCATTTCCAATAACATTGAAAAGAAGAAAACCTCACTAAACTATCATATTTCCGAAACTGTCATTCACCGCATACATATTTATTCTCGATCGGGTGCAAAAAATAAATTAGGTAGCACGATCAAAATTAGCATATATGTATTTTTTACAGCTGTATCGCTTTTCTGCCAAAAACTCAAGTCTACCGATTCACCGAAAACCCGGGCTTCGTGTAATTCAATATTTTTGTTTGATTTAAGTTCATCGTTCTCGAGATTGACTGCACCCAATTTTCCACTTATTCAGCAGGCAAAGATCAAATTCGCAACAAGCAACTGTGTGTGTGTGTATATATCGCGTTAAGTTTGTTTAGTCTGCATCCAACAACAACAACAACAACAAAACTGGTAGCGGATTTTTGAGTTTCGCTCAGATTAAAAGTGGCGTTAGCCAAAACTAAACCGAAACAATCGCTCAGAGTCAATCTACGGTCTGATTAAATATGGACGAGCTGTCATCCGAATCGGTTCGGAATGGTTATGGCTTGCTTAGATCCACTTTGTGCGTAATGTCTGCTGTGCATTTGTCAACCGTAAATTGATTGCGACAGGAATCGAATGTTTCAGCTGAAATTACCTGACGATCGATGGCCCCATCGTGATGGAAATTTGTAATTGAGTCTCTGAGTTTTTGGTCGATGTTTCATCGTAAAGAGCACGCATGCACGTGGTGAGGATTTTTGCTTTTTCCCGCACGTGTCGAGAAGGTGCTTTGAGAATCAATCATGAATCAGTTTTCTGACGTAGGAATACGCCCATCTATAATAGTGTCAATTCTGATAACAGGTCACGTTATAGTGAAATACAAAATCAAATAATTTTAATAAAATTACAATAATTGAGCTTTCTTACCAATCTATTCGATTTTTTGGGAAGCATTCCCATTTTCTCATAGATCAAATCTATACCAAACTATCCGACCTCAGCCCCAAATCTCTCTAATTTTCTAAACTTTTAACTCAAAATTATAAAATTTCCCTAATTTTGATTTAAAACAGTGTTTTAATAGAAATATATACTAGGTCTGTTCAAAATGTATCGCGACTTTTCAAATTCAATTCGTTGGTGGTTATACAGCGCGTACTCGATTATATACAGTTTCTGTTTTCTTTTCACTGTATATTATCGAATCCTGTATATAATCGAGTTAAAAAAAACTGGTTTTAAATAAATTTTCTATATTGTTATATTTACAGTTATAAGATAAGTTCTAAGTTCTAAGTACAGATAAGTAAAAAAAAATTCACTTGGGAATGAAATTAAACATCATTGTTTGTACATTTTTTACAAAGAAAAGTGGAAATCTTGTTATGTGTACATCTTTCGCAAACATACTTTTGACATCTTTCACATATATTATTAGTTTTATTGTTGCAGCAAAGTTGGATTCCACAAATTTTTCGTTTATTAGAATGGGTTGCAATTATTCTGTCTTGCAGCTCTGTATTCGGCGGAAAGCGTTTCCTAACTGGCACAGGAACTCTTTCCGTTGATTAGACATATACTTTGTAAACCTGCATATGACTTCTGACGGAAATAAATGTTAATCAACTGTTATATTTTAGTTGATAACAAGCCTGACTATTTTCAATGAACATGTCCCATAATTCCGAAAACACGGCAATTTTCTTTGTTTGTAGGTGTAGGTCCTATGTCCATAATTTTTCTAAAAAAATGGAACTACTTTTGCGAGTTTAACCAGTTTAATTTTTTATTTTGCCTTGTAAGTTCCACGAGCATATAAAACTCCAATATATACACGTATTTCCGGTGTTACTATTGTCCAATCGTTCTCCAAAACTCGACAGCTTTCTTCTTCTTCTTCTTCTTCTTCTTCTTCTTCTGTGCATTTTTTAATATGTTTGTTTTAATAGTTTAATCTATTATCAACATAGTTTTCATCTATTATCAACAAGAATGCTCTGATAAGATTATCTAACATAATGTTCGTTTTTGCGCAGCCTGACGACCCTTTCACACCCTTGAAAGTAGATCGTAGCCTTCCAGGAATATCACCTTCATCAAATTTTGACCACACAATACCATCGGTATTATCAGAGTCTGAACAAATTAGAATCCTTCACCATTATTGAAGACACTTTCATATTCATCATTGGTGATCGACTATTCATCGCTATCTTCAGTGGCAGATGTTTCACATTGAATATAATCCGCTTCATTTTCAGATGGTGGTTCAGAATTTGTTGTATCTGATTCTATATCGGAACAATCTTAATTTTTCAATAACACAGTTCTATTTCATATTCATCTTCTGAATTTATGGGTCAAAAGACATAAAATAAACAACTTGTTAGCACATGTATAGATGCATGAAGATTCTAACAACAAGGGCTACTTTAACTTTAGAGAAATTGCGACTTATCAAACATACACCCAAATCCACAATTTACCAATGTTCGTGACTCATGTGTTCATAGTAAACCGAGGAATGGAACGCCAAGACATTGACCGCCTACGAAAAAAAAATCAAAAAACATAACTTTTCATAATTCAATGTATTTTATTAACGTGACTGACATGTTTGATCTCTTAAAAATACAATGTAAAGAAAAAATAACATATTTTTGTCGTGAAAGAAAACTGCTATATCGTTGGTGAAAAATAATCTATATCAGATTATAAGAACCGAAAGCAATTTTAAATAGTTGGAATTTGAATGAAAATTATTGCTTGATGTTGTTTAAATACTGAGAAGACATAGTCCTGACCTAACTTGACTACCTTTCTATAAATGTTGTTGCATTTCCACCAAAACTTTATCTATTATATAAAATCATTATCGGAGCTTTAATTTAATTGATAGAAACAATCAAGTTCATCACTTCCAAAATGTTATTTAAATTCACTTATTTAGATGTTTCACAACCATATCTTGTACTTAATTTTCTTATCTTTCTAATGGGATCAACAGAATAATCATCTGTAGCGTGCTTTTCAATGTAGCGTCATTTTGAGGCAACAGAGTCGGAAACAAACCAAAAGTTCTACAACTCTTTCATTGTTGAAATTCGAACATATGCGCAGAAGAATTTTTTGCATCAAATATGATCCTCTATTATCTCCTAAAAGAATTCGGATTCGGACTATAAGGGGATGAATCAAAAATTAAATTCTCCTTTTATATTATAAAAACGAAAAATATATGTATAAAAAACGATTTAAAAAAAAATTTCGGATTGATTATAACATATAGTGATATAAATTATAATGTATTGTGTAGTTGATATGTTGTATATATCAACTCACGTGATCATTCAGCTCGCGCAGTCCGAAGACATCGGTCGCAAATTTGTTCGCGTCTATCATATAGTGGAGATTATACCGTTATCAGTAGCTGGTGAAGTTATTTCGCCCTAACGGGGTTCTCTTTATTGCGCGAGTGAGAAGAGCAGCAATCACAACCAGCGTGAGGAAGAAGTTCTCCACCGCGGGCGCGGTGCGTGTGCCGTATCATCGCTGTGTGTGCTTTAGCATCGTCATCGATTCCATCATCGTGTGGTGGTGCGATTTACCGTTGCAGCTGTACCGAGCGATTGCCACGCGGTTCGATTGGGACACCGTTTCATTTCATTCGCATTGGTGTGCGATTTAGGTATAATATATATATTAGGTTTAGGAAGATAGAAGAATTCAAAATTATATTATTTCATATCTGCCGTAATGGCAGAAGGTCAAGTTGAAATGGAGATTGAAACTACTGTTTCCTCCTCACTAGCTACAACGGGGGCTGGGAAGTCGCTCAAACGCGTTCCCCCCTCAGAAGATGTCTCTTCAGAGAAAGAGTTAATTAACCTCAACAAGCCCCCCTCAAGAAAATTAGCAAACTTTTCCTCTTCGCCCCCTCCATCTCCCGCTTCCGTTCAACTCCCGAACTTGCCTCCCAGTCCTACTGATCCCGCTCCCGCTCAACAATCGACCTCGTCCTCCCCCTCAGTTGTTTCCTCTCCTCGTGTCAAGGTCTATCCAGACGATGCACCTGGAGCTGGTCCATGGGTTATTTTTTTCCGGCCCAAACCTAAAGGAAAATCTATTAATGTCATTCAGGTTTCGAAAGATCTGGCAAGATTTTATTCCTCCGTGGTCGAAATCTCTAAGGTTAGGCCGAACAAACTGCGTGTTGTCGTGAGTGATCGGAAACACGCAAATGCAATTGTGATCGACGAGAGGTTCAGCCTAGAGTATCGTGTCTACGTGCCCTCCCATGACGTAGAAATCTCGGGGGTGGTAACTGAAACGGGTCTGACGTGCCAATTGATAAAAGAAGGAGTTGGTAAATTCAAAAGACTCCCTTTGGTGGGCGTTAAAATTTTGGACAGTCGCCAACTAGGTAAAGTATCCCAAGAAGAGGGAAAAACGAAATTCACGCCGTCAGACTCGTTTCGAGTAACTTTTACTGGTTCGGCCCTCCCTGACTACGTCATGGTGGACAAATTGAGACTGCCTGTGCGACTCTTCGTGCCAAAGCCCATGACTTGCAACAAATGCAAGTCACACTTCAGATTATTGTGCCAACAAGGAGCGCTGTGCAACTTGCGGAGAGCAACATGTGGGGGAATCCTGCAGTGCGACTGAGCATAAGTGTCCATATTGCGGGGGATCCCCACACGTGCTCTCAGCTTGTGAAACTTACAAGAGTCGCTGGGAGAAACAGAAGCGCTCTTTGAAGGAACGCTCGAAACGCACTTTTGCGGATATTTTAAAGGGCGCTTCTCCACTGGCCCAACAACAACAACCAATCAACACACAAAATGTCTTCGCCACGTTGCCCGTTGACGAAATGGAAGCGGACACAGCTAACGGGGGCACACCGTTCATTTTCCAAGGGAATCCCCGGCGCAAAAATGTGACCACTCCCAAAGTTCAAGGACAAGCCCCACCGGTTATACCCCCTGTTAGCATGTCTAAAAAATCGAGTGCAGCGGACAAGCAAAATCAGGTTCCTCCTGGTTTCCGTGGGAATGGTTCACCTTTGAACGGCCCAGCACTCGAGGGGACATCAAAAACCCCAACTGTCCCTGTTTTTCCGTCTAGTTCAACTTCCCAATCGGGATTTATAAAGTTGACTGACCTTGTGGATCAAATCTTCACGTGTTTTAACGTTTCCGACTCCATCAGAACCATTGTCATCTCAATGCTTCCAGTGTTAAAGACAATTTTGCAGCAATTGATGCAAACATGGCCCCTTCTTGCAATGATTATCTCTCTTGATGTCTAATTTAGATAGAGAGGTCGGAGATATCACTGTTTTACAGTGGAATTGTCGTAGTCTTATCCCTAAATTGGATACTTTCAAATTTCTAATTCATAAATTCAATTGTGATGTTTTTGCTCTGTCCGAAACCTGGCTCTCTTCTCAAAATGATCTCTATTTCCACGATTTTAATATAATACGCTTGGACCGCGATGACAGATACGGAGGGGTACTATTGGGGATTAATAAGTGCCACCCATTTTTTAGAATTGAACTTCCACTTATTGGAGGGATCGAAGCTGTTGCTTGTCATGCAAACATCAGAGGCAAAGACCTCTGTATTGTCAGTTTGTATTGGCCTCCGAGAGCTGCGGTTAGCCGCAAGCAACTTGTTGACATGTGCTCACTCCTTCCTGAGCCACGATTGATCTTGGGAGACTTCAACTCTCACGGAACTGCCTGGGGGGAACAGTACGACGACAATCGTTCATCGTTGATATATGACCTTTGTAACAGCTTAAATATGACCGTTTTGAATACTGGGGAAACAACACGTGTACCTAAACCTCCTGCTAACCCAAGTGCTCTTGACCTCTCGCTTTGCTCGAATTCACTATCGTTAGATTGCAAGTGGAATGTAATCCAGGACCCCAACGGTAGTGATCACTTGCCAATCAAAATTTCCATCACCATTGGGTCGAATTCTTCTGAATCTATAAACATGGCATATGACCTCACAAGACACATTGACTGGAAAAAATATGCGGACGCGATTGATCTAGCCATCAATTCCAGAGATGGTTTGCCTCCATTGGAGGAGTATAACTTCATTTCTCGTTTGATCTATGACAGCGCGGTTCGCGCTCAAACGAAACCCATCCCAGGCTCCACTATTCGTCGAAGGCCTCCCAATCCATGGTGGGATAGCCAATGTTCCAAGCTTTATCAGGATAAATCGAACGCATTTAAAGCTTTTCGAAAACGTGGAACCATTGAGAATTTTCAAACGTATTTGGACCTTGAAAATCAATTTAAAAACTTGATCAAAGGGAAAAAGCGTGCTTATTGGCGAACTTTCGTGGGAGGTTTGTCACGAGAAACGTCAATGAAAAAATTATGGAAAGTGGCTCGAAACATGAGAAATCGCTCTTCATCGAATGAAAGCGAAGAATATTCACATCGATGGATTTTTAAATTTGCACGGAAAGTTTGCCCCGATTCCGTTCCTGTGCAAAAAATTGTTCGAGATATACCACAAGATAGGTGCGATCTTGATTCCGAGTTTTCGATGGTAGAATTCTCTCTTGCTCTCCTTTCTTGTAACAATTCGGCTCCAGGAACAGATAGAATTAAGTTCAACTTGCTGAAAAACCTCCCTGATGTGGCGAAACATCGCTTGTTGAATTTATTCAATCGGTTTCTGGAGCATAATGTTGTTCCAGATGATTGGAGACAAGTGCGAATTATAGCTATTCAAAAACCCGGAAAACCCGCGTCCGACTTCAATTCGTACCGCCCAATAGCAATGCTGTCTTGTATACGGAAATTGTTGGAGAAAATGATCTTGTTTCGCCTTGATCGTTGGGTTGAAACGAATGGCTTACTCTCAGATACACAATATGGGTTCCGCAGGGGCAAGGGGACGAATGATTGTCTTGCGTTGCTTTCTTCAGAAATTCAAATGGCTTACGCCGAAAAAAAACAAATGGCTTCAGTATTCTTGGACATAAAGGGGGCCTTTGATTCTGTTTCAATAGAGGTTTTGTCAGACAAATTACACTCTCGGGGTCTACCGCCTCTATTGAATAATATGTTATATAACTTGCTTTGTGAGAAACATTTGAATTTTTCTCATGGAGATTCGGCAGTAAGTCGGGTCTCTTACATGGGCCTCCCTCAGGGCTCATGTTTAAGCCCCCTTTTGTACAACTTCTATGTAAGCGACATTGACAATTGCCTTACACAAAATTGCAGCTTAAGACAACTTGCAGATGATGGAGTAGTGTCTGTCGTAGGATCAAAAGAATCCGACCTGCAAGAACCCTTACAAGATACATTGAACAATTTTTCAACCTGGGCCATTGGGCTAGGGATCGAATTCTCCACGGAGAAAACAGAGATGGTGGTTTTTTCTAGGAAGCATAGACCAGCAAAACCAAAGCTTCAACTTTTGGGTAAACCAATCACTCATGCTATGTCATTCAAGTATCTTGGGGTCTGGTTCGACTCAAAATGTACTTGGGGGGCCCATATTAGGTATCTGAGTAAAAAATGCCAACAAAGAATAAACTTTCTCCGTACAATTACCGGCACCTGGTGTGAGCCCATCCCGAAGATCTTATAATGTTGTATCGAACAAGTATTCTCTCAGTGATGGAGTATGGCAGTTTCTGTTTTCAATCAGCTGCCAAAACACACCTCATTAAACTCGAGCGAATTCAGTATCTTTGTCTCCGTATTGCGTTGGGATGTATGCCCTCAACGCATACCATGAGTCTCGAGGTTTTGGCAGGCCTACTCCCACTAAAAGATCGCTTCAATTTATTATCTCTTCGGTTCTTCATCCGGTGTAAGGTCATGAACCCATTGGTGATCGGAAATTTTGAGCAGCTGATCGGGCTAAATTTTCATTCTGGATTCATGACTTCATATCATGAATTCATCTCCATGCAGGTTGATCCTTCTTCGTATATTCCCAACCGTGTTTGTTTTCCTGACTACATCAATTCCTCTGTACATTTTGATCTGTTCATGAAGGAGAAAATCCATGGAATTCCAGATTATCATCGATCGGGGATCGTTCCTACGATCTTCAATGCAAAATATGGGCGTATCAATTGTGATAATATGTACTTTACTGATGGGTCCTCTATGAATGAGTCCACAGGATTTGGAGTGTTCAACGAATTTTTTAGCACCTCCCACAGTCTTCAGAATCCTTGCTCAGTGTATATTGCTGAATTGGCAGCAATACACTGGGCGCTGGACAGCGTCGCCTCACGACCTGTTGAACACTATTACATTGTAACGGATAGTCTTAGCTCTGTCGAAGCAATCCGTTCAGTGAGGCCGGAAAAGCACTCGCCGTACTTCCTTGAGAGAATACGAGAAATTTTGAGTGCTTTAACCAGACGCTGTTATGTCATTACCTTTGTCTGGGTCCCCTCACATTGCTCAATTCCGGGTAATGAGAGGGCTGACTCATTGGCAAAGGTAGGTGCAATTGAAGGCGATATTTATCAGCGTCAAATCGCCTTCAATGAATTTTATTCTTTAGTCCGTAAAAATACCATCGTTAAATGGCAACGTAAGTGGAACGAAGATGAATTGGGTCGGTGGCTTCACTCGATTATCCCTAAGGTTAGCCTCAAACCATGGTTCAAAAGTCTGGACTTGAGTCGGAACTTTATTCGCACCTTCTCTCGACTCATGTCCAATCACTGTTCGTTAGACGCGCTACTCTTTCGTTTTAATCTTGCCGATGGCAATATCTGTGCTTGTGGCCAAGGTTACCACGACATCGAACACGTTGTTTGGTCGTGCGAGGTGTATCTTGTTGCCAGATCGAATTTAGAAAACTCTCTTCGGGCCAGAGGAAGACAGCCCAATGTGCCGGTGAGAGATGTGTTGGCTCGGTTAGACCTTGATTACATGTCCCAAATATACGTCTTCTTAAAAGTTATCGATCTTCGTGTGTGATTGTCCTTATATCCTTATATTTTCCTTTTCCTTTTCCTTCGCGAGAAATTAAATCCCTTCTTACTAACAATAGAATAAGGTGAAATGTAAATACATGTTAGATATAAGATAGGCTTAAGAATTGAGTATGATGAATGTGAGTGCGAATGTGAGTGTGAACATTGTCAACATATCCTTATATCCCTTCCTTTTCCTGAAAAAAATGTCACCCTTCTAAACTCGAGCAAACCGCGAGTAATCGGTTCTCTACTTCATTAACACTAGAATTAATGAAAAATGATTATATATACTTGTAACAATACAGATAGGAGTTCGGCTCCTTTAAACTTATGTAACTGAGCCTGTAAAAATAAACGATTTAATAAAAAAAAAAAAAAACTCACGTGATAAATAATGTAATGAATGATTTTCTATATATTTTGAATTTTGAACGAAAAATCGTGTTCACATTATACGTATTGAAAGAAAAAAATATTTTTTTATTAGAAAGAAGAATCTATTTCCAATATATCATATATCGCGATTCTTTTTTTGAGCGTTATATATTTGAATTGCAAGAAACTGCATTAAAGTTCTGGGAAACATGAATTTCCAAAGATATAATTGAAGGTCTTATCAACATGTCCGTATTATCTATTTCACACTAAAAAAATTCGTTTGCTGTTATTTGTTTGCTCCATTCAGTTGTGAGTTACAGGGTGTTAACAATGGAGGTCAACAAAGAGAAAATTAGGTACATTTTACACTTTTTCTTTTATAAGTACAAAAATGCAAACTAGGCCGCTGAAATTGTGAATGGTGTTTATGGTACCGATACTGCTACAGTAAAATACGTGCAGTTTAATCAATTTTCAAAATTTTTTAATTTAAAAAAAATTTTTTTTTAATTTTTTTTGGTACAATACACTAAATAAAGATCTCTACTGTCAACAAATGTACCGTTTGAAGCTAGTGATTGACCGGAAACAACGCAAGGCCACACCATTCCGAGAGCTTGATTGGGATGTTTTAATGCACCCACCATATACTCCGGACCTGGCACCAAGCGGTTATTACCTTTTCCTCGTTTTGCAAAATTTCCAGAGTGATAAGAAACTGACATCAAGAGAAGATTGTAAAAATCTATTGCTAGAGTTTTTCGCCAATAAGGACCAAGACTAGGGACTTCATGAAGCTACCTTTCAAATGGCAACAAATTTTACAACAAAACAGTACATATTTGACCCAGATCGGACAATTCAAGGCATATTAAAAATAGTTTTGAATTTCACTCAAGAATAAAGGATAACTTTTTCTCCAACCTAATATATTTTGTATCAAACATGTATTCCATGTAACGGAGAAACATGTTATTTGTAAGTGAATGAAAAATCTTGAACGAGAATTGTGTCTGAAAATACTTTTATGTTAAAATGACGAGTTATGGTAGAAGTACTAGTGTTAAACTGTTTTCTTAGCAGACCCGTTCTCAAAGATTTTAGTTTTTGATTTGGATCAGCTCTAGCTGAAAAAATAGTTTTCATTAAAAATTTTCTCCTTTTTTTCTGTATTATAGTGACTTTCAACACGTTCAATTGATCCCGAAACTATTGCACGTTGGACGACTAGGGGTACTTGACGTCAGAACTGGGAAATTTATTGAAAAAGGAAATTTGAAAAAAAAAATCAATGGGTTATCAATCAATGAATAGTTCTGCAATTGGACCCACAAACGTTTGCTTGGTAAAAAAACGTCTATGTTTGAAAGCAGTCTTCAGAAGACATACGCTGCGCTGCACTTAAGTTTAATTTTCATCAGCGTTCGTTCATAACAAACACGTATTCTCTTTTGGTACGAAGTGTACCAAATTCATAAACATGAGAGTGCCGAATGAACACAGCGCAGAATTCAGATACTATACATCGCTTGTTTGTTGCTTGTTTGAAGCAAACCAGATTCAAGCGCGGTGTAAAATAGGTATAGAAATACGGCGCAAAACACGGTGCAAAACTCGGTGCAAAAACGGGGCTGACAACAAAGTATTTGATCTGTATTTCGGAGCGTGTTCATATGCACTCTGCAGAAGTGAAGAGCTTAACTGAGAATAAAAAAATTGTTACATATAAGCTCCGTGTTGCTTTCTAAAGACTGTTTGAAAGTATTCATATTAACAAATCAATTTTGGGCGGAGCGAAGTTCGCCGGATACGGTTAGTAATATATAAAATATAAAATTTAATTGAAATAATAACTATTTTTGGGGATCTGTCATGAGTTCTGTAAGAACCCCAGATACGTTTTTCTTCTAAATTCAAATGGTACTGATGTATGTTAGTGAACTCACTTCTTGAACAACGATCAACAATTCCCCATCAGTGCTCAGATTGGTATTGAGCGGCCCCAAATGCGTGCTACTTCCGACACCTTTGAACGCACGGTTTGCGTTCACTTTGGCGCAAACATGTCTTCAGAAACGATCCAACGTTACACTTTCATCAGCTGACGCACTATCATTATCATCGTCATCATCATCATCGTCGCCGCCGTGTTCTTCATCTCTGCGAACATGCCTGCGTCCGAAGATGGGATTGTGTTCACCCCGAAAGTGGGAAAAAATAGAGCCCCCTAATTAACCAATCAACCTGGACATTCCTTGCGGCTAGCCACAGATGAAGAACCTCTAACGTGAATGCGGAAACGATCGTCCGAAGGGAGGAGAAGGTGAATGTGAAACAGAGCATCGTTTCTCGCTAACTAGCGGATGTGTAGTTTTTGGTGCGTCATATTCACCGATTCGTTGCGAACAGGTTGTTGATATTGACTGCGATGTCACCTAAGCGGAATGGGGCTATAAACAGTGTTGATTGGGATATTCAGTGCTGGAATTCCACCCGGTTGAATTGGTTTGTCAAAGATGTGATTTTGATCACTAGCATTGTGGATACAAAAAAAGTCCGAACTAATACAGTGATTATCTACGCGTGTGCCCATTGCTTTGATGTAATCGGACCCTTCCTTCATGCTCGATCTTCTTCAGGGTTCTTCTTGTGTTATTAATTGATACTATAATTAAACTATCCCTTCAAACTCGTGTATCGGCACGTCTTTCATCGGTCCGAGAAACGATCAAATAATTTTCGCCGAAAGAATAATCGAAACGAAACAAGCCCCGATTGAGCCCTGACAAACGAGCCAAAGGTTCAGTAATAACTGTTATTATTTTGAACTTTGATACTATTTGATACTATTCGAAAAGACGAAAAACGTGAACAGCAATTGTTCTCTTCTAGGGTGTTACGATCAAAATTTGGTACAATCAAACTTGTGGTGAACAAAGGAGAGGGGGTACAGAATATTATTACCAATTTACACGCATTCTTGTGTGATCAAGTTTTGATCCTAACACTTCCTGATCGAATCGAATATATTATGTTATATTTCAGCGCCATTACAATCGAGGCTGCGTGTTGAGCTCGTGCACCTAATAACTGACACACCGTACAGTAGAAGGAATAATTAGGCAACCAATCGACTTATCTACGTGCCCTTGGTCAAAGTATCGTTCATCAGATATACATCAAAGCGATTTGAGTATCCATCCAGCCTTTGACAAATCCGATTAAAATACTCATTGTCACTGTCACCACCGCCGATGAGGGAGCGGCAAGTTATCAAAAAAATAAAACAAATAAATAAATAAGACGCTGAGCGCATTAGTGTCATTTTTTGACACACTGCTGAACCTGGCTGCTGTATTTGATGGATGATGGATCGGCAATGCGGATCGTATTTTTTACGTTGAATATCTCTGTTCACCATTTCACATTCACGTGATCGAATTATTGGTAACTTCTAACAACCATCGTTAATAATGCTACGCACTTAGCACTCGCACGAGAAGGTGATCGTAAAATAACCAGCTTTCGCAGTGCTATTTTTTTTCATCTTTTCAGACTAATAGACACGTGATTAAGCCATCTTTGAGTGGACAAAAGCCCTGTGCCGATCGCGCCAGGCAAAAAACACGCAGAATTTATCTCATTCATATTTTTTTGTTTTGTTTTTGTTGTTTCTTCAACGACATTCTTAATTAAGATGAAAAGGGAATGAGAGAGTTTAAGTTGAGGTCTTGATTTGGTTTGGAATGATTCGAAAACAGCACAAACGGCTAAAAACTTGTCCCATTACTATAAATTTTGATAAGGATGACATTTTACACGTTCTCCTCTCTTTTTCTCTCTGGCTGTGTCTTTGGACACCGTGCTTTCGGTTACCAGCTAGATGTTGGCCGAGCGTTGGAATTCGAAAATAGATACAAAGCTGGTTATGACTCGAAATATTGGGAAATGATAACCATATCTAAGCTTGTCCAATTCTCACCTTAGCCGAAATCTCATTTCTCTCAGGTTTATTGAATTATTGAATTCTGTCCTAGGGGAGTCCACCGCAAAATACGGGATCTCCCCGCTGGTGAATTCCTTTCCACAGGTGAACCGGTTCTTCCTCACATTCGCTTCTGGTTTGAACGTTTCTGGAGAATTCATACTCGCTCCCAATATGTGTGGGGGGAATTGTCATCTTGCATAAACACACGATAGAGATTAAAAATATACGATCAGTCGGTCGATCGTTCAATTATTCTTGACCATATTGTGGATCCACTTCACATACTTTGTGACATCGACATACACGTACGGAGTTCCCGGCTCCGCGTCAAGAATCCCTATGGAAAGCATTGCCACCTGATAGGTACGGCTGTGGTATTCGACCTCCAATGCCGAACCGGCCCCACCGATCATCTCGATTGTTTTGTTGTTGAAGCTCCGTGCACAAATTTGACCCTCGTGCAGCTGGATTCGATCCCCGACCAGCTTATTGCATTCGTCCAGCTCGACGTAGCGCATCCAGTGCTGCTGGGGACGAGCCTCGGTCGTCCAGAGAGTGTTGTACACATTCGGCTGGTTGATGGTTCCGATTTCGAACTTAATCAGCGGCAAGCAGATGGGTGTGATTGCTGGAAGATATGAGAAGGATTTTAGAAAAACTCTTCTTTTTGACGTAGGGCTCTGTCGTTCATTTCTGTACCGGGGTGTAAGTTCAAAGTTTCGAAAACGAGAGAGTGACGCTTAGAGTGCAAGGCTTTGAACGTTAATACCTCTTTGCCGGCGGAACGGAGTGGTATGATAATCATTTCATTCGAAAGTTAAAATATCCAAGAGTTATATAAATGTTGACTAGAAAATTTGTTTCAATAGCTTCAAAATAGCTTTTAAAATAGGTTATTGGAATCACACAAATCCGTATATAAGCTGGCCCTCGTGGAAATCCTTTGTGATGTGAGATGCGGAAGGTCACGCTCACACACCTTTGCATAATTATGCTCTTCTTCCCCAATCTCATTTCGTTTTTGCAGCCGATTTGAAAGAAGCATTTAACGAAAATCGAGGTATCGATGATAATTCGATACCGATGGGTGCAATTGACTATGGATCTGACAGTGAAGAATACGAAATATTTGATATGGTGTAGTGAGGGGTAGGTGTATGGAGAAATCCATTCTCCAAGCATTAATAATTCTGCTTCGGCTGCTTGGAATCAACGGAATAGTTTGATACACAGTTCATGCAAAAGATAAAATGTTCAAGAGGTATATGATTGCAACTTATTCATTTGAAAAATGGTTTCGATAGCTTGAAAAAAGTCGTACATAAGCTGGAGCCCGTTCGGAAATCCATTGATATGTTATTGCGATGTGAGATAAGAATGATCACACTCATACGCCTATGCATTATGCCCTTCTCTCCCTATTCCATTTCTTTTCCGCAGCCAGACTGAACCGAGCCACATTGTTTGGTGAAAACAGAAGTTGTTTTTATCGAATGCTCACAAATGCCGCTATCGACCGGTGATTCCAACTGTCGGGACTTGGGGAGGGGGTATTGTTTGCGCTGGGTATTCCCGAGGAGGAATCGATTCCTCCCTTGAGCGTTAATAATTATCAACCGGCTGAACGAAGTAACGAAATGTCTGAAAGTTATACTGCCGTTCTACGCATAGTTGGCTCATGTTCCAAAATCTTCAACAGGAAAAAATGTAATCAAAGATTTGTATCATATTTGTCTGCCAGAAGCTTTAAGCATTTCAGTTTAACAATACACCGGATTTTTTGTAAGCAGTAAACTGTTGTCTAATGAAATGTGAAAAATTTCCCTCACTTAAATCAATCAAGCTTGATCCCCGGTTTCCATATCCATGGTGGGACAGTTATGCCTAGAATATCAACATGGGACGATTGAACTTGATGTTGTTTTTTAGAAGCTGGGAACAAATAATAAGTTTTTTTGTGTTTTTTTGCAACACCTTTGCAGAATATAAATCTCATTGTTATAAGGCATTCGCTCACCAGATGATCACGTGCAAACACGTGTAACAACTATGCGTAGAACGCTAGTATATGCTTGTTACTTATTGATTGCTAAGCCAACGTTAGTCCTATGTCTACCTTATCTACCTTATATCACGGACTGTCATGGAGCGATGCTACTCTAATGCGCAAGGCTGGATTGAATGAACAATGGCGTTTGCCCTCTCAACATCCACGACCTGTATTGCACGTTCAACGAGTGCAGTGGTACTGCATTACCCTATGTTTCATTGTTGTCTGATAACACCAAGGTCCCGAGTCACCGGGTGTCGCATCACTCCTCCTGGCGTCGTCACTTGGATCTGTCGACTTCGACCATCTCAACCCTTTATGACGGAGAAGGTCTGTCCTCGCAGCCATCCGTTCCGGACTGACGGATCTAAGACGACTGCTAGGTATCCGATATTCGGCCCCTTTCGTTTCTCCATACCACTTGGTACGGAAAGATATTCACGAGATATTCTAGCGCCCAGCGGGTCCAAAACCTGATGCACCAGGTTCGTCGACAGTCTGCAGTTGATCCGGACAGACTCAGGACATTTTGAAATATGCTTAGCAGCTTGATGAACTATTTTAGCAACTTGTTAACGAAATTCACAAATTTGTCAGTGTTTATGAACACAACACTGTACGCTATTGAACTCAAGCATCGATACATGCATACGTGATACATGAGAGAGAGAAACGATTCATTTTTGGTGGAAGTCACTTCAATATGCAATGATGTTCATTTGGCGGGGAAGAATGAAATGAGATAGTCGAGTCGTAGTGTGAGATAGCAATCAAACTCCCGAATGACTGTTGAGTCATGTTGACAAAGAAACTGCTGGAAGAAGCCAAAATTCATTACTAATTGAATGCGAAGGCGAATTTGTTCATAATCCCCTGACTATCCTCAGTTGAATATGACTTTTCCGAGGCCTGGCTGTTGGCCCACATCCAGGATCTGTGTCTGTCTTTGTACGAACACAGGAGATTTGTTGACGGATTTAGCATTATCATGCGTGTCGTAGTACAATCCATAGATTTGAGGTTGTTCTGATATATCACTGTATGAAATGCAGGAGCTCCTTCTTCTGAGCGGCTGTATTTTATTTTAACACCACATAATTCAATATGGAATTGAAAGTGGATGCCAATTGAATATTATTGTAATATTTCGGTGCTCGGATATGCTTTTCCAAATAAGAAATATCTGTAATAGTTCTTTGTTGATTCTAAATCTCAGATGCAACAAAATGGCACAATACACATACCGCACCGATACCTATAAATCACATATGCAGCACTTAGCCATCGTTAAGTTTATCTGTGTTCAATCAATTTAGTTTTCGATGAGTTGTGTAATATTCAAATTTTTGTCTCTTCCTTTTCACATAAAATTCTTTTTCAGAGAAAGGGTTGTGGCGAAGTCCAAAATGGTCGCGAAATTGAAAATTTCGGGTTATTGATTGCATCAGATGAAGCATTTCGTAAACTACATATCACATTCATCAGATTCGGAAAATCACGCATGCGGCAGGAATAACGTATCGAAATTATTTTAAATGCACAACGAAAAACCATGGTCACATGGCCCGGTCTGACTTAACACCGACCATCTAGTGCTGGAAATATTGAAAATGAAACAAGGAGTGAAAAATCAAAGCCACCTTGACCAACGCCTAATCTGTCAAATCAGGACCGTTGTTTGCGTGCAAGATTCGAGCAAGAAACAATATTCTGGAACGGAAACCATTTTCCGGCTAATCATAACGAACAGTCTCATGTTCCGAACATCTTCATTTTTAAATGTAAATTTACTATACTTCAATGTTATAAATAATTGAATAATAAAGGCGCAGACATTCTTTGGGGTATTGGCTAGATTTTAACATCATTCACAGGTATCGATATAGCTTATCTATATATATATATATATATATATATATATATAAAAATGGAGTGATGTCTGTCTGTCTGTCTGATTCTTATAGACTCGGAAACTACTGAACCGATCGACATGAAAATTGGTATGTAGGGGTTTTTGGGGCCGGGGAAGGTTTTCGTGATATTTTGAGACCCCTCCCCCCTCTCTAAGGGGGGGCTGCCATACAAATGAAACACAAATTTCTGCATTACTCGGAAATTAACCAAGCAAACGAAACCAAAGTTGGCATGTGAAAGTTTTAAGGTGCAATAAATGTTTCTATGATGGTTAGACAGTCCTTCCCCCACTCAAAGGGGGGGCTTCCATACAAATGAAACACAAATTTCTGCATTACTCGAGAATTAATCAAGCAAATGAAACCAAATTTGGCATGTGGAGGTTTTAGGATGCAATAAATGTTTCTATGGTGATAAGATACTCCTTCCCCCTCTCTTAGAGGGGGCTGCCATACAAATGAAAACAATTTTTTGCATTACTCGGAAATTAATCAATCAAACGAAACCAAAGTTGGCATGTGAAAGTTTTAGGGTGTGGAGGCGATCTGGCGTAGTGGTAACATCCATGCCTCTCACGCTGAAGGTCACGAGTTCAATTCTCACTCCCGACATTCTTCCAAAAATGGAAGTAAAAAGTGACGAACCAGCCAAATGAGTTGAAAATCACTATAATACAGATGAAAAAAAAAAAAAAGTTTTAGGGTGCAATAAATGTTTCTATGATGGTTAGACAGTCCTTCCCCCACTCAAAGGGGGGGCTGCCATACAAATGAAACACAAATTTCTGCATTACTCGAGAATTAATCAAGCAAATGAAACCAAATTTGGCATGTGGAGGTTTTAGGATGCAATAAATGTTTCTATGGTGTTAAGATACTCCTTCCCCTCTCTTAGAGGGGGCTGCCGTACAAATGAAACACAAATTTTTGCATTACCCGAGAATTAATCAAGCAAATTAAACCAAATTAGGCATATGGAAACTTTAGGGTGCAATGAATGTTTCTATGGTGGTTAGATACCCCTCCCCCCTCTCTTAGGGGTGGCTGCCATACAAATAAAACACAAATTTCTGCATTACTCGAGAATTAATCAAGTAAATGGGCGGGACGAAGTTTGCCGGGTTAGCTAGTAATTTATAATATTAAACATTTGCAAATAAGTGACAGTAAAAACCAAAGATAAAATGTTAGCGTTAGCAAATTCCGTAAAAAACAAGCATCGTTAGTTTTTCAATTTTTGTACTTGTTTCAACTATTTCGTTAGTCTTTTTTCATGTTAAGTGCTAGAAAAGGTATGAATCTACTAAGCATGGACGAAAACAATGATATTTTATGCAGAAATACTCATTAAAATTAGTATTGATGTAGTGTTCGGAATTTGAATCAAGTTTCGACGCATGATTCATATTCCGAACACTTAATTTGAAATGTAAATTTACTGAACTTCAATGTTAAAAATAATTGAATAATGAAAGCCTTAGCATTCTTTGGGTAATAGGCTTCATTTTAACACCATTTACAGGTATCGATGCAGCCTATAATTTATAATATCAAGCATTTGCAAAAAAGTGACAATCAAAAGCAACGATAAAATGTTTGCGTTAGCAAATTTCGTTAAAAACAAGCATCGTTAATTTATCAGTTTTTGTAGTTTTTTCAACTATTTTGTTTGTTGTTTTCATGTTAAGTGCTAGAAACGGTACGAATCTACAATAAATGGATGAAATAAAATGATATTTTATACAGAAATCTTCATTAAAATTTGTGTTCGGAATATGAATGAAGTTTCTACGCATGATTCAAATTGCGTTCATTTTTAAATGTGAATTTACTGAACTTTAATGTTAGAAATAATTTAATATTCATTTTAACGTCATTTGCAGGTATCGATACCGATATAGCGCCCTTGGTCCAGAAACCATGTAAACTATAAGAAACAATTACAATCAATTGTTACCAAAGCAAAATCAATTTTTTGCGAACATAACATTTTTCCAAAAAAGACTAGCTAATTGACTTTAATTTGATATATTGATCGTATGAATCGGACCAGTAGTTTAAAAGTTATGATTTTTTTTTAAATGCATTTTCGCTGTTCGGAATTTGAGACAAAAGTGTTCGGAATATGAGTCAGTGACAAAAATGGTGTGGAATTGGAATTTGAGACCAATGTGATTAGTGTAATTCTCAGATTTTTACCATGAAAACATATTTGTAAATCAATTTTGACGTAGAACTACGTCTTTCATTAAGGGTGCCAAATCATAAAACAGGTCACGTTTTTATGAAATAAAGTTAACGTTAATAACTATTTTTGTCGCGAACGGATTTTGGCTATTTACATACCAAACGAATCGGAAATTCCTAAGATTTGTTTGATATGCTATACATTACAATCTAAATGTCTGTATATGGTTTAAATTGATGAAAATTGGAAACACTCCCATTTCCCCATACATTTTTGTCCATTTGTGTGCTTTCCCGAACAGAGCTGTCAACAACGAGCAACTTATCGACGAGCAACAAAGGAAAAGAAGAAGAACGAAGGGGAATATTTACCTAGAGTATAAACAGTGGATCTCGCTGAGGAAAACTACCATTCTTCGTGGGGAAATCGACTGAATAACATCGTTGCTGGGCGAGCTGGACGGCGAGGGATCGAATACCTTCCTCAAGGCAATGGGGATGGAGGAGTAATATTATGGATAAAGTAAAGTTTTACAAGGGCTTTTTTGAAGGTCGGAGACGAATGAACTGAAAAAGTTTAAAGTCTCAAGCAAGGAAGCAAGGCAAACATTCGTTCTGTATTCAAAGCAATGAATATCGCTTGTTCTCCCTTGTTTTGCATCATCACATGTCTTTGTTTCGGATTGAGCTGTGGACGCGACCAAATTACTCACTCGCTGTTGTCTCTGGCATTACAATCTTTGCATCAAACTTACGCGATTCCGTTAATGTTCTAAGCTACACAATTGTGTGGGGAATCATCAAGCTAGGCTATCGTCAGCTCACCAAGAAAATAAATGTTCTGGAATTTTATCAGTGATTGGGTTTCGCATGACGGTAGGAAAACTCTCTCCACAAAGAATGATAGCTAAGTTAATCTAGACTGGTAATATTAACAGAAAGGGCTTCTGTTGAGAAGAGCGCAAAACGGAGATAAGCGTGTGTATATTTAGTTGCTTCAAGCCATCGTATATGGATATTTGTATGCGTACGTGCATGCTTCATAACCCGTACGTAAAAATACTGCATCTTCGCTACGCTGAAACCTCATTTGTATCTGCTCCTGTGTGAATCGGCCCTGTAACGATGCAACAATCGCATAATTCTTCAATGCTTTGTTTGACTACTGTTTGGTGTTGCAAATTATGCAGTCGTAATGATAAATATAAACGAAGAGGGGAGATAGCGGGAGGGAAATATTTACGCTAGGGTATTGGTAATGAATTTCTGCTGAGGCAAATATTCAGCCTTTTTTCAAGCAGTTAATATTGTTTGTTTTCTGTCATCAATGAACTGAACTGACGCTATGGCTAATTTTATGGACGCATGGAAAAAATATTTGGGCAATATCAAATTATTCAATAAGTTATATTATGTTATTAAATTATTTGGGCTCGCGTGCCAGTCGCAAAACTGCTTTCAACTAGGATTGTATTTGATAGAGTTTATTTCGTTTATTTAGTCACCAATAAAGTATATGGCGTTCTGAAATTTTGTATGTGATTTGGTTTCGCTTGCCAGTAGCAAAACTTTCTCCACTAAGGATGACAGCTGCGCTTATCTCGAGCATGTATTGTTCTGCGAGCACAAGAATGAATCATCAAACAATTATCGTCAGATGAATCTACAATAAAAACTAGTAGAATGGTTATTTCAAAATTTTGCGTAGCGTTATAAAATAATATCCGCAGTTATAAACAATCGACTTGAATTAAACTACAGCGTAGTTCTACGTCTACAATGCGGTCGTGTCTTGAACACAACCTTCTATAATTTTTTTTTCTAGTCAAATGGAAAAGAAGGCTCTATTGTATCCAAAAATCTAATGAATTTCGCGAAAAAGTACAATTTTGAGTAATAAGACACTATTTAAATGCCATCAAAGCTTAAGTGTCCGGAATTTGAGATAAAACGGTACACTGAAAAAAATGATTTGTCAACAAAACTGAATGTCTTTTGAAAATCAGGTTAAGAATATGAAAAATAAATTAGAACGAACTTTTGGAATCTCGAAATCAGGACAGGTCCTGCTGAAGCAGGACAGGACTATTTATAGTATACCTGGTAACTGTCTAAGTTCGTTGGTTTGAGTTCACGGAGGGTAAACAATGAAGCCGTCCATCAATAGTGTAACTACTTTTTTGCATCAGAAATCAAGGTTTCGTTTCACTTTTTATGGACGTTAAAATAAAATTGTGCACGCGGGTAATGAAATTCGAGTCCGGGGGAGTAGTAGTGTGGTTGAAGTCAGGTTGAATGAAGAAGCAGATTTGTGTTCATTGGTCACGTCAATTAGAGTAACCATTTGCTAGAATAGTTCATCAGTCATCCTCTCTCTTAACGCTCGTCAATTCATTTCTACCCAATTAGAGGCATGTTGACGGCGAATGCCGAAGTAGTCCTAGTCGAAGCGAAGCTACTGAGAGGAGAGTCGAAGATTTCGGACCCTGCTTCCTCGTACAATTTCGTACAAACAATAGCCTCTAGTTTTAATGATGATAATAGGGATTTCACAAGAGCTGTTCGCAACCGTTCGGAGACGAATGAATCTTATAATTTGAAGTCTCCGTTAAAATAGGAAAAGAAAAAAAACTGTTCGCAAAAAACCCTATAGCGAAACAGCTACTGCTATGATCAAATACACCAAGAGATAGTTTAAACCCTATAGATTTTCATTCCTTATCATGGAGATTTTCACTCTAACACTAACTAGACTTCTACCAGAAATATAGAGCAACAACAATAGAATAATCGTCGACAGAATCGCACGAAAATTGATCAACAAACAATGCTAGCAATACTCACATTCACTCAGTGCCACATCCATATTGAGTATAACAACGGCTATGTCATTCTCGAATGTGTCCTTATTATAATCCGGGTGTACCGTCGTGCTCTTCACCAGTCTCTTTTGGACCGAATCGGCACATTTTATTCCCTCGCAGTCCTGATCGGTGCTCAAATCATATTCACCCAAAACAATGATGGTACTGGAATCAAATTCAACACCCGTCAGCTATCAGTTCACGACCTAGAGCACTATCTGTACAACTTACTCATTCACGGCAACGTTATTCGCACAGACGGCGGTTGTCAGGACGTGATTTGGGGTGATCAACGTTCCGTGACAGAAGTGAACCGTATCATCCGGGTAGTAGAACAGTGCCAACCAGGGCGTTTCTTGGAAACGGCCATAGGGCGGACGATCTCGATCCTCGTAAGCCGTCACGCCACAGTTTTTGTTCAACACATCACTCAGCTCGAGCTGGGCTTTATCGGGGAAATGGAAGCCTGGAATGAATAACAAAACACCAACAATGATCGAACCCGTCGTACCCGATTCAGAAGCTACTCACACTCGCTGAAACAAGCAGCCAGCAGGGTCATCAACAAAATCGCCCCAAAGTTAAAACTAGATGCCATTTCTCTCGCAACCACTACTGGCGTTTTGCACTTACAACGATCGACTGATCCGTAATAACCACTGCGTTGTTTATTTCTGTGTGCTTATCAATTCTGGCTGATATACCGCGGGTTTTTCTTAGATGTGTGGACGGGACTTCCCAGTCCCAGTTGCGATCACATTACACGCACATGGGGAGCTTCGTATTCGAGAGTTATAGCAAACAAGTTTGGCAAGCGTTTCGTCTCACTGGATTCATTGTCCGTTGCTTTTTTTTCGTGATGCAAAGTCCCGTGAGGAGGCTGCGCAGACGCTCTGGCCGAGCTGAATTTGAACTCTATTGCTGTTTATGACTGTGAATAAAAGCTTTCGCAGGAGATTTGACTATTAATAAATACATTGAAGCATTTATTTTAATGGACTGCGTTTTTTTTGCGTTCAGATAGAAAGTCTCATCTGAAAGTACATTTCACGTTTTGTTTTTGTTTATTTAGTGCCACTGTCCTATACGTTGTTTACTGTTCGCAAATTGGGTTACAATCGTTTCTCCACGCGTTATCATCGCTTTCGTAAATCGACGAAAATATTGAGCAATTTTAGCTAAATTGGAATTTTTTACAATAGCCAGATGGTTGTGCGCCCGTTTACTAGAAGTTGAGAACAGACAACAAAATGTTGTTAGAGTGATATGTTATTTCTAATTTTTTTTTAAACATTCATTTTAAACATTCATATTCCACTCCCAACACAAGTCAATCAAACAATTATTATTTCTACAAACATAAATACTCATATATAAAAATGGCGATTCGTAATAAACAAATGGCGATTCGTGATAAACATTTCACGAAAATATTTTGCGCCATTTGTTTTTTTTTCTATGTCTGTAATAAATCGTATATGAGTATGGCAAAAGTCGTATTTGGTGCTTTGACAATTCATGAATATATTCATATTAGATCGCAATTCAATTCCAACATAATCGCTATTTTAGCCGGTCAAAGTTGCACATTCATCCAAACAAATTCGGTAAGCATTTGCCATGTATGTATATGGCCTCCACTTTTGCATGAATATGCCAGTTAGGCGCATTATATGCCAATCAAATTTAAGGGCATATGATGTTATATTTACGCTTGTTATGCGATTTAATGTTTGCTGGGTTGTTACCATATCCCATTGCTCGAATTTTTCCCCGAACACGGACCATCATCCTTTGTATCAGCCATGTTCCACTTTTTTTTAGCCCATTTGTTTATTTATTTAGGCCCATTATGCTGTAACAGAGCCATATTTAATCGTGTACATACTGCATGTATATTTTATCATAAATTGTAAATTACACAGTAGCCATTTAGGCGTACGAAAATTCCTCCTGTTCCATTGTTCAGTTAGACCGGACAGCGAAGGCTTTTGGATTAAATTTTCCGAAAACGGCTTCGCCGAAATCATTACGACACAATCATTTTTCGTCAGAAAGTTCTCGCAGAGTTCTCTTGAATTTTTTTTGTCTTCCAAACTTTCGGGTTCAATGGTTCAATTTCGGGTTCCATCCGAAAAGAGCCATCAATTCCAAATGAATTTAAGGAACAGCCACCTCCAAATTTATGTCCTTTTCGGGTTTCCTTTCGATTGCCATAACGGGTGGCAACTACGATTTTGGAATCGCTTTCTCAAGCTGTTAATAAAGACAAACATACTTGAAGAGGATCTGATTTATTGAAATTAAAGATACTTCGCCATTCGTGGCTCTTCAATGCGTGCAAATCGTGGCTCTTCAATTAACTTTGTACACCAAGGAGCTCAAAATCCCGAAAAAAATTCTTCGATTGTGCTACACTTGAGCAGATTGGTCAGGTTGCGGTTTTTGGGTAGAGATAGGATCGAATGGGTGTTCAGAAACGATTGTGTTTTTGCGGTAATGATTCATCCAACGAAAACACGTATTGTCCATCTGCATTATGTTTTTGCTGAAACGGGATCAAAATTCTCTTGGAATATTCGTTCTGGTACACATCTTGATTGATAGCCAAACCAGAGCTCAGAAATACCTCCCTCGGAAAGGGCAATGTATAGGGTTAGCATCTGTCCTGATTTTTAGATGCTTTTTGGGCGTCCTGATTTATTTTCCATATTCTATTTTGTTGACGAATTATAATTCATTTTTTTTGTGTTTTGTTTTTGAGTGTAAGCTTTTTGACGTAGGATACCGTCTTTCGGGAACATATTGGGGATATTTACCCCTTGCGTCCATTATTTTGAACTATTGTGGTATACCCTTTTTTATGCTATACTTCGAGCTTATCTACAGCTTATTGATGAAGGTGTCGACTGAAAGCTATAGCGAGATAGGTGCCAATCAGGAATAATCTGTTTGATAAAATTTATAATCCTGATCGGCGACGCAGACCAAGTTTCCTTGGGCTCCAGAATAGTTTTATCAAAGTCTGCGTCTTGTTAGAGCTCCGCAGTTACAGAGCAAATGTTCCGAGGTTTCGCTTTCGGCATCAGAAAAGCGACAAATATCATATGTCATAACCTATGTTTTTGAGATGGTATTTACTCGGACAGTGCCCTGTTACAAGACCAGTGAATGTGCTTAGTTCTTTCTTATTAAGGCACAGCAGTTGTTGAGTAATTTTAATACACGGCGTAATATTTGTAAGGTAGAAAGGATCTCACCGCGCTTACTACTCTGGCCCTCGTGAAGACTGTGTTTGCAACATCCTTTGCACTTTCAGGTCTGTGAGGCGCCTTCGAGAGCATATTGTGTCGCCATTATAGCCAGGATTTGTATCCGAGTGGACAGATGTAGATCCCGGGAAGTGAGTCTTCATCAGTAAGTCTAGTACTTCTGAGGGAGTTTTTGTAAACGAACCGTCGGCCTTTTTAAGGGAACCTAGCCGGTTCGAGTGGTCTTTTGCCAGAGTCTCATTGAGTCTAGCAACGATTGGAGTATTTTCAATGCTTTCGCAGTTATATTTCTAGGATTTTCGTTTGGATCGTCTCAGTTCTCTGCTGTACTCAGTTAAAGCGCTTTTGTATTGAGTCCGAAGTAATTTTTTCTCTGTTGAACAGTTTCCGCGCTGTTTTGCGAAGCCATTAGAGCCTTTTATTCCACCAAGAAACGTTTCTCGTTGAAGAAACTCTTCTTAGTGGGCAATTGCTGTTGGGCAGAGACTATCGTTTCGTTTAATTCTTTTAAAGCTGATTCAAGGTGCTGAATCAACCTTATTTTTGAGTTTAGAGTTTTTGACTCGAGGGAATCGCGATCCCAGTTGTTTTTTTTTTGGGATCTCGGTATACTCTCTGAACTGTCATGCCACCATCCCATTCAAAAATAATGTGTCTATTTTTTTTTATCCCATTTATTTATTTAAGGCTCATTAGCAATCTAACTGTAACAGAGCCGAATTTTAATCGTGTACATGTCACATGGTTATCATATCTATAATTAGCACATTACACAGTTGCCATTCGCCAGTATTCCTCCATACCATTACATATGGTACATTCACACAGTAGCCATTTAGGCGTAAGAGTATTCTTTCTGTTCTTCCATTATCCAGTTGGACCACCGGACAACGGAGACAGTTGATTGATCATTGTTGAGTTATTTATAGAACAGCAGCCCGATGTGTCTTGCAGAGCAGAGCAGTTGTATGGATGAATCGATCTTATTTCGACCGTGGATCGATCTCCATCGCTGATGATTGTTGCGTGGACGTAGCTATTCTGTAACAACACAAAGATGGTCAATGAGGGCCCTGAGTTTTGAACTCACGATCGATCGCTTACTAAGCGAACACGCAACCAATGTGGCTACGAAGACCCCCTATGTGTCTATGATCAGACATGGTTTTTTACGAGTTTTTTTCCGTAAATTTTCCAGCTTGTGCTTGGACCAGCATTGCCAATACAGTCAAACAGTTGAATCCTAAAATCCTCCAGTTTTTTCATATATCATCCAGTTTTATCCATTTTATGTGAAATAAATTCACAATATATAAATATTATTCCTCTCAGGGTAGCCACAATAAAATCTGTATTTTTGATCTATTTTTATTTTCTCAGAAAATCTGTATTGATATCTGTGTTAAAAGTTTTAAGAACAATTTTGAAAATTAATCTCAGCTCTGATATCATTTAGTATCAGTATATATCATAGCATAAGATCATATGCTTAGGATACGGATGGGTTTTAATAGAATTTCCTCATTCTAAATAAATAAATTGGGTATGTTTTGATTTATTTCGAGCTGTCGTTCAAACATTTGATTTCTTTGGATTATGTTCAAAATCTACAAAGTTCAATTCTGCTTTCTTAGTTATGTGTATTATTTTGAATACATTTTGCTCGTGAGAAAAGGATTATTCTGGTTTCCGAATTAATCTGAGTGAATTTGGGTGTTTCAGTTTGTTTTGTCCAACTCAATAATCAATGGTTATGTCCTACGACGGATTCCAGCAAGAGCCGTCGTGTTGCGGACGAATTCAATATTTTCTATGGGCTGAGGTCCAATATTTCATCAATGGAGTTAATGGGCCTGATCACAAACGCGACATCTCGGTGGAAATGAAATGAATTATGCAATTTTATATGCATTTTATTTCGTTTCCACCGTGATCACTGTTCGTGATCAGGCCCAATATCATTTAATATCAGTAAATTCACTCTGGGCTGTGCGAAAGATAGCTGTAAATGAGCTGACCGCAATACGTTTTTCCTATCGCGGATTAGACCTAACCCTGTCTTGTTCGTGTTAGGGAAAAATCATGAATCCCCCGTGAAACGTCTGAGCAAAAAGCAATCATATTTTGACAATTTTCGTGACGCGAACAATATCTAGTTTTTTTTTCACCTCCCATATGTTTTTTTTAGAAATTCAGTGTTATTTATGAGAAACAACACTAACCGATGGTGCAGACTTTTGCATTTTCTCGCTTTGATAGAACATGTGAAAGCAGGACATCACGCTACATATAAATGTCAGAAGATAATGACTCTTCTGACTCAAACAAATCCAACAAATGACCCAATGAATGAAATAGATGAGATGGGAAAAAATATTATTGACATCAAGCCATAACAAAATTCGAACGTTATTTGGAAAATAAAATTTTAAATTCTGTATGAATCCAAAAAAATCTATAATCTGTTACAGATTCTTGGTTTCAAAAAGACTGGAAAATCTATATGGATATGGTAACCCTGTTCCCTACCTCATCCTTCCAATCCCTTGATCAGTTTTGTTCAAAAAAATAGAATAATAAAAAGTAATAAAAATTCATTCTAGTATTGAATAATATTGCGGGACGATTCTTCTATCTGCGATTTTATGGCCATGAAGCAATACGAAAATTTTCAAGTTTTGTCCTAATAGCCCATATTTTCTACAGATTCTAGAAAAAGGTCCTTAGATATTCTTTCTCAGTGATATTCGAGTGGTGGGGAACGTCATTTTGATCTGCTCGAATGACATGATTACTTAATGGTTCATTTCGCCATTTTATGAACTGTATATAAATACTGCACGAAGCTTTGAAAGAAATTATAGCTATCAAACATTGAAATGGTTAAAAAAAAAACATATAAGTGCTTATGACAAAAAATCGATGCCCGTCCTATCACGATTCACACGGGAATTTTTAGGTCACTTAGTTTTTAGTCGGTCGGTCCTACAACAAAGTTATAAAAACCAAATGAAAGATAGTTGATAACGTTCATTGGATTTTCTATCTTTAAAAAAAACAGAAAGAAATCGATTTCTCTTTTCTTCCCGATATTTGTGTCCACTACATCTCATACATCGAGATACAAACTTCTCTGTAAAATATTCCGTGTAAATCTATGTAAATTATGCTTTAAAGTGATTTATATCCCACCTTCATGCGTTGATATTTCACGATTTTAAAGCATTTTAAAAAATAGCATAAAAACTTCGACTTTCTACTCTGTTCCTTCAATTTCTTTTCGAGTGTGAAAAGATTCTATTTTCATGTCCATTAAATTTATAAATTTTCCTCCTGCAACTTGTACACATTTGGCCCATAACTTTTCTCAAACCCTTTTCCGGCCAACGAAAGTTTGACTGAAGATGGTTAAAAATATTCTCTATCCAATGAGTAAATGTGTTTCGGGTCTTTTCAAATAACTTTTTTAAATTTTCTTCAAATTAATTCATTTACCATATACAAGTTGTATAGGTTTTGGGCTATAACTTTTCTTAGACCTTTTTCTGACGAATGGAAATTTTGCTAAAGATAGATAAACATATTCTATTTCGAATAAGTACTATCTCGAAAATGTGTTTTCGGTCCTTTCAAATAACTCTTTTTTCAATTTTCTTTAAAGTAATCAATTTCTCCCACACAACTTGGCCTATAACTTTTCTCAGACCCTTTTCCGATTAATAAAATTGTGGCTGGAAGATAGGTAAAATATTTCTCTGTCGAATAATTTCGATAACTCTATTCGAACAACTTTTTTTACATTTTTAAAATCTTGTTTTTTTTTGCTATATTGACCCATGCTCACGTTTCAGTCTATAACTTTTCTCTGTCACGATCAAGAAAAAAATTAACTATGTGGAAAGATGAATGATCCAATGCTCTATCTAATGAGCATGTTTGTGGAAGATGTTACTTGATAAACAATCAATTTATTTCAATTAACCCATTACTGCCCAGGTGTCCACGAACTTGATACAAATGGCATGAAACTTTCTAGTCCATCTGGGTTTGTCCCGAAACAGGGGGGGGGCTTGCTTGCTTTTTCATGGATCCCAACGGCGCCTTTTCAATGCGGTTGTTACGGATGGTTCCAATGATATTTATGTCCCTCTTGCCAAAATCTTCAAGAAGGGCCAAACTGGTAAAAAACAGTTATCTACGTACACGTAACTTTCTTCAGCCACAATATCTTTGCTCAAATTGGACACAACCTTCGATCCCAATGGTTCTCCAGGATCACGATCAGTTTTTTCTACAAAGTATATCAACAAAACATTATAGAATGCATATAAATCTAAACATGTGTTTTACCTTCATACGGGATAAACTTGAAGTAAATTGTCGTTGGGATGCAGATATTTCATGATTTGCTCAAATTTATTCCTTGGCATGGCGTTGGCAATCAGCATGTTGTACGTATCTCCTTTTTCTTCCCAGTAGAACCGCTTACTTGGAACTTTTACGTATCCGGAAACAAGCACAATTTCTAGAAATTTGTACATTTCCGGTACGGTCACACGGAATCTTGTATCTCCTTTTAGCAGTGGGTACTTATTTGTCTGTGTGGTGATTAGTCCGACGGAATCTGCGTCAAATAGGTAATGGAACATTTGAACGGCAGACCATTTATGTTTCGAGCAGAGATCCCTAAGATCAGGTGAATCAAAAACAGTTTTCCAAAGACGGGCATTTTTGCGTATTAAATTTTATACGCTGGACACTAATGGGTTAAAATAATTCATTATTCATGAAATCCAGTAAGACGTTGAACAAAAACTTGCACGCAACAAAAAACTTTTATCCGCTAACTTCACACAAGTCCGTGAAGAAAGAACGCGAAAACGACAAAACTCTTGAGCGGTCCGTAAAATGTTAAACATCTAAAAAAAATTTGTAACAAAATAAGTATATTTTTTCTGTACTCAGAAAGTGTGAAAATAAAAAAAGTAAACAATATATTTTATTTGAATAATAGATTTCTTTTCGCCAATATTCAACAATCTATTCCACATCATCAAGGCAATTCCAATTCATTCGTCACGAGCACATAAAACGGATGATAATGAAAACATCAATCATTCCCCTTCTTCCACTCCGCTGCATACACGCGGTCTCCAGCATTGCTTGCACCAGCAACCCAACAATCGACGTCATGGCTGCTTCGAATCCAGTTGATCTTAAGAAAAAAAAACCTGTTCTCGTAAAAACAGTCGATGACGTTTTTTTATCACCAATATATTTTGGTTATTTCTGTTTGTCCATTCGGCCTTATTGCACCCGCGCATTCAACCGATTCTGTTCCTCATTCATCACTGTCTGCTCGAGCCAGCCGGCCATTCGAACCAGATTAACAAACACATACGGTGTATCCAGCGCGGCATTCCTCACCCCAACCGAAGTCATTCCCACCAGGAAAACCCGTCCATCCGGGCCCAACATTTGCAGAGGAGCCCCGGTGCTTCCCCGGAGACTAATGTCCTTGTGTTTTTCCTGTGTTTTCTTGTCGACATCCAACGCGGCGCAGAACTGTGATGGTGCGTGCAGGTCAATATCCACGTGTGGCGAAAGTTTCCGCGCGCAAGATCCGGCGCTAACCATTTGCATGCGATACTGCAGCGGGACGACCGATATTCCGGATTTTTTGCTACCACACCAAGCGGCGATGAACAGTGGGGCGTTCTCCGTGAGGGGGAAATCCTCCCCAGTAGGGACACAGATTGGTCGAACAAACTCCGAGCTGATATTAGCTGGTCGTTGAAGCTTGATCAGTGCCAAATCGTTGGCCAATTTTGGATTGTTGTGCTCAGGATGTTTAATGATCTGCTCAATCGGTATATCCTGCAGCGCAGGAGCGCAAATTTCATCTCCATCAAGCTCCTGGCAGTCTTCGTCTGTCGTTGTGTGGTACTCTCCGAGGCGAACGAATTCCCTGCAAAATATAACGGGTTAATCAACCGATATTTCTTCATCGAATGAAACATACAAAGTGTTCTGATAATAATCCGTCGCAAAAACCGTCGTCACAACGTAGTATGGATGGATGAGCGTTCCCTGGAAATGAAACTCGGTAACCCCATTCCTGCGGTATCCCAGCCGGGCTAACCAGGGGAACTCCTTAAGTCGACCGATCGATGGCCTACGGACGATTTCTCCGTAAGAATTTGGCCCACAAATATTAGCGTTGAATACATATTCCACCGCGAAAGCCGAGACTACCGTTGATAGTAAAACAATTAAACGATACGGGTTCGTATGAAGGATCATCTTTGCGCGATTGCTTGCCGTGTACTGAAGAATGGGTATTCAGTTGATCGTGCACAAACCGTTGGGATAAGGCGTTCAATCTAATTTACGTTTGCAAAAAATTCATTGCAAACAATATTGAATGCATGGATAGCATGGAGAATGTTGAACGTTTTGCGGTATAATAGGCGTTTCAATCAAAACGAAACCGTTTCTAACGTTTCTCAAGAGCACGATAGTTTTCCGCTCAAATTTTAGCGCACCAAGCAATCGGGAATATGATAGCGGTATTGAGAGCGAAAAGTAGGTGTGTCTGTTTGGGAAGAAAAAATGGCGAATCAATTATTACGGTTGCAATTTGCGCGAATAATTGGAAACACTCTTACATCATTTAATCAGTTTGCTATTGAATAGTTTAAATTGTGAACGAAATCAAATAAGAGTTTGTCATATTTGGTCGTACCCCTAGAAATAATATTTATCGTATCGAACCGAAATAGCACTGATCTGATCGAACACAGACAACGGTTACAGACGATTTTCTCATTTTCTCCTTACATTGTATTAATACAAGATTTCCGATCATTTTCATTATGAAATGCAACAGAAACATTATGTCAAGTGTATCATCCACTCACCAAAAATAAGTTCTCTCTTTAAAGGGTATGAATAAAAAATATAGGATGGATAATATGTTAGTTGTTTTTATACAGAGAAATATTTTGTGCGTTCATTCCCTAACTGGACACGACAGTTCGAAATTGTCGCAATTGGAACGGTCGTAAAAATAGTCGCGTTCGCTGTTGACAGATTAATATGTCAAAAGTGACAAATCTTATTATCATTTCCAATTATTCGTGTTTTGCGAGCAGCATGAAATATTCAACTATTGAAAAGGTTCAGCATCATTGGGCTAACACAAAATATAATTGTTTGTACGATTACTACTTCCAGGGATTATCACTATCACAATTAGATAAAATCTATAAGAGTTCCAAATCAACCATCAGTTTCTGGATCGTGGATTATGAACGAGAATGAATAATAGCTCTTAGTACACGATAGAGCACTTTCCGAAAGTTAGATGCAGACAGACGAACCTGGTAGAACAACTTGTACCGAAAAAATCTTATATTGTACATCGATGAAGCACGCCAACGGTTCGCCCACCATTTTAGAGTCTCAATCAGCGCAACGTCAATTAGTAAAATAGTACATGCATATGGAATGACTTGGAAAACCTTGGTGAGGAAAGTTATGCAGAGACACAAGTAGGCATCGAAAGATATGTTAATAAATTAAGCCATTTTCATTGGGATCTTCATCAGCTCTTATTTCTCGAGGAAGATGCCTTTGGAAATAGTGAAATCCGCTTTTTAGTACACTGGCATAGTGTTTTCAAAATGCGGTTAAACTGCTGGCGGTTAATTCATCCCAACGGTTATGTATTAAAAAAAAAGTACAAAAATGATAAAGGTTTTCTTTATTTTATTCATCAGGTTAATCCGTAAAAGAAAATCAACACTAAAATTAGTGATTATTATCGTTAATATTTGTAAGTTTCGATTTTTGCTGAATTAGTTTTCTTCTGTCGGCAACGAAGAATTCATTGCAACCAACAATGAACTAGATTTTCTCGCTTGAGCTATGAGCTCTTGTATCTGTGCATGAATGTCGAAGCACTTATAACGATTATAAACCACTTGTAGACTACCACGTGATGCTTAAAGTTGGTTTCCTTCCGAGAGAGCCACAGTTCAACAAAGGTTGAGATATTCATCCGATGTGTAGTATATTACGCCTTTAGAAAATCTTGATCTAGTAAAACATTTACCCAATATGACTCATAATTGATTGATCGTGTGTGAACTGTCATAACGGAGGGGAAGTGACAGCGAATAGGCGCAACGAAGTGATCCACGACTCAGACGGGAATTCACGAAGCGGACACACAAGAAGACGGTTGACTCTCTACAATCTGGCGACGAGGATACAAACCGAGTGGAAATACGAAGAGTAAAAGGTAATTATCGGATAAAACAGTTGAAATTCGAAGTGAAAACTCCCTGTGTCCAAAGTCGGACGGGAAAAGCTGCACTTTACGGGAATAGGCGTCGAGAAAGAAAAGTTTTTGTGACGCCAGTGTTTCGTTTTTTTATGAAAATGGCGCAGAATGGCGAAGCAATTTTCGTTGAGGTTATAACGCCGTGCGTGATGAAGCGGAAAGTAGATTTCCCTTGTAAACATAAAAAACGATTTTTATGCGAGAGTCAAGAGGTGATCTCCGGTGATTGGCTGCGGAAATTATATAAATTTCTGGAAATTTGCGAGGGTTAGCAGAATCCTCCTGAGAAAGACGCAAGCTCCGTTCTATGAAACAAACGCGGAGAGAACGTTTCGCCGATTTCATCATTCGTCTGAAACAGCAAGTTGCAGAGTGCGATTTCGATAAGTATGGCTCGGAAATCAGTCTAATATTGAGCGAGATTTACCTCACGGACGCAGTTGTTGAAAGATGCGCTTCGAACGAGGTACGGCGTAGAATTCTGATGAAGGATTTAAGTTTCCCCGAATTCGAGGCACTGGGAATCGCACAGGAAAGCGTGGATAAGCAAGTGGAAGACATGTCTACGGCGCAGCCCTCGGAGAAAGTTTTCAAGGTGGAGCAGATAAAACGTAAGAAACCACAAGCTGTATCGCAATATGTAAGAACCGAGAAATCCTGTTTTAACTGCGGTCGTCCGGGACACATTGCAGTTTCAGCTGCATGTCCAGCACGGGGAAAGCAATGTCGGAGCTGCAAGAGCTACGGCCATTTCGAGAGGCTGTGTCGGAAGACAAATCGTTCGTCGGGCCGTGAAGCCGACAAACACATCCAAGCAGTGGAGGATGTGGAACAATCAGAGAAATCGGCTCCTCAACTCGGAAGTGATGAAGAGACAAAGGTTTATTATGCCTTCTATTCAGGCAATGAGTCAAACGTCATCATATGTACGGTCGGCGGAGTTCGTGTTGAAATGTTAGTCGACTCTGGGGCGGATGCCAATCTCGTCACTGAAGATGCTTGGGAGGCTTTCAAGAAGCAGAGAATTTCAGTAGTTTCATCTACCAGAGGCAGTACTCGAGTTTTGCGCGCTTATGGAAGCCAGAACGTGTTGACAATTCGAGGATCATTCGTAGCAGATATTGTCATTGGAGAGAATTGTGTTCAGGCCGAATTTTTTGTTGTTGTAGGGGGGCAACGGTGTTTGCTGGGGGATTCAACCGCTAAGAAATTAGGAGTGCTCAGAGTCGGTTTGAATGTCAACAGCGTGGAAGCAAAGCCGTTCACGAAGATCAAGGACATCAGAGTACATATTCGCATCGACCCTCAGGCCGTGTCAGTGTTTCAGCCAATGCGGAGGATTCCTATCCCACTTGAAGAAGCCGTTGGAAGAAAGCTAGATGAGATGTTGAGTCGCGACATAATCGAAATTAAGACAGGTCCTACAACGTGGTATCACCATTAGTTGTGGTCGGTAAGGCCAACGGGGAACCCCGTTTATGCCTCGACTTGCGCCGCGTAAACGAAGCGGTACTGCGTGAACATCATCCCATGCCTGTTATCGAGGATTATTTGGCGAAACTCGGAAGAGGACGTTTGTGGAGCAAGCTAGACATTGAGGAAGCATTTCTTCAAGTCGAGCTCGACGAGGCGTCTCGTGATGCAAATACTTTCATCACTGTGCGAGGTCTTTTCCGCTTCAAGCGTTTGCCGTTTGGTTTGGTGACGGCACCTGAATTGTTTCAAAAGACGATGGACGAAATTCTCAGTGGCTGCGAGGGAGCACATTGGTATCTCGACGATGTGATCGTTGAGGGGCAGGATCTTAATGAACACGATAAACGGTTTAACAAGGTAATGTAACATCCTGATACGAATAAAGCAAATAGTTTACATAGAGAAAGTTGTTGTTCTTTTTCTTTTTGTGTTCTTTTGTGATTGCAGGTTCTATCTCGACTGAATGATCGAGGTGTAGAACTCAATTGGGACAAATGCCAACTGAGGGTGACTGAACTCGACTTCTTGGGGCACAAAATTGCTCAAGACGAAATTAGGCCTTCAAAAGTTAAAACACATGCTATATTGTCGTTCAGAGAACCTAGCAACGAAGCGGAAGTTCGTAGTTTCCTTGGGCTCGCCAATTATATGAATAGGTATATTCCAAAGCTGTCCTCAATTGACGAGCCTCTGCGGAAACTTCTACACAAAGACTCCAAATTCGAATGGAATGTGGAACAGACTCAATCTTTTCAAGTTATCAAGGAAGCAATGGCAGATGTCAAATGTCTAGGTTTTTATAGAGTGGAAGACCGTACAGCAGTGATAGCTGATGCCAGTCCATGTGGGATTGGTGCGATTTTGGTTCAGTTTGATAACCACAATCAACATCGAGTTATCAATTACGCGTCTAAATCACTGACAGAAACAGAATGACGTTACTGCCAAACAGAGAAGGAAGCGTTGGCGTTGGTATGGGCTGTCGAGCGGTTCCAATACTATTTGTTGGGCAAATCATTCGATTTATTCACTGACTGCAAGACGTTGGGTTTCCTTTTCTCCGTGCGTACTAAACCATGCGCTCGCATTGAAAGATGGGTGCTGCGGTTACAAGCGTTTGATTATAAGGTTGTTTTTATATCGGGTAAGAACAATGTAGCAGATCCTTTGTCACGTTTATCTGTATTGAGCCCAATTCCTTTTGATTCGAACGAAGAAATTTTTGTTAGAGAAGTTGCTATGCATGCAGTAAGCTCATCGGCTCTACAGTGGAATGAAATAAGGGAAGCATCAAGGAATGATCGGGAAATTCAGGAAATTCTGGGCTTATTATTGGACGGTAATACCCAAAATCTTCCAGTAGCCTATCGAGTTTTAGTTAATGAGTTATGTGAGCTACAAGGTGTCCTTCTTCGGGGGGACCGCATCGTAGTACCGGAATCCCTAAGAAAGCAAGTATTACAAACGGCCCACGAAGGACCCCCGGGCATAACAATGATGAAAAATCACCTTAGGTCCAATGTGTGGTGGCCGAAAATTGACGTAGAGGTGGAGAAATTGGTGAAAAATTGTAGAGGTTGCACATTAGTAGCGGCTCCTGAGGCTCCAGAACCAATGCAAAGGAGTCAGCTTCCGAAGTTTCCATGGCATACGGTAGCAATAGACTTTCTTGGCCCTCTTCCTGAGGGACAGTCTCTCCTAGTCGTGATCGACTGCTATAGTCGCTTCATGGAGATATGTGAAATGGATAAAACAACTGCGGGTGATGTGATAAAGGAACTGTCGGTTATGTTTAGCCGATACGGGATTCCGGCATTGCTAAAAGCTGATAATGCTCCACAGTTCAGCTCGGAATGCATTGAGTTCAAAAAGTTCTGTGATTCACACGGCGTGAAGCTTTCGAACACAATTCCGTATTGGCCTCTAACGAACGGGGAAGTCGAGCGACAAAATCGTTCCATCCTGAGATCATGTTTGGGCGTCGCATCAAGAGTAAGCTACCAACAATCTCGACTTTTCAAGAAGAGGCGGAAGTGAGAGAAAACGATGCTATAATTAAACAAAAAGGTAAAGAGTATGCAGATAGGCGACGTGGAGCAAAGGAGAGCGAAATAGAAGGAGATGAAGTGTTGGTAAAACGGATGAGGAAATCGAACAAGCTTGATACAGATTTTGCGAATGAGGAATTTGTCGTTTGTCATAAGAAAGGCACAGATACAGTAATAAAATGCAAGCGAACGGGCAAGGAATACAGACGAAGTTCATTCCATTTGAAGAAACTTCAGCTTCCAGTCCAGCCGGAACCTACAGATGGCAGTGGATCAGACGCACTGTGGGAGAATGTCGCTCACTCAGAACCTGCACCTGATGTAGAAGCAGTTATTCCTGGATCCGAAGTAATTACTCCAACCGCATCAACGGAGCGGATCAGAAAGCAACCAGCGAAGTTCCGTGATTATTTGCCGCATTGACCCATTTAATTTATAACTAAATAATACTTGAAATGCTATTGAAATAATAATATAACTTGTTGAGTAAAAACTGAGCGCATTCTTTTCTTCTAAACAAAAAGGGAGGTTGTAGTATATTACGCCTTTAGAAAATCTTGATCTAGTAAAACCAGCCTGAGGGCATCCGTATACTAGCACTGTCACTCGCGAGAACTGCCAAACTCTCAAGCTGGTGTAAAACAAGGCACTTAACATACTACCAGGTGGGTCAAAACGTGAAGTGGTTTTCTGCAGCCATTTAAAAAATACACAAAAGTAAATTAAGACGATTGAGCACAATTTGTGGAATATACTGATACTTTATGAAATACTCATTGCTATATTCATTATATTCATTACGTTTTACGCTGCAAGCGTTTCATTTATTGTCTTTGCGTTGAAGGCACCATAATGATTTGCGCCATTTGGAAAACGAAATTAAGGACGAAATTAACACACTTCTAGAACAAAAAATAATGAATGAAAATTTACTTTTCTGTATTCAATATGTATTCTATGTAATAGAGTAATACGTTTCCTCGAAAATTGTGAAATAATATGAAACTGAAATTGTGTTTGATGCTGATTTTATATTATAATGGTGAGTTTTTGTGATTATTGTGTTGTAAAATATTTGGAAATATACAACCAAATGGCTAAGTAAGCGTCAGGACTACGTGTTTTAAGTAATCGAATAACTTAAAAATCTACATACTATTTATAAGATTTCAAAACTACCTTCTTTAAATTTTCACGAATTTAACGATTGTTTCGAGTTAAATATGACGTTTACGTTTACGTGCGTTTTAAGCCAGATGTAAAGAAGGTATTTTAGTGCGGTGATAGCTGTGTTCTTCGGCTGAAAAGTAAAGCTAAAAATTTGTTTCGTTTCGAGTGATGTCGTCACACAACTGATCCGGTTCGAATTTTCGATTGTCATTCTGTGAATGGTGCTGCATAGTATAAATTGTGGATTAGATTTTTACGGAAATGATGTTTGATGATGAGCGTTGGAGATGTTATTTTGCAAAGATATACTAAAAAAACTAATCAAATATTCAATAATTCGTTTAATATGAGAAAATTAGTTTCAAAAAATTATTTCTTTTTATTTTTGATTTGCGTATACCTGAAGGAAAATGATCGGCCACCCCTAACACGAGGAATAGTGTTGGTGTAGTTCATTTAGCGCTACCCAGACTGCACCGCGTTTTATATTATCATTCAGACCCTTGTGATCATCATGATCATTACATTTCACATAAATTTTTTTTTCAAAAAACAATTCTTTTTTTAGTTAGCGAATGGGCGCACCTTGTTCCATAGATTTGCCTTGAGTTCGCCGAGTAATTTGATAGGTTTGGCAATGACAGCTAAATTTGTAGCACATCTTGACTCGCGGATCATATCCCCTTGCCCGGGGCTTGAGTAAAACATTTACCCAATATGACTCATAATTGATTGATCGTGTATGAACTGTCATAACGGAGGGGAAGTGACAGCGAATAGGCGCAACGAAGTGATCCACGACTCAGACGGGAATTCACGAAGCGGACACACAAGAAGACAGTTGGCTCTCCACACGATGGAGCTTCCGTCATTAATTTTGAACGCACCTCTCCCAGTAGCTCAAGGATGTAATTCGCCCACTTTTCCCACAAACTGTTTAATGCATTCGAAAACTTCCTGAGTGCAAATCGCAACGGAATGTTTAAAGTTGTAAATTTAAACTTCACATCCACGACATTTTGATAGCAACTTGGTTTATGTGTGACTTGTTCTTATTTTGTATTTTGACATTTGAAACAAAGTTTAAGGGGTGATCAGCAGGATTTTTGTATGAATTTAATCATCCCTCGTAGAAAGCGACGATTGAAATAGGAAGCTGAAATGACCTCAGAATCCAACAGTCAAGTCCAATTCACAATATAAAAGATTCCATTAGCTAATTAGTACAGTACTTTACATTTAATACGTAAAACCATTCAAACATACTTACAATATATTAGTTATTGTTCATTCAATCACCAAAACATTCACTAGAAATGATTTATTTGGCAGAACAACGTCTGATTTGAAATGTCTCCATTTTTTATATTTCCTGTATCAATCATGTATCCCATGTAACAAAGGAACATGTTATTTCTACTTCTTCTTCTTCTTCTTCTTCTTCTTATATAGCACTAGAGAAACTTCACCGTCTCAACCAAGGGGTTACTAAGATGGCCGCATTTTAGTAGCCAGCATAGAAAATCATGAGCATAGAAATCATAACCTAAAATTAAAAATAAAGTGCTCCGCGATTCTTCAACTGTGATTTTGATTGCAAATCGTCAAGAAAGCATCCGGATGGGTATCCAAACATCGCTTGCCAAAGGAAACTATCCAACGTAATCAAATGTTGACATACATGACTCCAAACATTAAACAATACGTGAGCCCCCCGAGCGCGAGCCCTGTTTTATGCTGCCTACGCTCTATTTGCATTGGATGGGATAGGGTTGCCAGAGCCCTAGTCTCAACGTAGTATTACTTGCGCCATTTTTCGTAGTTGTGATTTCTATGCCAAATAACACATCTTGAATTTATTCTGAGTGGCAAGCTCTAGAATACGCGTGACCACAGTGCAAGACGGAGGAAATTTCTTTGACGAAAAATTCCCCCGACCAGAACGGGAATCGAACCTGAACCCCCGGCATGTTAGGTTTGACGCTAACCACTCGGCCACGAGAGCACAAGAACATGTTATTTGCAAATGATTGAAAAATCTTGAACGAGAATTGGATCTGAAAATAATTTTATATTATAATAGTGACGAGTTTTAGTAGAAGTAGTAGGAAATTTATACTAAAAAAAATTGTAAAGGGTCAATTAAAATATCAATCAATGAGAAGTTCTGTGATTGGACCCATGAACGATCGCTTAATAAGAAAAAGTGAATGTTTGAAGGTATTGATAACAAAAAATCCATTTTGGGCGGGACGAAGTTTGCCAGGTCAGCTAATTTTGTAATAAAATAAAAATAATAAATAATAAATAATAAAAACAATAGTAATAAAAACATTTAAAAAAAATTATAAGAGGTTGTGTCCAAGATACGACCGCATTGTTGACGTAGAACTACGCTGTTATTTTATATAAGTCGCTTGTTTATACCTTCGGATATTATTCTATAATGCTGTGAAATTTTAGAAACAACTGCTTAGTAGAATAATCTCTGAAATGATTTTTTCATTGTAGAATCAGTTGACGATTGATTGATTCATTCTTGTCCTCGCAAAACAATCGTATGTCGCAATTTATTTCATGTCAATGCATTGAAAATTTACCTCGTAGGCTATTCCGGTGGCCTTTTTCGAAATTGACATAGACTCGGCTACAGTCGATTATATACATGTTGCACCAGCACCATTATTCCATATCTCATAACTACATCAATATATTTTTGGCATCGCATGTAAACAACAACAATGACAACACTTGCGGTTCAGTGCGAGCGCTTTTCACTGCACCAACACCGCGTGCATCATTAGATGACGCTTACCTCGAAATTTTACTGCCCCTGACAATGCGTTCGTTTTATGCAGGGCTCGAGCCTGCCTTCCTCTTCTTCTTGCTAATCGCACACTACGCGAAGCGTCCAATTTACGACGCGGAAAGAAGAACACACGATACGAATAACGCGAAAAACGAACAGAAAAATCAAACGACGATTTCCAAGTTGGATTACCACTGGTGGGGTCCAATCTTAGATCGAAGCGCAGCGAAAGCAAAGTGAACTGGATTACTTGACAGTCCGATGCCGAGTGAAAGTTTGCCTCAGCGAAATCCACTGTTTATACTCTAGGCAAGTATTCCCCTTCATTCTTCTTCTTTTCCTTTGTTCACGGAGACTTTCAATCCTACGATTTCCCCTCCGTTGGTCGTCGATAAGTTGCTCGTTATTAATAGCTCTGTTCGGGAAAGCACTCAAATGGACAGAAAAAATGTATGGGAAAATAGAAACACTTAAAATTTTCATGAATTTTAACCGTTTACTAACCAGGGGATTCTAATGTATGGCATATTAAACAAATCTTACGGAATTTCCGATTCGTTTAGTATGTAAATCGCCAAAATCCGTTCGCGGCAAAAATAGTTATTAACGCTAACTTTATTTCATAAAAACGTGACCTGTTTTCTGATTTGACACCCTTAATGAAAGACGTAGTTCTACGTCAAAATTGGAATATATCTTCACTACGTTCGTAAAAATTTATTTTTATTGGCCCTTAAAACCATACGTTTCGTCTCAATTCCACTCCCAGAGTGTCGATTTTCGACAAAAAAAAATTTCGAGATGACACTAGATCTCGACGTTTCATGCAATTTTAAGTCATTTGGTATCAAAAAAAAAATCAAAACCCCCGATTTCCTTTACCCAAGGGGGGAGGGTGATTTTTCGATTTTTAAAAAACTTTTTTTCGAGGTGGTGAGCATTTTTTATGCGGTAACTTTTTGAAATTAGAGATGACCACAGGTTTGACGAACAGACCGGAAAAATATTTTAGGCATCCTATAATAGAATATTTGCTTGTTGTGTTTTGTGTCGAATACACGTTGATCAAATTTTTTTCCCATCTCGTTAGAATTTTCATTGTCAGCCTAGTGAATGTGATGGTGTAGATATAACTTGTGACCACTTGTTTTGTAAAGATCAAACTAGCAAAACTGGTCAAAGTGGTCAACGTTCACTAAAAAACAAATTTACAGTTTTCTTCCTACGATTAAAATGATCGAAACGAAAAGTTCGTTTTCGTAATTTTTTGGAGAAGAAAGAATCGATCCGAAATATCGGAAATCAGAAATCAGAGAGAAAAAGATCGATTTTCTAAATATCGATCCAAGATTTCCAATTCTATTCACTATCACTAATTTTACATTCTCTCTTTCCAAATGTTAACTTTATGTTTATAAAATTTGTCCGGTGGTGAGATTGAAATCGATGTACATTAGAAATAAGGTCGAAAAAAATCGAAGGAAAAAGATCGATCTTCACGATTTTTTTGGGTACAATGAATCGTTCCAAAAAATCGGAAATCAAAATGGATCGATCTTCTGAAAATCGATCCAGGATCGCCCAATCCTATTTCAAAACGAGTCAAATATTTGGCTTCGGTAAAACAGTGTATGAGCACTGTAACAATGGTAACCGTTCGCAACAAAAATATTCATTAACGTTAACATCAAGATAAGTGAAGTGGAAGGTAAAACGTAATGTCAGAATCGCCGTTCGGACGTATCCCGTAAGTTTGAACTTATTTACATAGATGGTATCCAAACAACACTAAACATTGACTACAGTTTCGCCGGCACGGTTGATTGTCGTTATGAACCAGCACAAAAAACAAAGCTGCAAATTATGCCCCAGTGGCGGTACCACGATCAAAGTATTCCTTGAATAAATCATATCACATTAGCCGAGCCAGCTGGCGGAAGCACATGCATAAAAGTTACTAGGTTAGTATTTTCAACGACAACTGTTTATTTATTATACTGCTTCAAATACCTTCGACGAAATCAAATGTAACCATACCAACGTAAGTAATAACATAAACAAATCCAAACTTTTCGTCTTGCCATTCCTCATACGTCTTTTCTAAATAGTGTAAATTACGAGCCACCTGTTAACTCTCCCATCTTGGTTAACATTGTTCTAGAAAAATGTGTTTTTTGATTTGCAGGGGTATGACTAAAACGTCAAATCCCTTATATTGCCAGTGTACCCAATATTGTTGCGGTTCACTGACATTTTGGTTCTATCAATTACTGTTGTTTACAACTCGGTCCGGGTACATAGTCGAATAGTGGCTAACTTTGAACTCCATGTTAAATGTAAACAGCTCCATGTGAAACCGAAATATGAAAATCGCTCATGCAGTTAGGAATAAAGCAAACTATCTCCGTGATTTCAACGATTTCAATCCTCGCAAATGATATGTTGGTAAACAAATGACGCCATATTGATTTTGATTTTGGGTAGCCTATATTCAATTGATGTCTAACCCCTGTTGATTTGGCACCTCTACTGAAAAACGAAGTCCTATGTCAAAAACTCAAAGCAGAATCGTTTACTTGAAGCGAGGGAGCGCATGAAATTTAAATATTAAATTTAATTTTAATTTTAATTATTTAATTAATTATTTTAATAATTTTAGTGGTGTTCAGCTGCTACAATTACTTCATTTATTCATGCACAAGCGAAGTACAAGTACACTTTCAAAAAGCCGGCTTGTGCTTTCCAGGGGTGTGTAACTATGTAACCGGACCGAGTTGTAAACAACAGTAATCGTCAGAACCAAAATGTCAGTAAACCGCAGCAATATTGGGTACATTGGCAATATGAGGGATTTGACGTTTTAGTCGTACCCCTGGTGCTTTCAGCATATCGGCTCACCCGGCACACTTCTATTCATCTTGCATGTGACACGCGGGACTGACATTGAAATGCGAGAGAGGGAGGGCACGACAGGTAGAAAATATAAGAGTAAACATGTAATCGGCAACAATGAGTCAGCCAGCCAGCAAACGAGAGTAAATTAATGAGACAGTCATAGCAGAAAGATTTAGTCTCAAACATGGTAACAAAATTTGCTAGGAAGACAGCGTTTTAGGGCTCATAGCAGAGTTGTGTATCGGTACTTGAGTTCCCGTTTTGAGTTGTAAGTAATCCAGTGCAAGTTTTCGTGTTTCAGCTAGGTACAAATTCTTGATTTCATTCCCCGAATCTTGTGGAAGAAACCAGAAAAAATGAATCGAAAACGAGTTCGTTTGATAGTATGCGTGCATAGGTGTCGTGTATTGATGATGACGAGGCTTCGCATATTTTTACCTGAACACAAAATATGTTATCTGGAAGCACAACATAATGCTGAGTGAGGGATATTTATTGAAATCAATCGCCACTGAATTGCTATTTTGATTAAAGCTAATGTACTGTGCTCGCAGAAAATCGTGTTTACTGTTTTAATTTCATCGAAATGGCCGATCTGTCATACAAGCCTCGTAACATGCTCCACTTCAACACATCGGATGCAAATGATCACGTCATATTTGCATAAACAGGTTTAGCTGTGTGCTCGTTGGCTTATCAAGTGATACGCAATTCGTTTACTCTCTGAATTCCGCATACTCTTCATCAACATAAGTGAATAACGACACTGTTCCTATTTCAGGATTAACTACGATATGGGTGTATCCTGTCTGCCAGCCTACAATGCTTAACAGAAGATTAGATTAGAGAACACCGAGAATAACAATCCAGAAACAGCGGTGTAAGATGACCGATATCACTCTCGAACCGCAGCAGCAGCATTCGACGTCTAGTACCGAATCTTCAACGCAGCCCCCAGCAGCAGTAGCGAGAGAATCGACATCTTCGCTAGCGATTGATTCACCGGCAATCATTGAAACTACTTCCATTACATCAGCTAGCGATGATAGCGGTAAGCAGCCGCTAGCCACAGAAGAAGACACTAGCAGCACAAATAGTAACATTCCAGCAGTCACCGTTACTGCGATCGGGAATCCGGTTTCCGCAACCAGCAACGGTTGTGTTGTCGGTTCGGTCACGGTGTCTGTTCATCCACCTTCGCAACCAATTACCGTTGAGAGACAAACATCGGTAAATTCTACCGAAGGCAGCATGTCGAACAGTAACAGCAGTGCTGGCTTCCGGAGTTCGTTCAATGGACGTGTTCCGTTCGCGCGAATCCTTTCCACTGGCAGTGGCACTGATCGGCGAGTGCCCGGTAACGAGGCGACACGAACGTCGAGTAATTTGAGCAACAATCTGCTAAATGACATTGTTGCTTTTGTACAGCAGGCACGAAATCCAAATATGCTGTTTTCTTCGGAAAGAAGAACATTTTTCTTGCAATCGGGTCGCTCAGTTTCACACATGCCAGGTACTAGTACTCCCCCGGTTAGCCATGGCACTGGGAATCCCAATGACGTTGTTATCGATCTGGATAGCACAACCATCGGACCGTCGCCGCAATCGTCCAGCAATGAAATCTACCCGATTTCAACGTCATCGTCTGTCAACAGTGGCATTCGACCGGCTTCGTGGATTCAAATCAACGCCGGGGATGAAGATTCAGTTGCGGGACGTTCGTCTATCATGCCGAACTTCAATTACCACCATCACCATCATCACTTCCATAACCATCAACCGTTGTCATCTATTCACGCACATCATCAGCATCTTGGCCAACCCCAACAATCGACACTTCAACAAGCTCAACCGGGACATCAAAGCCAACCAGGCGGAATAGCCGTCAACGCAGGAGAAATCCCACAGCAATCTTCCGCTCCACTTGACTCGAACCCCAACAATGTCACTCGCAGCAACAGTGTCAGCTCGAATCAGCCCAATGACGAAGCCACGGTGCACGAAGCTCTCAATCAGATTCCCGAGGCGCGCGCCATGATGGACACATTTGCCCGGTACATCCCACTGCTCTTTATACTGATCACTAAGCTGTGCTATGACCATCTGGATGGTATAATTCACTTCCTAGCACTGCTGATGATTTTCTCCCACGCCAACTGGGTGGTTCGGCAGGAAATCTCCAAACAAACCCAGAAGCGCATTGTTGTGCTTCTGCGTGAGCTTCTGGTGATTATGATCGCGCTCGCATTAGTGGGTTTCCTGCTGGAGCGGAAGAACATCTTCCTCAGCATAATGTTCATGACGGATCTGTCCGAACCGCAGAGCCTGAAGTCGCTGCTCTTCTCCGTGTGTATGTCCGATTTGGTTCTGAAATTGATGACCATTATGGTGAAAATCATCATCACACTGCTTCCACCAAGCGTAGTCGAATACAAGAGTCGGGTAAGCGGAACGGGTTGTTCGTACCGGGTGAGGAAACTAACGATTCGTTTTTACTGGCACACTTTCAGGGCAAAATCTATCTTATGACCGAATCGATCTCCCAGCTGTATCGCGCCGCAGCACCTATCCAGCCCTGGCTCATTTTCCTCTTTGAGTCCTACTCCGGCTCGGAGAAGATCGTTGGAGTGATTCTGTCCGCGGTGTACATGGTAGCCAAGTCGTCTGACTTGCTCGAGCGGTTCAAGTTCTGCAAGCATTCGTTCATCAAGCTGCTTCAGAAAACGGTGAGTAGCTTTGGGGGTGGGAAAAAAAAGGAAATTTCTGGCTCCAGAGAGGATCGAACTCACGACCTTCGCGTTATTAGCACGACGCTCTAACCAACTGAGCTATGGAGCCACTGGTGGGAGCGCGTTTTTAAGATGTGTTTAAAACTAAAGGCACTGTAAGTGCCTTATTATGAATGTAAATGCTCAAATACAAAATGAATGGGAAATGTCGTATATTTTCTAGAACAGGGATGGCCAAACGGTAGTCCGCGGTCTACCGGTCGCCCACATAGGTATTCCTTGACGCCCGCCAGCTGGTCTGGGATAGTGTCACCTTCAAACGCAACCGATTAAATATCCTTCCATCTTTTGCCGTGATCATTGGAGAATTGGAGAATTTTTGGATAAAAACCTTTGAAGACTGCGAAGGCGAGTTTTAATGAAGTATTGTTTTTTTCATTTCAAAACTATGATGAGTAATGTGAATTAATTGTGCAGCTTTCTTTCAAGCAATATAGTCATGAATAGAACAACAGTGATGAGAAATTAGAAAATTCCTAAAATTAAATATTGGGCCCTATCAGTGGCGTAGTGTAAGAGGAGCGGAGGGGGGCGCACAGTGGTCCCTGAGTAAATTTAGGCAACCAAAACTCAGATTTTTTAGCTGAAACCCCAATTTTTGGTAGACTGGAGTTTTCGGATCCGCTGAGTTTATTTTTCAACTCTGTTTCACCAAAAAATTCAAAAGGAGGGAGGGACAAGGGGGCAAAGTTCAAAATTTTCAGTTTTTATCGTGTTTGGTATCAAAATGTGTGTTTTCGTCAACGCAGAGTTCATTTTTCAACTCGGTTTCACCAAAAAACCAAAAAAGAGGAAAAATTTGATTTTTCGAACCATCGGTTAACTTTGAAAAATCATAACTCAAAAACAAAAAAAAACGCCTCTCTGGTTTCAACATATGTTATGTGAAAAATCCTCAGCTTTTCAGAAAAAATAAAGGGTTGGGGAAAAAGAAATGTCGTATTTCTGATCGAAATTTGACGCTTTATTGAACATACTTGAAATTATCCAATTTAAGTAAAATATGCGCCGTATTGTTCGCAAACTTGCTGCCATTTAGAAGGCAACTTCATTATCCCCCCCTTATAAAACCCCCTCTCCTTATTTGCAAAAAACTCAGACAGCCAGTTTTCGCAAGCCTCTTTTGAGGCCAACTTAGTATTACCAAGAGCGTTTTGCATGGACCGGTAGAGATGATAATTACTTGCAGTCAGGTCCGGATCGTACGGTGGGTGCAATAGGACATCCCATCCGAGCTCCCGTAGTTTCTGACGGATCATCAAAAAGATGTGTGAGGCCGAGCGTTGTCCTGGTGGAAAACAACACCATTCCTATTGATCATTCTTCTGGCCAATCGCCTGCTTCAAACGGTCAAGCTGCTCACAGTAGAGAACCGAGTTGAGGGTCTAGCCATAGATCCATAGGCCATAGAGGGCAGCTCATAGTGAATGATTCCCTTCCAATCCCACCAAACACACAGCAAAACCTTCCTGGCCGTCAATCCGGGCTTGGCGATGGTTTGGGCCGGCTCACCGCGCTTTTTAGCTTTAGGTTGTCGTACGTGATCCACTTTTCATCACCAATCACCATCTTCTTTAAAAATGGGTCGAGTTCGTTCCGTTTCAGCAGTTCATCGCAGGCGTTGATTCGCCATGTCCATAGAGTTTGTAGACAACTCTTTGGGCGTGTGAGGACAACATAATTTCGCTAAGAATCTACAGTCTGTGACATTATTATAGCTGTTTAATCTATTTGCTCGTTTTTCGCAGCTTCAACTGATCGCTGAGAAATGTTTCCGAGCCACACAGGTGTGTCGTTAAAAGATTGTCGCAAACTCGATGGAGTGCTCATTATACTGCGTTGAAACCAATTTATGGGCTGATCACAGCCACTGGAGTATTGTGCGACTCAAATACTGGATCAAGTGCACTGACCCTCCTACCAGAAGGTTTTGATTTGATACTTCTGTGCAGAGATGCCAACCTTCCTGATTTTTCAGGATTTCCCAGGCTTTTTAGCACGCTCCCTGATATCCTGACGAACACTCAATTTATCCTGATTTTTCTGAAATGGTCCTGATTTTTGTACTCTTTACATTATTCGTAATAAGTATACTGGTTTCCATGCCAAAGTTTTCTGTCATGGTAGTTCTCCGGTTCGCACTTGTATATATCTTTCATTAAGTTAAACTTTGTACTTAACTTTCTTTTACCGCTACCCTCAATTGTTTCGTGGCTTCCAAAAACAGTGCTAGAAAATTTCATGAAACCAGATTGTCTGACGAATTTATGAAATTACAACGAAATTAAGTTTGAGGAACAACATTGCTTTATTGAGGATAATGTGTATGTAGATGTATTCCTAGAGTTATTAATGTAGAAATACGTTTCAGAGTTTAACATTACTCAAGAGAAAATTTTTGAATCCACAGTCAATATAAAAAAAATATATGTAATTTGTACGTCTGATTCAAAGTAGAATAAACTTTAATGATGGGACTATGGTAAATATATCTATAACCGTACTAAATGTCATAAAAATTAGGAAAAATTCAACAAGTCTTCCACTGTTGATATACTTTGCTCATTTTTTGAGAAAAGATTTATTCCAAAGCATGGATGATAAATTCAGTGAAAATTTCAATATTGATTTCTTTGCAATTGACTGTAGTGATGCTGTAGGTTTTTCGGAAAAAATATAAATGATCAAAAAGTCAGGTGAAATACTACCATTTCCGCTTATGCGAGTATTTATACCAATGCTTATTAATTCGTTTACATATCCGGTCTTCGCCCGAAGGAAGATATACTCTGTTTCTGGTGGGATTTGGAATGGATTCTGTATTATGACCTACTACCAAGCAACCTATTCCTCACATGTATGGCTCGCAGCAGTTTTCGACGAGGAAGCAAACATGTTGTGGGAGGATATAATATTTAAACTGTGTGAAAGGTGGCGAAAGATTGTGAAACAGAACTGTGGATATAAACTCTGCTTATAATGCTTTAATTGAAAATTATGTTTTTTTTTCCCTAAAATGGAAATTAACTTTTCGGACAACCCAATATGAGCTATCCTGATTTATCCTGATTTTTATTTTCATTCTCCCTGATTTTTTCATATTATAGTTGGCAACCCTGCTTCTGTGTAATGTGTACTTCTGATGCGTTGTACCACATGAAGTAGATCCAGCGCAGAATATTTGCAAACCAAAGGACCCTCTCTGAGTAACGTTGTGACCAGACTGAATGGAGTGGTAATTCGTCTCGCTGTTAAAAGGAACGGTCTAGGTGAAATGGCAATTAAGAAGGTTTCATTAAATCTATTGATTAAAAATTTGCTACTGGAAGGAGAATTCCTAAGATACTTTTAGATAGTTAGATGAGATAAAATGAGCAAACCAGGCGAAATATCTTCCAGTCCCAGTCCAACGATAGAAGAGGGAATGTTGGAGTGCATTGGTTGTTTTCATCGAGAATTACAAGAACGGTCGAAATCTAAACCTGAAGAAGCCGAAATTTTTGAAGCAATTCAAGCTCGACACATGTTATGAATACCTGACAGCGATCTGAAAAGGTCGATTTGACAAACTGGCAACTACAAAGTTTCGGAAAGGCAGCTTCTGCTAGAGCTACCAGGACTCCGTAGTCATTTGGAGGCCGCTGGAATGAATTCTAACGATGTCATTAATGAGATTGCATTGGTTATGTTACAGTTCGTCCTGAAGTGGGACTTCCATAAAGCTGCCATAAATTTTACAGTGAATTTGAAACTGTCTCTGTTTCTAGCCGTGAACGTTTCTGCGGCATCTTGCAGAGAGGCTTATCTGAGTTGAAATTGATGAAGAATTTGCTGTCAACGATGGGTCAGATATGTTTAACACGTTGAGCTCCGTATCGTATTGCTGCGCATTCATTGAGTCCGCAACAAAAGAGCGAAAGCGCACTTAACGGGAAGCACTTGTACAATATCAGTGTCGGTCTCAGCTTCCAAAGATATTTATTTGATAAGATTTATTCGAGTAACATTTCGACATTCAAAAATAAACCATATTTTATCCAGTGACCAACGCGTGAAGATTTTGTGATTTATTTTTCGTGCTATCTAATATTATTATAAATGCGTTTCATTTTTAAGATAATTTTGGAGGGGTGACACCCTAGTGATCCGCCCCGGGTGTCACCCGGTCACGCTACGCCACTGGGCCCTATTATGTAATTCTAGTTGAACAGAATATTGCTCGTTATCTCTATCTTGCTGTTATTCAAATTTCTTAATCTTGAATGAAAATAATTGAAACTTGATTAGGGAATTTTCATTCTACACGGAATCGGAGTCCGGTGAAAGCTGTCGGCATAATTTTATGAGTTGTGTAGCAAGCCGGATGGCCGAATATTCGGCTCTTTATTTGCAAATACGAAACTGGGAGAGACTGCATGTGTGCATGAAGCAAATAAAGGTTTACATTTTAGTGAGTAATAAACGATTTTTTACATAAAAATAATGAACTATGATTTAATATGATTAAAAAAAAGAATGAAAAGTCCCTAATAGAGTATCAAGTTTCAATTATTTTCATTCAAGATTAAAAAACTTGAAACTATCTTCAGGGATAATAACCTGAGAGAGGGTACACTTACTCCATCACAAATCAAGCGTAGCTCATGGCACCTTTTGGTACAGTTTCAACGAAGTGGAAAATGAAAATGATAGTCAGTTTCCATTAAAAAAAAAATCATTACCAACGAAATCGGCTGTTATGCGAAAACATTTGGAATCAATCGCAATCACGTTCCTTACGTTTGGTGGTCATCAAACTCTAAGCTTTACCCCCAGTTGGCAAGGTTTGCTAGAGTCTTTCGGCAAATATTGGCCGGATACCGAATAGTTACCCGTTATCCGCGTTTGATCTCTATTTTTTGAAATTTTTATGGAGAATAAATGCTTTGTGTGTTCATGAATGACAATCGCCTTTAAAAAACTCAACGCAATTGATTGATTATACTTCACAAAATAAAGTATTACTTATCAATTATTTAGTAACTAATAATTATTTTTAATTTATAGAATAATTTATCATTGAATATTTATTATTATAACCTATGCCCAACAATTTGGCCACCCCTGTTCTAGAATTTAGATCACAGACATCAAGGCAGTGTTGCTACACGTACAGATTTATCTGGAAAGGTACAAATTTTTTCCTTATTTTTGGCACGCGTGTGAAATTTCTTACATTTGGTCGGGGTTCTGCCAAACGAACCAAGCGCCAGAAACATTATTTTAAGATACCGTGAAGTACCCATATACCGCTCAGCTAAGAGAATATTTAACGTTTGTGTACTCTAAAAATAACTGCTTACACGTATATGATATTATTAAATGTGCTACTTGCTTGGTATTCGTTCCACTGCTGATAAACATACGGATGAGAGCGTTGCGGTTTTCATACCACCTATAATGATGGAAAACATTTTGAAACCTTTTGGTCCCAATTCCAACCAGCAAAAACATTTTTCTAATTCCGTTAATTGGTGGCCCTAATTCCAATAATCAAATTGTTATAATAATGTATCGTTTTAAATAGTAGGTTTGATAATGTTTTATGTTGTAAACAAGTTAATTCAGTCGAAATCAATACTCGAATGAATTACAGTATCAATATGTCGTTTATTTATTGGCATCACACCTTGCGATGAAGACGCTTCACTGAATTTTCCAATAAGACCTGAGTAATTAACAGCATCAGGATCTAACGGATACAATCCGCATCGCCGGAAACCGTTGATCAATGTCGATTGTTAGTTCGTCATTCTATCCACTGCTTTTGAGTAGAAGTAAAAAACTGACGTCCAGCAGCTAAGTGATTTGAGTGGAATTTTGTGGAAAACGCACCAGGATTATGTTTTCCCGTGCATAGAAGCATCGTTTCATAAGAGATATGTGACTTATGTCCATTTTGAAAGAGAGAAACAGGGAATGATATTTTCCTTCGACCAACCTATGCCAGATCTCTTTTGGCATCCTGGATTTGGATTTTCGATCGGTGTTAACTACTTTAGTCTGGACGTTTTTTTGGCCGGAACCAGCTGGAACCAGTCTTTTGTAGGTATTGTACGTACTGCTTTTTCGTTCAAATTGAACATCTGTTCCGGAATTTTCAACACATTGGATAGCGCTTTTTCCTCGAAATACTCATGGATTTGTTGAAACCAGCTCCTGATATGTTGCTTGGAAACAACAATACGCTTGGTACCCGTTTTAATATTCACGGATGCCGTTTAATTAACCCATTGATCCATTTACGAGCCGGTGTCCCGTTTTCAAATGGATTGGAGCGAGTTGATTTTCTTACTTAATGTACTATGCTTAACAGTAATCTCTTCGTGTTCACGGGGAATCCATTACTAAGCGCAAGTTCATGAGTCCAATTGCAGAACTGTTCATTGATTGATCTTCTAATCGACCCCGTTGAATTTACCTTTTACTAAAAAAATTCCTAGTGCTTCTACCAAAGCTCATCATTATAATATCAGATTATTTTTAGACACAATTCTCGTTCAAGTTTTTTCAACCACTTGCAAATAACACGTTTCTCCGTTACATGGAATAAATGTTTGATACAGAAAATATGATAGAACAGAGACAGACCCTTTCTCCCCTTAGAGAGGGGGAAGGAGTGTCTATTCACCATAGAGACATTTCGTGCCCCCTAAAATCTTCACATGCCGAATTTGGCTCCATTCGCCTGATTGATTTTCGAGTTATGCAGAAATTTGTTTCTCATTTGTATGACAGCCCACCCTAAGAGAGGGAGGAGGAGTCTCTAACCACCATAGAATCATTTATTGCACCCTAAAACCTCCACACGCCAAATTTGGTTTCGTTTGCTTGATTAATTCTCGAGTAGTGCAGAAATTTGTGTTTCATTTGTATGGCAGCCCCCCCCTTAGAGAGGGGGTGGAGTGTCTAACCACCATAGAATCATTTATTGCACCTTAAAACCTCCAAATGCCAAATTTGGTTTCATTTGCTTGAATAACAGACAGATAGAAATCCATTTATATATATATATATATATATATATATATATATATATATATATATATATATATATATATATATATATATATATATATAAATCAGAAGAAATAAGATAGCTAGTGAGAAAAACAGCATTTTATGTTAAGTAAGCGGAATTACGCTTTGGCTGGTATAAGGGAGCTTCACGGTACTTATGTCCTATATTTATATAGATTTATCATTGAGGTACTCGTTTCCAACCTTCACCGGCTCAGAAAAGGATCGATAACGCGAGGCCAAAGATACCAATGACAATGCTGTAGAAACTACCCCGATCACGTATAACATCAAACAAATTATTTTTCGCCAACAAATCTCAATGCCAAAAAGCGCACAATAACGAAAGTTGAACACCGTAAGATGCCTCGCATCGGTCTGCATTATGAATATTAAACAACCCTCGTGTGTTTTGAACGTACCGATGATGACATTTTCGTCTCTTTTCTTGTTAATTAACAACACCTACGCTTACTGCGATTGTGGCACTATTTCCAAGTTGTTTTTCATTTTCGCGTCGATTATCAGCTGTCATTTTGAAAGAATGGCTAACGCTCACGAATCACCATCTCCGATGGGTACTGATCCCACAACTGGCTCCTCAGAATCCCAGAAATTCGTGTGGATCTCTCTCCCTTTCGAGTGGTTTGGGCGAGTCGGGCGACTTTTCATGGTTATAAAATGTGTTCATCTCCCAACACCTTAATTAACGTGGTTTTTGTTTTCCTTTCTTGTCCCGTTCCAGAGCTACGGAACGATTCCCTCGAAGGAGCAGTTGCAAGCCTGCGGTGGTCAATGCCCAATCTGTCACGATAACTTCAACCTGCCGGTTCTGCTCGAGTGCAATCACATCTTCTGCGAGCTGTGCGTCGGCACCTGGTTCGATCGGGAGCAGACGTGTCCGCTGTGTCGGGCCAAAATCGTTGACGATCCGTCGTACCGCGATGGAGCAACCACATTTTTCCTCCAATTGTACTAACCGTAAACTGTAAATTGTTTCGTTATTGGCGTTCCTGAAGCATTTGGGCGAGCGAAAGTGGTCGTGAGTGAACCGTGAGGAACAGACAGAGCGCGCGCGCATTTGCACCGTAACGAAGGATATCAAACTCCTAAAGTTTCTAGTTCTAACATATCTATACAAAAACATGTATTCGTGATTCCAAGCGGTGAGACTCGCCCAAACTTGCTTCAGACTACTTTTATCAAATGGTTATTCTCTCTAGGTCGATCCTCTGATTTTTATCCACCCCGCATGAGCAGGGCTCAATATTATAGTTTTGAAAAACAAGTTATTTTATCCACTTCTACAACTACCATTCTTATTCCATGAACTGCTAACTGTTAACATGAACACTTATAGCAAAACAAATTGTATTGTGTTTATTTGTTATGTAAAGTAAAACTGGAAAAAACATAGACAAAAGTTACTGTGCAGTCGGATTGTGGCTTGCAATCCACCAACAGCGAGCACAATTTCACAATTATAGTGCGTCGAGCTCAGCAGATCGGTTCCCGAGTGCGCATATGAACGAGCGAAAACAACGGGTTTGAGAAAATAAACGCAGAAAGGGTAGGTAACGCGTATTATCAATCCACTAACTACGGATCGAGCGTATGGTGAAGAAAGTGAAACGCGATGATTGAATAAAAATATGAATATTAATTTTCAAATAAAGAGAAATATAAATAGTTTTGATATTGTTAGCCATGCGAATGGAAAGGATTAGATTTCCTCGAAAGAACAGTCCAGAAACATTGGAAACCCTTTGACAAATCAGTTTTCTTATTAATCCATTTATTTTTACAAAATAAGTTACATATTAACAAAATATATCAACATGTTTCCTTAATCCTATGGTTCATAAAGTAGGAAACCGATTACTCGCGGTCGAGTTTAGAAGGGTGACACATTTTCATTAGGAAAAAGATTGGATGTAAGGAGATTGTAACTATGTTCACATTCACATTCTCATTCACACTCACACATCACACTCAATTCTTAAACTATCCTCACATCTAATATGTATTTAGAATTTAACTTATTCTAATGTTAGTAGAAATGAACCCGATAGCTCGCGAAGGACGAAAAGGAGGGGAAAAGGATGTAAGAACAATCACACTCGAAGATCGATAGCTTTGAGGTAAACATATATTTGGGACATGTATTCAAGTTCTAACCGAGCCAACACATCTCTCACGGGAACATTGGACTGTCTTTCTCGCACGACCAAACAACGTGTTCGATGTCGTGGTAACCTTGGCCACGAGCACATATATTGCTATCGGCAAGATTAAAACGAAAGAGTAGCGCATCTAACGAACAGTGATTGGACATGAGTCGGGAGATGGTACGAAAAAAGTCCCAACTCAAGTCCAGACTTTAGAACAATGGTTTAAGGCCAACCTTAGGGATAATTGAGTGGAGCCATCGGCCCAATTCATCTTCGTTACATTTGCGTTGCCAGTTAGCGATGGTGTTTTTACGTACAAAAGAGTAAAATTCATTGAAGGCCATTTGACGCTGATATAAGTCGCCTTCAGTTGCATCATCCTTTGCTAATAAGTCAGCCCTCTCATTACAAGGAATTGAGCAATGTGAAGGGACCTAGACAAAGGTGATGACATAATAGCGTATTTATAAAGCACTCAAAATTTCTCGTATTCTCTCAAGGAAGGACGGCGGGTGCTTTTCCGGCCCCGCTGAACGGATATCTTCTAAAGAGCTGAGACTATCCGTTACAATGTAATAGTGTCCAACACTGCCCATGTTTGTATAGGAGACGTAAACGACAAAATGAACAAAATCGACTTTTTCGCTGTTTCGCATTCTACACGATGTAATACGTTTGCTCAACATGCAAACAAACATTTTTTGTTCGAAAACATTTGAGCAATTTTTAAAAAACGTTCCCGAAAAATCCCTGTTTGTCCGCATAACAGACGTAGTTCCATACAGCTTTCATACATCGTTCAAAAATCAATTGTCAGTATTATGTGCTATAAGCTAAATCTACATTTGAATCACATTCTTTGTAGAGTCTTTGTACACGTCTGTCACGATAGTGTTTTATTACTGAGTGTTTCCTAATAAATGAATATAGAAACCATTGAAACGCTGCTCATATAATTACTATTTTCTGTTCACGATGAACGAAGAGAAGCAATTGTGTTTTTAAATGTTATAATTACCTAAATTTCTGCGTTTCAATCTTCAAGTAGATAATGAAACAATCAGATCAGTAGTAAAATTAAAATAATATTGGTTCTTAGCATTATAACTTAGCATGATTCCACATACTCAGCATTTACTCATACCGTTGGAGTACTCCACCATTTTTATGCGATTGATCGTGATATCTAATTGATTGCTGAAATTATCAACATTGCAGATTGCCTTCACAAATTCAACTAATTGAAAAAAAAACACGAACCTGCTGTTCTTATCATATCCCAGAGTATTCTTCAGGAAATAAGTATTATCATAGATTCGCAACAAATCAAGAGCACCTTTTCCAGACATTTCACTAAATTTCTTCCAAACCTTTTTGATTTTATCCGATAACAACTGAAACTACCGACGGAGTCGTTTTGACTATTATCGAAATGGTAAATACTAACGCTACAAACAGAGTAACCTGGTGATTACGTCTAGCTATGCGGACAATTGTTCATTGAAACGATTGATTGTCCGCATAAACAGACGCAAGCGTTTTCCAAATGGAAAAAATATGTTATAATCCGCAAAATCATCTAGGCCCTCTTTTTGCCGATAATATCTTTCAACTGGACAGATCATTTCATCGGAAATTTGCATGGTTATGCTTGTAGGCCAAAAAACAACAAACATGCGTTTTCCCAACACTAATGGTGTTGTCGATTACGTCTCCTATGCAATCATGGGCAGAACAGGTTGTGATGCGACGCTGTCCAGCGCAAGGATACTGAAGACTGCGGGAGGTGCTAAAAAATTCGTTGAACACTTCAAATCCTGTGGACTCGTCCATAGAAGACCTATCATTGAAGTACTTATTATCACAATTGATACGCCTATAGATCGTTGGAATGAACTCCGATTGATGATAATCTGAAATTCCATGGGTATCCTGCTTTATGAACAGATCGGATGTACAGAGGAATTGATGTAGTCATGAAAACAAACACGGTTGCGAATATACGAAGAAGGAACAACCTGCATGGAGATGAATTTATGATATGAGCTCATGAATCCAGAATGAAAATTTAACTCGATCAGCTGTTCGAAATTTTCAATCACCAATGGGTTCATAACCTTACACCGGATGCGGAACCGAAGAGACAATAAATTGAAGCGATCTTTTAGTGAGAGTACGCCTGCCAAAACCTCGAGACTCATGGTGTGTGTTAAGGGCATACATCCCAACGCAATACGGAGACAAAGATACTGAATTCACTCGAGTTTTAGGAGGTGTGTTTTGGCAGCTGATTGAAAACAGAAACTGCCATACTCCATCACTGAGTGAATAGTTGTTCGATACAATATTATAAGATCTTCGGGTGGGATCCCCACCAGGTCGCGGTAATTGTACGGTGATAGTTTGTTCTTTGTTGGCATTTTTTACTTAGATACCTAATATGGGTCCCCAAGTACATTTGGAATCGAACCAGACCCCAAGATACTTGAATGATACAGATACAGAATCAAAACCCTTCGTTATGTCCATAAATTCTGAAGTTATTTGTTTTTTTTTTCAGCATAAGCCATTTGGATTTCTGAAGAAAGCAACGCAAGACAAGCAACAAGAAATCGAACGGTTTTTTTCCGGATTTTTCAATAGCTATAACTCGTATTTGTCTCCAATCATCCGGAGCAATGTTAAATTTTCATTTTTCAATCTTCGGCAATGGTTTTGTTTGTATTGGTGAAAGCATCGTTATTTTTTCGACACTGATGCCAGACAACATCATCGAAACAGCTATAAAAACCACTCAATAAAATGTTATTCCTGAGTCATAGCGTTTCATGTCATGAAAATCAATAGAATAAAATTGTGTTGATATCAATACAATTATTATTTTTACGTTTAATGGGTCTATAATGTATGTTTGAGCAACTTCAACATTGGGTAAGAAAATTGTATTGCAGAGCTCGGAACACTGCCTATGCTTTCAAAAACAGTAAACGGAAAAGTATTACATTCAATCAAAATGCCTCGGCCAACGAAGAGAAGGGTTAAGGCTCTCCAACGTGAATATGTGAAAACAATACGATCAACGAAGGAAAATATTAAGGAATTATCAACATCGAGTTACTATGCGGAAGAACTTGTTAATACCAAAAGAGCCCCAATTCGCATGTGTTATAAATTTGCTCATATAATCAGAATTTTACTTCAAATGCAAATGCACCTTCTATATATATTTATTATTTTTTATATACGCAAGACAAGCAACAAGAAATCGAACGCGGGTTTTCCGGGTTTTTGAATAGCTATAACTCGCATTTGTCTCCAATCATCCGGAACAATGTTATGTTCCAGAAACTGATTAATAAATTCAACAAGCACAATGTCAACATCAGGTAGGGTTTTCAGCAAGTTGATTTTATCAAGGGAGAATTCTATCATCGAAAACTCGGAATCAAGATCGCACCTATCTATCTTGGTATATCTCGAACAATTCTTCGCACGGGAGCGAAATTGGGACAAACCTTTCGTGTAAAATTAAAAATTCATCGATGTAAATATTCCTCGCTTTCATTCGTTGAAGAGCGATTTGCCATGTTTCGAGCCACTTTCCATATTTTTTTCATTGACGTTTCTCGTGACAAACCTCCCACGAAATTGAATAGGAACGTTTTCTTCCTTTTATCAAATCTTTAAATTGATTTTCAAGGGCTAAATACGTTTTAAAATTCTCAATGGTTCCACTTTCCGAAAAGCTTTGAAGCTTGGAACACTGAATTGGGAGGCCGTTTGAGTGCGAACAGCGCTGTCATAAATCAAACGAGAATAGAAGTGGGAAGACTCCTCCAATGAAGGTAAACCATCTCTGGAATTGATGGCTAGAGCAATCGCGTTCGCATATTTTTTTCCAGTCAATGTGTCTTGTGAGGTCATATGCCATGTTTATAGATTCAGAAGAATTCGACCCATTGGTGATGGAAATTTTGATTGGCAAGTGATCACTACCGTTGGAATCCTGAATTACATTCCACTTGCAATCAAGCGATAGTGTATTCGAGCAAAGCGAAAGGTAAAGAGCACTTGGGTTAGTAGGAGGTTTAGGTACACGTGTTTCGGTCATATTAAAGCTGTTACGAAGGTCATATTTCAACAATGAACGATTGTCGTCGACTGTTACCCCAGGCGGTTCCGAGAGAATTGAAGTATCCCAAGATCAATCGTGGCTCAGGAAGAAGTGAGCACATGTCTGCAAGTTGCTTCCGGCTAACTGTAACTCTTGGAGACCAATACAAGCTGACAATACAGAGGTCTTTGCCTCTGATGTATGCATGACAAGCAACAGCTTCGATTCTTCTAATAAGTGGAAGGTCAATTATAAAAACTGAGTGGCACTTATTAATCCCCAATAGTACCCCTTTGTATCTGTCACCACGGCTCAAGCGTATAATATCAAAATCGTGGAAAAAGGCATCATCTCGCGAAGAATGCCTAGCTTCGGACAGAGCAAAAACAAAATTGAATGTATCCAATTTAGAGATAAGACTATGACAATTCCACTGTAAAACAGTGATATCTCCGACCTCTCTACTTAAATTAGACATCAAGAGAGATAATCATTGCAAGCAGGGGCCATGTTTGCATCAATTGCTGCAAAATTGTCTTTAATCCTGGAAGCATTTCGGTGACAATGGTTCTGATGGACTCGGAAACATTAAAACACGTGAAGATTTGATCCACAATGTCAGTGAACCTTATAAATCCCGATTGGGAAGTTGAACTTGACGGAAAAACAGAAACAGTTAGGGTTTTTGATGTCCTCTCGACAGCTGAGTCATTTGAAAGTGAACTATTTTCACGGAAGCCAGGAGGACTTGTGCTTGTATTTTGGGGGTGATCATATTTTTGCACCGGGGATGATTCTCTTGGAAAATAAACTGTGTGCTCCCGTTAACTGTGTCCGCTTCTATGTCGTCAACGGGCAACGTGGCGAAGACATTTTGTGTGTTGATTGGTTGTTGTACTTGAGCCAGTGGAGAAGTGCACTTCAAAAAATCCGCGAATGTGCGTGTTGAGCGTTCCTTTAAAGAGCGCTTTTGTTTATCCCAACGACTCTTGTAAGTTTCACAAGGTGAGAGCACGTATGGGGTCCCCCCGCAATATGGACTCTTATGCCCAGTCGTAGGGTTCGCCCACGTCTTGCACTCCGCAAGTGGCACAGCGCTCCTTGTTGGCGCAATAAACTGCTGCATGATCAACTAACTTGCATTTGTTGCAGGTCATGGGCTTTGGCACGAAGAATCGCACCGGTAACCTCAATTCGTTCACCATAACGTAGTAGGAGGGCAGACCCAGCAAAAGTTACTCGAAACGAGTCGGACGGCGTGAATTCTGTTTTTCCCTC